>NW_016804657.1:6088162-6272033 GCF_001698545.2 Rhinopithecus bieti
GCCGCCGGAACAGGAAGCGGAAAGCAGCAGTGCAGCGGCGGCGGCGGGGCTCTGCCTCTCCAGGAGCCCAGCGCAGGCCGCAGAGCCGGGGCCGCTGTGAGCCGAGACCGCGGGCCGCGGAGCCCGGGCGGCCAGCGCGGAGGTGAGTCCCGCGAGAGGCCGAGCGCTGCGCGGCGGCGGCCCCCGGGGCAGACCTTTGGCTGGGAGACGCCCCCATCTCGGACCCCGCGTGCCCCTGCGCCCTCCTCCCGCACTCGCCCCGCCAGACTTCAACCCCGGGTCGGCGGCTCCCTCCTCGGGCCAGGAGCTCCCTCCCCTCCTCCGGAGCGCTCCGGGTCGTGCTTCCTCTGACTCCACTTTTCTCCCCATGCGTTGCGCCCCTCCTGGCCCTGCCGTGCGATCTCCGCCGCACCTCACTCCCTGGGGTCCCGGGATTCCCTGCTCATGCCTCGGACGCCCCTTCCTCCCCTGGCTGGTCTTTGGGGTGCGCCCCTTCGGTGCGCGTGCTGGGGCGGCGGGCAGGCCGGCAGGGAGTGGCCGAGTGTTGGAGGCACCGGGCGGCTGCAGCAGCCGTGCAGGGCGGGAGCCGGGCGCGCACCGGGCTTCCCACCCCTGACGGGGCTCGACCCGGGCACCGCCTGGCCCTGCGCCAGGAACCGGGACAGAGCTGGTCTGTGTGCACACCTCGCTCACAAAAAATTTAGCCGGCCTTAGAGGCCTGGGGGGCGAGTCCAGTTGCGCCTCGGAGAGCGCAACAGGCAGGTAGGAGTTTACTTTCAAAAACGCCGGGGTGGAGCAGAGGCGCCCGGCGGGTCTCTGCCCAAGGTGTCCCTGCTGGAGGAAATCTCACCGCGCTGGGGCAGCCTTCGCCACCGGCAGAACCTCATTTCCTTCTGTAGTCTTTGAACTGCCCCAAGCATCGCGCCTAGAGAAGTGTGAAGCTTTGTAAAAATTTAAACGCGTCCGTGGTGGCGGCAGGAGTGGGGCGGAGCCGCGGCCTGGCTGCTGGGTGATGAGCAGATGAGACTTGGAGCCGAGAAATCTGTTGCTCAGTTTTCACTTCTCCAAACCAGGTCTAATGCCCACACTGCGAAGGTGTTGTGAGCTCCCTTAGATGCTCGTTAGGAAGTATTAGAGCCTTATGATGATTGTGTGAGAGGCCCGTGCATTTTGTTAAAACTCTTAACCTGGCTTTGGTTAGAAATGAATGTATTCTTAGGCACTTAGTCCAAAAGCTAACAAACTGTAACGAATTGGTATTTTCACTGACATGTTTATAAATTTTGCGGGGTTGCTGAAAAATATTATAACTTGTATCACCAAACAACAATGTTAATTAGCATTCTCCCTTCAGTGGGTGGGTTGAGTACACAGCTCCCAGGCACTGCAAGTGAGATGGCAGAAATTGTCTGAATACAGGGAGAGGTAATTAGCCATTTTCTGTAACCACTAATTATGGAGTTTTTAGAGTTGAATTAAATCAATGTGATATAGTTGGGGCTTTGATTTGTGGGAGGAAACTGTTTCTTTTTCCAGTTCAAAGAAAGAACACGCTTCACCTATCCATGAGCGTTAAACATTCCCAAACGTTGATGTCTCTCAGTATAATTAGTGAAAACACTTAAGTGTGAAATTTCACTGTCAACAATGTTGGCAGTGAGGCTTGCTTGCAACCTAATTTGTAAGTAAAATGGGAGAAGAATTTTGAGAGTGTTATATTTGTAAGGACTGCTTGCCAAGCAGTACATTTTTATTGTCTTATGTATTAAGCAACATAAGGACAAAACCATAAAGGAAATTTAAAGTTTCTTTACCAAGCAGCAATTCCATGTCACCCTTTGTTTGAAGGATAGATGCGTTGAATGAAGAAGGCATTCTCCCCTTCATCATCTCCTTAACACACATATATACACACACCATGCTTGCTACCCTAGGCCTTATCAGCAATTTGGGTGGGATGGGCCCTTGTCACATTGTGTTTTAATTGGAGGTCTCTACATTGGGGCTGTGAGCTGCTTAGGAGTTAGAACTATTTTAGATTCATTTCTTTTCTCCTGAATGCCCCACAATGCTTGGGACACTGAACCTGTGAGTAGAAGTTGAAATTGCAAAATTCTCTGTGGGGTTATATGTGGTTTGGGACAATTTATGATTGTTGCTTATACTCCTCTATATAAACAAACAATTCTAGTAATTGCTACAGTGCTGTCAATTTTCTGTAGCTAAGAGCACAGGTTCTGGAGTTAGACTCTCAACGTTCAAGCCCTGGCTCATGTGTCAGTCTGGTTTCCCTGACTAACATGGTATTAATGTTTTATTTTCCTTAAAGGCTTGTTATGAGGATTAAGTGAGATATTACATGTAAGTGACTTTAAACAGCATCTAACACATAGTAAACACTTGACAACTGGAAACTGTTAGAGTATTACCATCATCTCTGTAAAGTCAGCTAGCTGGTTGGGGTCTCGCTGTATGGGGCATGTGATTTGGGCATCATGCTATTCTATTTTCCTTAAGATGGAAATGGTTAGATGGGCTTGTGATTGGACCATGTTTCTGTTAGCAGTATTGGTTTGATGTTAGCAGTACTAAAGTTTGATGCAAGGATACATGTGTGTTCTGTTGTCTTTAGCAGTGTCTTTCTGAGTCCCACTTACAGAACAGCAGTGATTAGACTCTGTACCATCAGATTTACAGAGGAGGTAGTACTCATGAGATCTATTTTTCTGAAGTTTAAATATCTGGCAGGGGACAAGGGAGTCACTTGCCTTCAAATATACATCACGTAACTCCAGACATGTTAATTCATGGCTCTTCAGAAATCTGTACCCAGTTGCTGGAGGTGTTTTGGGGGTAATTCATGACTGGAGCTGAGAGAATTTATTCTGGCAAGGTGAGTTGAAATCATTGGCCAAACAAGTAAAACAAAGTTAACGTTTTCTTTCCTTGTAAATAATGACCCAGAATCATTCATTTATAAGCTGTTGTAATAAAAGAATCAATGGGTTTGTCACAAATGCCATAAGCCCAGCAAGATCCTCACATCAGTGACCTGCATGATATTTGATGGTTTATAGACGACAAGTTCAAAATGTTTTATAGATCTGCCCTGCATCTCTGCCCACTCCTTTCCAGGCCCATGCCCCTCCAAGTTAACCCACTAAAACACACACAGTTTTCTCTGGTCTCTCTGACATTTGCTTCCAGCCTAGGGATGGTAAATAGAGGCCTGTAAGAAACAGAATAGAAATCACTTGTTACTTAGCTATAGTTAATAGTAGTAGTTAAAGGTGGTAGCAGAGACCAGAAAAATGTGTATAAGTTCAGTGAAAATGATACAGAAGTTTTATGCCATACAACCCCTTCAGTTCTTCCTAACTGAAGGAATTTTACTCTAGTGAATCCTAGTCGTAGTTGACAGTTGTGAGTGCCTACCATGTGCTAGGCACTGTTCTAGTAATTTTTATGAATTATCTCATTTAATGCCCACCACAGATCTATAAGTAAAATAAAATCTGTTGTTACAGTTAGGGAAACTGAGGCAGAGAGCAGTTAAGTAACTTGCTCTGAGGTCACACAGTAAGTACTAGAACCAGGATTTGAATGCTCTTAACCCACAATCTGGGCTCATTGCTACTCTCTGGAAGAATCGTTGACTCTAAACAAAATTATTACAATTGTCACTTTCCCCTTGAGTGCCAGTTAATTAAAAATGGGTACCCCTAAGAAGAATGTTAGCTTCAAGACAAAATATAAATAATAATTAATAGCATAATCTCTGCAGAATTCTATATAAAAATGAAATATTCAACGTAATGTACACAGCATATATAAGCATGGTTGTACCAGACACCACTTTTCCTTGGAAATAGATCTACTTACTGCATAGGAAGCAAAATGTCTCTTTAAATTCAGTGCGTGTCTCTGTACCCCTTACATAGTAACTTTCCAAACCAGAGCCCCCTTAATTACTTAATAGCTCTAGGCAGAGCTGTTGATGTTTTTATAATTTCCTTTTTGCGAAGGTTAGCTTGTGTTTACCACTGTCATTATCATAACATATTATTTCCTTCATACGATTTGCTAAACACTGTGTTTTCATTTTAAGTAGTAGGAGTTTTATATGAGTGAACATGACTTTAGGAGAGAATTCTGTTTGAGGCTGCTTATCTTCATTTTGCTTTTGATAAAGGGTGGTAAAGGAGGTTCTTTCTGACATTTTTGCCTAGGAAGATCAGAATTTAAGTCACTGACACTCAGAAGCACCCTGTGCACCTATCTCCCAGTGTTGACCTTGCCTGCATGCAATGTGGTTCGATGAGCCTGGCCCTGTCCTGATACTTGCCTCCAGCCCCCACCCAAGCAGTGCCAAGCAGTGCACTCTTAAGGGGTGGGTGACAGGTGAGGCAAGATGTTCTTGGGCAGTGGCTGAAAGAGGCTGCTGCTGATTTTTACTCAGTGTGTCTGGAGTATGAACTCTGCCCCTGAGTGAGACTGCCATGCAAGCCAATAGTATAGCTCTATTTTTGATAGTTCTGGTGTCATGGCTCTATCTGATATCTGCATCTTTTTTCTTTTTTTTCCACCTCTAAAACTAAGGATTTAAAATAGATAATTTCTAAAGTTTCTTCCACAACGAATCTATGGCCTCATGTCCTAAGATCTGCCACAAAACCCTTCATTCAGCAGACGTTTATAGGGTACCCATAATGTCCTAGGAGCTGGAAAGACAGTCATGAAAGTGCCTCTGTCCTCATGGAGCTTACAGCCTGTAAAGGAGCTAGACAATAAGTGCTCACACAAACAAATGTATCACTGGAAGTTGGATAGAAAGGAAGAGTACAGGGTGCTGGAGAAGAGCCTGATTGAGATTGAAGGATCAGGAAAGGCCTCTTGAAAGGAGTAGTATTTAAATTAAGGAGTGATGAGTAGGAATTTGGCAAAACAGAGCATGTAAAGGGTGAGTACCAACAGATATACTGGGCTCTGCCAAAGCCCTAAGACTCTACCTTAAAGGAGCTGGGGCTAGAGAAGGAGGAGGGAGCTAGAGCGCTGGGCAGGACATTGCATACCAAATGAAAGATTTTTGTATTTTATTTAAAGTGCAGTGGGACACCGTGGAAAGGTTTTAAACAGGGAAGTGATGTCTGCATTGTAATTTAAAAGGTCACTCTGGTTGCTGCCCAGCCTGGGCCAAACACAATATGAGTCATGTGAGGGGTCACTATGATAGACAGTTCCAGGTTCTAGGAGCCATATTCCCACCTTTGTATGACTGTCCCATTCATGCTGTTGTGACAGTCTATCAGTTTATTACCCTGGGAACCTGATTCCTTTTCATTGCTTTATTATCTTTTCTGATAAGGGATTCCTTCTGACCTTATCAAGAGTTTTGTTAATTTATTGTGTATGCAAGGGAACTATCTCATAGATATATCATTGCAGTGATAAGCTTCAGGATATCCTTTTCTATTAAGTCTGTTGAAAATCCGAAGTCGAGTTCACTTTGGATTTTATTCGTTTGCCTCTTATTGCATCCTCTTAATCCTCACTCAGATCTAGGATAGGATAAGAGTGGTAACTATTAGAAACGGTATGACTTACAAGGAGCCTGAGCTGTGTGTAGACTGGTGAGGACACCTGGAGACTTTGTAGTGGTCTAGCCCTGTGTAGGTGGAGCCTGGAGGAAGTGGGTGGCTGTGAATCAGTAAAGGGAGGGGAGGATCAGAGAGGGTATTGAAGGTGGCACAGGGTTGGATCCATAGGATGAGGGTATTACTTTAGCTGAGGAATTGGGAAGAACAGGACAGGATACTGGAGAGCGCCTTTGAGAGGGATGATGGTATTCCCAAGGGGAGCAAGAAGAATCTCAGTAGGAAATGTGCACTTGGGATTTAGTCTTTCAGTAAGTATTTGTTGGGTACCTGTTATGTTCAAAATACCCTGGGTGGAGGTAAGACATAGCTGCTGTGTTCAAGGAGCTTCTGCCGTAGGAAATCTGTGGATGGAGAAGAATGAGAAGAGTTTTGAATGTTAAGGGATAATGTGGTGAGGGGAGAGGATAGGGAGTGTTAGAGAAGTGGTAACATAAGTAGCATCAAATTGGAGGCTAGCGAGTTACAGAGAAACTCTACTAGGGCAAGCAGTGTGCCTTTGTCATTGCTTTGCCCTAATGTTGCTTAGCATGGTCATGTAGGTGCCACTTAATATGGAGGTGGATGGACTAATAAATGAAATAAAAAGCACTGGGGGAGGAGGACAAGGATGTTACTTGGCTCACAGCAATCCTTGGCCAACTTTGAGTTGTTTCAATGGAGTGTTGTGGATGGGGATTTGGAGTGACAGTGGAGAAGGAGGGAGTGACAGCATGTATAGACCACTCCTTTGGTAAGTACAGGAAGGAACTGTGGGAGGGAAACCAGACTAGGGTGGTTGGTAGAGTTAGATAAAGCCTTTCCCTGGAGGGCATTTGGGACCCATGGTTTCCTTTGAGGGACAGGTCTGGAGTTGTGTTAATGAATGGCCACAAGTTTTCAATGAGGACAAGGAATGAAGCCCTCTGGCAGAGGGGGAAGGGAATAAAACTTGGGTTACCATGTGCCAGAGACTTTACCTTTGCAGTTTCGTTTAATCCTCGCAAGAACCCTGGGAAGAGAGAATATTATATGACCTCATTTTATGGGGTGGGGTTGGACAAGCTCAGAGAGGCAAACATCTACCCCCTGATGTCACAGCTAGGAAGCATCAAGCTGGATCTGCCCAGGTCTGCGGGGCCTGGGCCGCCTGCCTCTGAGACACTCCAGCAGCATTTAGCAAAAAGTAGCTGGAAGTTGGGAGGGATTGGGGAATCCAGAGTTATGGGATGCAAGGCAGAAAGAGTGTAGCAGTTATGAAGGGTTAATTATGAATCTAGAAGAGAGAGGGAAATCAGTGTTCTGGGCCAGGGAACTGGACATTAGAATCTGCAGATCAGCAGAGAGCTGGGTGAGGGGCTTTCAGGGAGGATCTCAATTCACTCAGGGCTGGAGATCTTCAATGCACATCCTAATGTTGACGGCTGCCTGTTATGAAGCAGGTGAGAAAACAGCAAAGCCCAGGGCAGAAAGGAAGTGAGACTGAGGTGCTGAAAGCTGATTGAAATTGCTAGTGAAAATGGTGGAGATAGTAGGCAGAAAAAAGATGACTCAGCTCTTGAAGTCTTCTAGGAAAGTAGGGTAAGTGGAGGAGCAAAACTTAGCATTTAAAAAAGGCCTGCTGTGTTTGTTTTCACATTTAATCTTTACAGCTACCTCCCCCACCAAACGCCCACCATAATAGGCTGCCTTGCTTCCTTTTTATGGATTGGGAAATCTCTGAGGCTCCAAGGAGAAACTGCTTTGCCCAGGTGTACAGCTTAGTTAGTAGGCAGCGGACTGAGATGCGAGCTCCATTCTGTCTGACTGCAGGTGAGCCTATAGGTGAGCTTTGTGGCAGGAAGGCTGGCACAGAGACTGCTCTGCTTCTTTCCAAGCATTTCTCTCATTAGGAAGACAGAGGAACAAGGGTTTTGGAACCCGCAAAGGGAGTACTGATAGACATGGACTTTCATTTACCTAGCACATCTGGAGCTCGCGCTGGGTGCCTTCAAAGTTGTTAGCTCATTTGGTCTTAACAGCAACCCTGATGTTTGCATTTTACAGTTACATGTTTTAAGAGGTTTGCTCATTTTGACTGGGGCCTGATAGCTAATAAGTGAGTAAAACCGGAGATTGGAACCCACCTCTGGAAACTGTATCTGCTTGTATTTTCAGATCAACCTGTGAGGTTGGTGGCTGGTTGGTTTACCCCGTTTAACGGATGAGGAAACTGAGGCATAAGAAAGACAGTGGCTGGGCTCAGGCTAGAACTCAGGTTTCCCCAGGGCGAGCCTTGGGCTCTTGATGGCAGAGGAGAAGTGAAATGGCAAGTAAGGGCATCAGGGACAAAGGAGACTGGCCCTGGGTGGCAGACCTTGGAAGTGAACGTACCTGACTCCCAGGAAGAATGAATGGTAAGGGTAAATACACTGTAAGTGGGATGGGAGGCTATGGGGGCTGTGTTGGAAGTATATGGCGATTTGTGCTGACCTGATTCCCTCCAGACTTATGTGTCATTGCTGGGGTCAGGGAAACGTGGCCTCCTCCCAGGAGGGTTAGGGTATGGCATTTACAGCTCCTTTGTTTTTTCTTCACACTTATCTCACTGGCTGTGTTTGCAGTTTCAGCTTCTAGCGCTGGAAGAAGGAACCCTGTTGAGCTGAGACTAGCTCTGGGGTGAGGGGTGCAGAGAGAGACAGAACTTGTGGATCTCAGTTTTCTCGAAGTAAAAATTTTAGCATGTGGGAGCTCAGGAATGTACTTGGAAATGTTTCCAATTTATTTTTATTGCAAAGCGATATCTAATGAAAATGTGGGAAAAGACCCAGGAGCCTGCAAATAATAAATTGCCTGCTTTTATTTTCTGTATCTCCTTTAAAAATCTTTGTCCTTACCAAGGCAATTTTATATGATTGTAACTGTAATGTTGGTGCACTGTGCATCAACAATACTGTATCCTGCTTTTAAAATTTATCATTATAAGAGTTTCCATTCTTTATAATGATCATTGTAAACATATGTGATATGTTTTTGGTGGATGAACCATGTTTTCCTTACCAATTCCTGTATTCTGAGGGCATTTACATTGTTTCTGGCATTTTATTATTTATAGACAATGAGACAACAATAATTTTTCTTTGAAAAAGAAATCAGTTCCCTAAGATAAATTCTCAGAAATTTGGATGCTAGATCAAAAAGATTGAAGATCTTTTTTTTTTTCAATTGACTTTTGGAAATTATGACCGAATCCCTTGAAAGCAACTTTGCTGAGTATTGTTTTTATAACCAGCAAACTGGCAGTCGGGGGCTGGGCATTGTGTGGAGGGCCAGAGATGTGGAAAGTCACCTCCTAAAGCCAGTGAGCAGGCGTCAGGCCGTGCTGAGGAAGTGGATGAGTGCCTCCCATTTTCCTGCTGCTGTGATAGGGGTTCAGCTTGCTCAGCACCTATCCTGTCTCCCTCCCAGATACCTGGGATAGCCGGTTGCTGCATGGGTGGAGCATTTAGAGTTCAGCTGCTTCACCCTCGCTTGCTTGTTCCATGATAGAGACCCCAGAGAGGAGATGTGGCTTTGTCATTTATCTTTCAGCCCCATTAAGGTTGGCTTTGAAGATTAATGTCTTGTTTTTTTCCCTCTTTCCCAGAATTTGTTCCTGTTGAAGAGTGCCTGCTCTTCTAATTTCCAGACTCCTTGAAGTTTTAGGAGTCTGGTAGGTGAAATTCTCTACCTCTAAGGAGAAACAGTACCTGGTCCTTCCTCAAGGGCAAACCCTCCATTGCTATGGATACCGAATCCACTTATTCTGGATATTCTTACTATTCAAGTCATTCGAAAAAATCTCACAGACAAGGGTATGTAAGTTGTTCATTATTCCACTTTTCCTTTTGGGGAAACCTACAGGTTGGTGAGGTTCTCTACACTCACTTTTCACTGACTCGGCGCTGGAGCTTGGGTCCGTTGGTGCGTGAGAGGCTGAGCTTTAAGAGCATTTAACATTCTCGGGAGTAACTATGCCACCAGTTTACATTTTGTAGCCACCATTAGAGTTGATGACTTTAATTTCTCACAATTGGTTTTAAATTAAGGTTACTTCCTGCAGTGGAAATGTTTTTCATTTCTAGGTATTTCTCTTTTTTTTGAGACAGAATCTCGGAATCTCGCTCTGTTGCCCAGGCTGGAGTGCAGTGGCACGATCTTAGCTCACTGCAAGCTCTGCCTCCCGAGTTCACGCCATTCTCCTGCCTCAGCCTCCCGAGTAGCTGGGACTACAGGCGCCCACAACCACACCTGGCTAATTTTTGTATTTTCAGTAGAGACAGGTTTCACCTTGTTAGCCAGGATGGTCTCAATCTCCTGACCTCGTGATCCGCCCGCCTCGGTTTCTAGGTATTTTTTATAGGTATCAGCTCTCCTGAAAGCTTTATGAAGAATGTAAATGGAAGATTTAAAAAGTGTTTATTGCTTGTTGGTTTTCACCCGAAGTTGTTGACTCATTGTCCATTATGCCTTTGTCATGAGGCTTATTTAGTGAACTGGTAGGATTGGCCTGGTACCTTATTTCTCTTTGACTAATCTTCAGGTGAACAAATTTGGGTTTTGAAAACACTGTCCTGGGCGGTATTGGTCAAACTCCCCCTTCTCTGCAAAATTAGCAGGTGTGCACTGCTATTCTTAGGACCTGCTGTGTTACTGACCTGTAGAATGTTTGCTAAGTAGAAGAGCAAATGCATGAAGAAAGAAATCAGTGAACAGATAGGTGGTAGTGTACCAGTTAGAATTGTATTTGGTGAAATTGCAGTGCTGCCATTTACTTAGCGTCCTCATCTGTGAAATGGGTACAGCAGTCCTCTCCTACAGGGCTGTTGAGAGGATTAAATGAGATTATGCTTGTAAATCATGTAATGCAGTACAGGTTGGAGGTCACTCACCAGTGGCTAGATTAATACTGTAATGGCCTTGGCATTTTAGCACTATGTTCCAAGGTACCAACTGGCCCCAGCCCAAAGGCCCAGCTCTGCACTGGCTTGGGAATAGTGATTGTAGTGGTTTTTCCCTGACTGAGCTCTTCCCCATACAAGCAGCCGAATGCAGAGTGAGATTTTGTTCTGTGAAACAGCAGTGAGCTACATATATCTCATGATTTACAAGCCCATCTGGATTACTCACATAGAAAAAGGTTTGGGAGGGTGTACTCCAAACTGCTAGGAGTGGTCATCCACAGCGGGAGGCTCGGCAGAAGCTGGAGACTGATGGGAGCTTTCGTTTTTCTTTTTGTACTTATTCAGTTTTTTTACAAGTGTGTATTTTGTAATTTTTAGAAATGAATGGAACAGAATATAAAGGAAAGGTTCTCAAAGATATTTGATGACATGAGAAAATGTTCATGAGACCGTGTTATAAGAAACAGGATTCAAAATGTTGTATGCTATAATAGTTACGTATACATATGATGAGTATTCACATGGTGACTATGCCTGTCTCTGAATATAGGACTATGGTGGTATTTTCTTTTTAACTTTGATTGTTTTCTAAATGTTTATGTATTGCTCTTATAAAAATTTGAGGAAAACATGTCAGTGAGCTTGTGCTGGAGTCCAGGTAAGGCTTTCAAATAAGGATGAGAAATAGAAGGAGCGTGGGGCAGGTGCTGCTGGACGGGGCCTGTGGTAACATGGCAGAGCCCAGCTCCTGAGACAGTCAGAAGCCCTCTGGCCACAAGAATTAAATCACACATTTCAGCTGGTGGGTAAACTTATCAGATTTAGTTATGAAATGCCAGAAACAGCTGTTTTAAAATACCAGTTTTTTAGCCCTACCAATTCCCTTGTCAATACCAGGCTTCCCTCATCCACACCATAATGACAGAAGTAGGAATTTGGGGTTCCCTGGGTGCTTGGGGATGAATAAAGGAGGTTGGCTTGCAGTATCCTTTGTGGGAACCATCTCTGGCCTCTTTTGTCTGCACTCGAGTTCTGACTTTCACGCTTCGGGGCCCATTGCTACGCTCTGCTATTTCCTTAGGCCTCTTGGGGCCTCCAGAAATTGATATTCCAATGTCCTTGTAGTAACTTTAAGAGACTGTAACTTCCAATTAAAACAACACACAGGATTTTTAATGTATTCTTGGACCCATATGGAAAGTACTTGGCAAATGTTAATACAAGCTGAGACTGTTAATCAATTATTCAAAAAATGTTCCTGGATATCTATTTTGAGAAAAACTCTGAGAGAGGAGATGAGCATTAGAGATTTGTAGGTGCACTCCATGGGTTCTTTAAAAAACACCACTACCACCTATGGGTGGTGGATTCTCCAACTGATAGCAGCATAGGGCACAGCAACTATGGGGCGAGGGGTACCATCCCTAGAGAGCATGGGCTGTGGTGTACTTTGCTGGGGCCTAAAGAGTGTCGAGCAGTAGGGTTGCCCTCCACAGGCATGAGAGCAGGCCCCAGGCCCAGCCGAGGGTGTTTTGTCCCAGGAGTGTTCCTGTGAAGACTGCCCTCCTCAGAGGTTTGTTGGGAAGTTGAATGGAAGGGTAAGAGGCAGGTTGGGGCTGGCGGGGGTGGGTGGGACCATGCTTTTTAGTAATTTTAGTCAGACTCCAACTCAGGGAGGAATAATGAAGTGCACCAAACTTGATATGCCTGATTATACCATGATCACCTTAGAAGACTGGCCAGGTTCCAAGCAGATGACAAGTGACTCTTTTCTAACGAAGAGGTCAGTGGCCTGGTTTTGCAATGCCTGCAGTCTCCAGAGGGTGTCCAGTTAACTTGCTGGGAGAATGGTGTGGACTCTTGCTGACCCCACCTAACCTTTGGGTTTGGAGCACAAGTTCCCTGATTTAAACACAGCAGCTGCCAGTCACGTTAACTGCTGTGGGGGTGTCTGCTCGGCCCCTCCCTCATAGCCATTACCTCCTATCCTAACAGCAGTGCTAGAATGGCGGGAGGTCGTAGCCCCATTTTACAGGTGTTGAAATCGAGGCACAGAGGGCAGCGTTATTTGCCTAAAATTACAAAGTTAGTAGGTGCCCTCAGCAGATTTTGGTCCCACCTTGTTTCTTTAGAAGGGAAGTGCTACTTTTGGAAAGGGAAATGAAGGGTGACTCATGTGACGAATGTGCTAAAATGCACAAAAGAGGACCGCCAGGGCAGTTGGAGGAATTGGTGCTTTTGTTCCAAGGCTGCTTCAGAGTCTGTGTGCCCAGGGCCCAGCCCTCTTACCCCAGCCATAGCCAAGAGGAAGCAGCCAGTCGGGCCCCAGCAGCCAGCAGAGAGAATGGACAGGTCGTGGGTTGTGGGAGAGAAGGAAAGGGAGGAGTAACCGGTGGGGCCAGCTTTCCCCAAATAGAAATAGGCAAACAACAGAAACAGTATTAAATAATCTTCCCAGGAAATGCTGTCTGTAAGTGGGAACAGTGAAAATTACAGGGGTTCTAGCTGGAACGAGGGTGACAGCAACCCCCAAGGGCTTAGCTCTAGAACTACCTAAACAGACGCATTTGCTCACACACGTGCAGAGCAGACACATGCCCGGGCTGCCTGCATGCCACCACTTGCTCTTCCTGCCCCTCACACAACACGCACAGATATACTTATCTTTACTCCTACAGGCAGATGTTGCGTGGAGACAGATTCAGAGATAAAGATACAAAGAAAAACTCTCGCAGCTGACACAGCCACCCAGCAAAGGCACAGAGGTGATCCAGGCCACTGAGGCAGAGTTGGAAAAACACACATGTATACATGTGTTTGTAACACCCCTCCCCCTGTGGCTTGGCAGTCTGTTTACTCCCGTGGTCTCCCATTTCTGTACTCTTAGACGCCGTGAACGGATTGTCTTCATCAATGGGGAACCCTCTCCCAGACAGCGCTTGGCAGCCATAGGTTTTCCCTGGAGTTGTAGCATCTGGAGCTACAGGGATGAGCCTTTGAGTACATATTACAGTGAGGTGGCCGCACTGTGACCTGCAGTTCTGCAGACAGGAAGGCACTGAATGCCAGGATTTTTGTAGAGTGTGACTGTGAAGTCCTGGCTTGGCCCAGAGACCTTCTTAGAGCAGTAATTCGGGACCAGTGATTTCTGATAAAGGTTTTCTAATTTCCTAATAATTTTTTTCTAATAAAAGCCATATGGCAGGTCCTGCTCCGTTGGTAGCGTGACCAGTACCTGGCGCAGTGCTAGTGTTGAGCTGACAGGAAGTGCCTCACCTTCAGCTCTCACTTGACAGTGAGTGGAAGGCTCTTGGCTCAGGGTATCCCTCAGTCATGACTGCACACTGTTCTGAACCTTTCTCCCAACTTCATCCACTTCATACTATTTTAATAAAGCAGTGCTGTGTATTATAACATTGTGCAGCTGAGCATTACACTCATGGCTCCCATTATCAAGCCCCTGCTACATACAGGACGTTTCACAAAGAAGCAGACTTCCAAGCAGTCACTCAGCAACCTCCTCCCAGGAGCATTCAGGGAAGAGAATCTTGAGGCAAGTTTCCTTTACCACCTGTAGTCACCTGGGATGCTGGAGAAATTTTTGATTTCTGTTGTCTCCCTTCCAGAAAATTATTTGAGAGTGGGGTCAACAAATCTGCACTTGAGTCTATACCTAGGGTAGTTTTTCTGTACCGTTTTTTAACTTTAAGAAGTTTTTAAGGCCAGGCGCGGTGGCTCAAGCCTGTAATCAGCACTTTGGGAGGCCGAGATGGGTGGATCACGAGGTCAGGAGATCGAGACCATCCTGGCCTACATGGTGAAACCCCGTCTCTATTAAAAAATACAAAAAACTAGCCGGGCGAGATGGCGGGTGCCTGTAGTCCCAGCTACTCGGGAGGCTGAGGCAGGAGAATGGTGTAAACCTGGGAGGCGGAGCTTGCAGTGAGCCGAGATCGTGCCACTGTACTCCAGCCTGGGCGACAGAGCGAGACTCCATCTCAAAAAAAAAAAAAAAAGTTTTTAAAGTTTAAAATACACTAGTTAGGGTTTTGGGTTCTGGAGGATGAGAAACCTTCCTTGGGTTATCAGATGACAAGTTCTTCTCTGGTTTCCCTCCGATGTTATCAGGGGAATTGTTAAACAGTTGTTTCACATTTGGGTGCTCCTGGGCGTTTTAATAGCCAGGCTGGGAGGGCTGGTGATGGGAACCCTGGCTGGCAACAGTGGCTGTTTCCACCTCTGGGTGGCTCCCCACCTGCTTTCTGCCCTGGTAGGGTGTAGGCTCCGGGAATTGGCACTCAATGAAAGAATTTTGATTTCCAGTGGAATTTGTGCTGTCACAAGATTTGACCCATGGGACTAGTGAATAGATAGATGGGTTAGGTGAGCATGTGGCTTGGCTGGTGGCCGAGAGAGTGATAAATGTGAGAGCAGTTGGGGAAAATGGAAGCGGATTAAGATAGAAGAGGGGCATTGTCCATCTGGCCGATGGCGGGGCTGGTGGAGCAGCAGTTCTAGACTTATTCTGAGGTTAGTTCTGAAACTGACTAAACAGGTAGGAAGTCTCTCCCAAAGTGTTTATGGTTTCTCACAGTGGGTGCCTTTTGAAGTGATTGTTTTTGACAGCCCAGAGTGTTGGGCACACAGCTTTGTGCTATCTAAGGTCCAATTGTGACTCCTAGCAATAGCTTCAAAGGCATATTTCATAGCTCTAATAGTTTTAAAGTATAAGGGTGTGAGAATGATTTTAAGAATATTTATGCCGTGAAATCTTCCCATTGCTCTTCAACACAGTGCACCATAGTGGGTGTGAATAGAAGTGGTGGCAACAGACCTGAATTCAGGTCTGCCACTGACTATATATAATACTACTTTGAGAAGTAACTTGAACTCTGTGAGCCACAGTTTCCTTGTCTGTAAAATGAAGACAATAATACTGGCTTCATAGGATTATAATTAGGATTGAATGAAATATTATAGTGAAGCATTCAGCAAAGTGTTCTATAAATTGGGGTAGGATGTGACGTAACTGGCATTGTTAGATGCATCTCTGGGTAAACAACCAAATTCTCTGCTTATTTGGCTGTTTCCCTAGCTGCCTTGCTAAAATAAAACACCTGAGTTGACCAGAACACCTCTATTTTTAGAATCTAACTTTGTGGTTGTATTAATCTCTCCTTGCATTGCCGTAAAGAAATACCTGACACCTTCTTAAAGAAATGAGGTTTAACTGGCTCATGGTCCTGCAGGCTTTACAGGAAGCATGGTACTGACATCTGCTTGGCTTCTAGAGAGGCCTCAGGAAGCTTACAGTCATGGCACAAGGCTAAGTGGGAGCAGGCGCATCACGGGAGCAAGAGAGGGAGTTGGGAGAGGAGGTGCAGCACACTTTTAAACAACCAGATCTCCCAAGAACTCACTCGCTGTCATGAAGATAGCACCAAGCCATGGGGGGTCTGTCCCTATGATCCAGACACCTCTCACCAGGCCCCACCTCCAGCATTGGGGGTTATAGTTCAGCACGAGATTTGGGTAGGGACAACTATCCAAACTATATCAGCAACAGACTGTAATTATAAGTTATGCTCTAGGAATACAATTGTTGTCACTGAAAGATTCCCTTGGCCATGGGAGCCTCCTGGCTCTTTGAAGGAATCAGTCAATGCTTATCCCAGGGAGATAATGATAAGGTAGAAGTTTGACAAGAAATCTACATTTTCTTAAGCTAAGTAATAGGTTAACAGAAGATGTGTTGTGTGTTAATAGTTCCATTTACATCTCTTTCTCCAAGGTATACACACTCTGCCTCACTAAGTCAAGACACCGTTCTTTGACATTGGCTAATAGTAATAGCAATCACAGCCACTCTGCATTAGCACTTACTCCACATCCTTGTACTGAGCACTACTTACATTATGTGATGTTGTCGTTGTCACCATTTCATACATAAAGAAACTGAGGTTTTCAGAGATTGAGTAACTTGTGCAAGATCACACATCTGGTAGGGCAAAACCAAGATCTGTTTGTCTCCAAAATCTGCTTCTGTCCTGCCCGGGAGACCTTGGGAATGACGACGGCGAGTGGTTGTAGGAAGGAGGGCTGATGTCAAGTGGCTGTGGGGGCTGGAGGCTGAGGGAACTCACTGACCCTTGAGGGGCTCCTTAGGTGGGGGCTTCTGGGTTTCCTGATGGCAACTGGAGGGGGAGTGCCAGTTCCCATAAGCGGTTATTGCCCAGGTTGTGACCTGGGCTTGGCCACAATGATTGGTTCCTTTTGGAATTTCATGAATGACCCCCAGGCAGGGTTCTTACAATCACGCTGGAAGACCACCCAGGAAGTTCCTGTGGGGTAAAATGATGCAGCAGCCTGCTTTCCTCAGGAGGCCTGAAACCCTCCCCGTGTACACACACACACACACACACACACGCACTCACACACACACACCCTCCACCCCTGCTGGTGTCTTTGGCCTTTTGTCCTAGCTTGTTTGTTTCTATGGATGTCTTCAAGTTCAGCTAGAACCTATGGGAATGACTTAGTTTTGAACCTGTAAGAATGAGAAGTAAACAGTTCTTTGTACTGACTTTGAATTTCCTTTCTTCTCCTGTCCAAAGGTGAAGGGTGAAAATGTGTCCCAGATTTTTTTGGACATACCAAAGCTTAGATATTCTACAGTGTTGTCCCAATTTTAAAAGCCCTAGAAAATTGGTTAAGGCAAATTATAACCAAATCAAATCAGTAATTATTACAATAAAGTGTAACTAGCTACAGAAATCCTAAAATTACAATTTTAGGCTTTGAAAAAATATCACTGTTGATAGAGGAAGAGTCACAGGTGGTTGTTTAAAAGTGTGTCATGCCTCCCCTCCCAACTCTCTCTCTTGCTCCCACTTTCACCATGTGATGTGCCTGCTCCCACTTCGCCTTCTGCCATGACTGTAAGCTTCCTGAGGCCTCTCTAGAAGCCAAGCAGATGTCAGTACCATGCTTCCTGTAAAGCCTGCAGGACCATGAGCCAGTTAAACCTCATTTCTTTATGAAAGTGTCAGGTATTTCTTTATGGCAATGCAAGATGAGTGTTTTGGGTCTTGGGATGGCAGAAAGAAAATATTAAATAGAGAGTAAAGATCAATGCACCCCTTGAAGTGTGGTGAAGATGGGTGGGTTTTGATGCAGTGTGTGCGGGTGTGTGTGTGTGCGTGTGTGTGTAGAACTTGCCTAAATTCAAAATCATACTTACATTTTGATAAACCCAGAGAGTTAATTAACATGGCATAAATGTGCTAGCTCATTGCTGTTTTTCAGGGAGAGAACTAGAGAGAGACATAAGTCACCCCGGAATAAAGATGGCAGAGGGTCAGAAAAGTCTGTCACCATTCAACCTCCCACTGGAGAGCCCCTGTTGGGAAATGATTCTGCTCGGACAGAGGAAGTTCAGGTAAGGATCAAAGGTGGTCTGTAAGCACACTGCCACTTGACCAAGACTCCTTTCTGTAAATGTTTTCCTTAGGTTCTCTTGGGTTTTGTCTTTATTTTCTAGCATGCTAAATAGTTTATCTATGTCCCGTGGTCTCTTTTTGGTCTGAGGACAGCCTGTCCTGCCCTTCGGTAGCTTGGGGATTCTTCTGAAGTATGATTGGTTGGCCTGCTTTGCATGGTGTGGAAAAGAAGCCAGCAAGGTTGATGACAGGGTAGGGAAGGGAAAGCTGAAGTCTCTCACCACTCATTTCACAATGGAACAGTGTAAGAGGGAGAAGGAAACTCAGAAACCCTAAGAAGAAGTTTGAAAAAGTGGGACAGCCCAGACTGACCATTACTACTAGAGCTATGCAGTCAATCAGAGGCCACACACTCAGATGCCTGCTAGAGAAACATAAGTTAATTAAGGAGGACCTGGATCAAAAAGAGGGGGCAAAAATATATCATACAAGCTTTGGGTTAACAGCAGTCTGTGCAGTGCGTCAGTGTGAGTGCTGTAGTGTGGTGTGAAGGAGCCTGTGGCTAACTGGAGAATGATTTGCCTCTGTAAAGGAAACAGTAGCGCCGCAGCTCCAGACACCTACTGTTGCTCAGGAATTCAGGGATTCAGTGTTTGAGAAAAGCTGCAAATCAGAATTTTATATGAAATCCTAACTTTATAGTATTTTTGAAGTACTGACACTTTATTAATTTTTTAAACCATTGAGTGGGTTCTTCTCCAGGTTCCAACTGTCTGGCAGCCCACCTGATTTAAATAAATATCTGAGCTATACACAGAAACATGTTTGCACACCCTCTGCACATCCTGAAATATATATACACATGTCCAGCCTTGCCTCTCATAAACAAAGCAATGTATGATACACAGCTGTAAAGACAGATATAGGACTATAGATGAGCATACATCTGTACATACCTGTGCATACACACAGGTAAGCATTTATAATCAGATAGGTGCACTGAAACTGGAATTCCTCAGAGTATACAAGGTGTTCTTGGGACTCAAAGCTATAGTTGTGGGTTGAACATGGGGTTCACTGAGCAATGAGCAAATGCCTTTAGTGCTGCCTGCCTTGGCTCTGGGATGGCTGATCGTTGGATGGGGCCAATCCTAGGACTGGATCACCCTGGAGTGCATGAGGGGGTCAGTTTCCTCCTGGATGTGGGTTCAGAGGTGCCGGTGGCCTACAACAAAGGCTCTTCTTTCTGTGCATCTCCTCTGCACCTCATATCTGAGAACTACTTTGGGAAGCTATTGGTGTTGCCCAAGGATGATCTGGTGTGAAAAGCACTGAGATGGGTGTTTGGAGGCTGTATTTTTTAGTGGCTCCGTTACCTTGAGTAGTCACAGCCTTTGTAGGCCTCAGTTTCTTTATTGAATATCTAGGGGTTTTGATGAAAGCATCTTAGGTGCTTTTTCTTCTAAGAATCTCAAGCTTAACAGGATCCTTTGTACATCTGCATTTTTTAGGCATGCATGTGCACCCCAGGAAACTCTTGTGCCCTTCCTAGTCAACCTCTGCCCCACCCTCACCTCTCCAAGGCAACCACTGTGTTGATTTCTATCACTGTAGTTTAATTTTGCCTGTTTTTGAATTTAATGTAATTAGAATCATATGGTCCACCCCTGCCCCCAACCCGCCCCACTCAGCATAATGATTCTGAGATTTATCCGTATTCTGGTATGTTTCAACAGCTTGTTCTTTTTACTTTTGCTGAGTAGTATTCCATCGTGTCAGTCTACCACAATTTGTTACCCATTCTCCTAGTGAATGGACATTTTGGTTTTTGTTTGTTGGTTGGTTGGTTGGTTTTTTGAGACAGAGTCTTTCTCTGTTGCCCAGGCTGGAGTGCAGTGGCATGATCTCAGCTCACTGCAGCCTCCACCTCCCGGGTTCAAGCGATTCTCCTGCCTCAGCCTCCCGAATAGCCAGGGTTACAGGCGTGCGCCACCAAGCCCAGCTAATTTTTGTATTTTTAGTAGAGACGGGCTTTTACCGTGTTGGCCAGGCTGGTCTCGAACTCCTGACCTCAGGTGATTTGCCTGCCTTGGCCTCCCAAAGTGCTAGGATTACAGGCGTGAGCCACCGCACCTGGCTGAATGTACATTTTTATTAATTTTTGGATAAAACCTGAGAGTGGAATTGCTGGGCCATATAGTTAAGTGTATATTTAAATTTCTATGAAACCGCCAGAGTGGTTTTCCAGAGGCACTGTGCCGTGGTCCACTTCCACCAACAATGTTCAAGAGTCCTGGCTGCTTCTGGCCATCGTCTTAAACAGGAATTTCTCTCAGTGTATGTGATACTTCTAACTTTCCAAGTTGAAGGATTATTAGTTCATAGGATTGAGACCTTAACTACCACTTCTTACCATAGCCCGTATATTTCATAAATCATGTTTTCTGGTCATTACTAGATTCGGGGTTATTTGATTATGAGCGATCTCTGTCTTGCTGAATTAGCTACTAACTTCAACTAGCTTTTTCTAAGTTGGTGTCCTAATTTCCTTTGCCGCTGCATCTGACATTTTTTTTTTTCTGAGTGAGAGGATACATATGAATTTCTGAGGCAAAACCTCTTTGGCCCCCTGTGTCTTTTCAGCACCTTGCTGTCTTGTTGCTCCATTATTATTGCCAGTTGTTTTTAAACAGCAGAAGCCTTTAAAATTCTATCAACTGGGTCTTGCTAAGTGAATAGACTAATTGCTTTAACTTGCAACTGCCTAGAAGTTTAAAAAGACAGGAAGCTAGAAAGTAAAAGATACATTATAATAATCCTGGTTGTTTCTATGCCCTTGAAAACATGTTTTAGAAAGAATTTTTAAGCCAATCTGGCCATACGTGGATTCTTGGATTTGCTTAGCTTGGTCCATGAGAAATATTGTTAAACAGTGCTTGACACTGATACTTGTTAAGTGGATCTTGTGAACATCGTAAGGAGTTTTTGTTTGTTTGTTTGTTTGTTTTTTGAGACAGAGTCTCGCTCTTGTCCCCCAGGCTGGAGTACAGTGGCGCAATCTCAGCTCACTGCAACCTCTGACTCCCAGGTTCATGCAGTTCTTCTGCCTCAGCCTCCCAAGTAGCTGGGATTACAGGCATGCGCCACCATGCCCAGCTAATTTTTGTATTTTTAGTAGAGACAGGGTTTTGCCATGTTGGCCAGGATGGTCTCGATCTCCTGACCTCGTGATCTGTCCACCTCGGCCTCCCAAAGTGCTGGAATTACAGGTGTGAGCCACCGCCCCTGGCCCATAAGGAGATTTTAAAATGTGAGTCCTAGCTGCAGGTAAGCTTGGGTTTGTGTAGTGGTGTGAGTTCCCTTGCTATGCCCTTTGCTCTTCTGGGCTGCTGGAGGGTGTAGTAATACTCCCACCTCCAGAAGTTGGACTTCGTGAGCCTTTATATCCCAGTGTGAACTGGAAAGAAGATGCAGGAGGTTTATCTCTATAGATGAGCTCTCACAAGATTAGTCTAACACCTGGATTGCGCATTGCAGGGCAAACAGCTCCAGGCCCTCAGAGCCTCTCAAGGCTTTTCAACACCGGGGGTGATAATCAATGTTATGTCAATGGATCACCCAAACAGACAGAAAGATCACATTATGTTTTCTCTGTTTGAAAAGGTAAATACTGCATACATTTTGAAAATTTCAATGAAAATTGTTTGAGTTAAAAAGTTCTAATATTTAAAGAGTTAAACTTTCATTTTCTGGAAGCCTTTGTGAACAGGGCTGGGTAGATGCAGCGGGCCCTGCATGTTCACTGCTCTTTGTAGCTTTTACAAATGACCTGCATCATGTCATCCTCACTGTCTTCTCCCCACCAGGATGACAACTGGGGAGAGACCACCACGGCCATCACAGGCACCTCAGAGCACAGCATATCCCAAGAGGACATTGCCAGGATCAGCAAGGACATGGAGGACAGTGTGGGGCTGGATTGCAAACGCTACCTGGGCCTCACCGTCGCCTCCTTTCTTGGACTTCTAGTTTTCCTCACCCCTATCGCCTTCATCCTTTTACCTCCGATCCTGTGGAGGGATGAGCTGGAGCCTTGTGGCACAATTTGTGAGGGGCTCTTTATCTCTGTGGCATTCAAACTCCTCATTCTGCTCATAGGGACCTGGGCACTTTTCTTCCGCAAGCGGAGAGCTGACATGCCACGGGTGTTTGTGTTTCGTGCCCTTTTGTTGGTCCTCATCTTTCTCTTTGTGGTTTCCTATTGGCTTTTTTATGGGGTCCGCATTTTGGACTCTCGGGACCGGAATTACCAGGGCATTGTGCAATATGCAGTCTCCCTCGTGGATGCCCTCCTCTTCATCCATTACCTGGCCATCGTCCTGCTGGAGCTCAGGCAGCTGCAGCCCATGTTCACGCTGCAGGTGGTCCGCTCCACTGATGGCGAGTCCCGCTTCTACAGCCTGGGACACCTGAGGTAAGAGGCAACATCCAGGAAGCAGAAAGGATGGCTGATACCTTGCTGGGAGACAGCTGCTCTCTAGCATGTGAGGGGTGGTGACCGATGCCAAGAGCTAGGACCAGAGTCTGACCCTTTTCTGGTTTGGGGAGGAGATGCGAAGGTGGGGATGGTTTCCATGTTTATTGAGTTTCTGGACTTCTAGATGGTGCGGGGCAGTTGCTGGCTCTCACCCGGGTTGAGGTTTTGCTGGGTCTGTTCTCAAAGTTATTGGCAGCTCCCCAAAATGATGGAGAAAGGAGATGCATAGTGATGGCTGCCTACTTTGACTCTGAAATTGGCCAATGGACAATGGATAAAGTGACCAACAGCTCCATTTTGTCCGAAATGTGACACCTGATTTACCATGCTGTCCCAGTGGATTCGTGAATTGTTCCTTTCTTCCCCACCCTCAGAGGCCTGGTTTGGGCAGTAAATTACATGGTCATCCTAGGGACCCTCCAATAAAGAATCAGGTGCAGGTTAGAGACTCCAAATGTGTGAGCCGTGAGTGTTTTGAAAATGTTTGAGAAAAAGTTAAAAGTCAGTTGGGTTGTCATACTTAAATCTCTGCATATAATCTCATTATTTTGTGGTTAAATAAGAGTGATTACCATCATTTTATTTACTTCAAGGTAAGCACTTTATATAGATTGTGTATTTAGTCTTCATAGAACCCCATGGCCTATGTGTTATTAATCCCTGTGTCACAGATGAAGAAACTAGGGCTTAGGGAATTTACGTAATTGCACAAAAACATGTGGCTACCTCATTTAGGATTCACTCAGATGTTGTGAGGCCAGGGCTGAGTGAATGCTCCCATAATGGCATCTCTCACTTTGTAGTTAGTGGCCTATTTTTCCATCTGTTTTCTTCCAGAGACTATGAACTCCCTGAGGCCAGGGGCCGCCCTTATACCTCATGACATTCTCAGTGCCTGGCATGGAGCATGGACACAGTTGGCACTGAGATGGTCTCTGGGTGAATGCAGAGCCTGGGACATCTGACTTCAAAGCCTTTACCCTCTCCCAGGCTCTCTGCCTCCTTAGGCAGTATATGCTGATGTGTGTAGCCTGCTTGGGGCAGGGTAGGCACTTAGTTCATTGCACCTATTACTGCTGTGATCATGTAGCTGGCAGAGCAGCCAAAATCAGCAAGGGCACACCTTAGTGGGTATCAGAACAATCGGCTTTGTCATAGATTTGGCTGGGCTCCAGGGAGGTGGCTCAACCTGTATTTGGAGTCAGGCCACGCTGCCAAACTGTCTTCATGTTGGTGTGTACCCTCTTTCATTCCTCTGGCTTGGCTTGTGCTACGAGGATAGGATGATCCAGCATTCAAGGTTGCTGCCACCCTTGGTGGAAACTGGTGTCCAAGTCGCATGTCTGTGTACCAGAAATCTGGGGTTTTGAGTCCTTCACAGATGCCTGTAGGGCTCTGAAGACAAGTAGGTTACCGCTTTGCCACGTATTCGTCTCAGAAGGCTTTCTTTCCCCATGTTTGGCATCGGGGAATGACCAGCAGATTTGTATTAAATGTCTACTGTGTTCAGAGCCCCAGACACATCAGGCTGGCTGCCTTCAGAGCTCTATCTCAGCACCTGTGACGCTCACAGTCACTTGGAAAGAGACCAGTGCACCGCTGTCTGGTGGGCAGGTGCAGAAACAGGCCTGGGGTATAGGTGATAGGAACACAGGAGGACAGAGAATTTCAGATTGTGGCAGCAATAAAGCCGAGCAGGAGACAGTCTGTCTCAGAACAGGTTTTGCTGCAGTTAAAGCAGTAGAGAAAAATCCGGCTGTGGTCACGGTGGAGATGAGTGATATTTGGAGCTCTATATGTAAGTAGCCAAGACACTGGCCAGGAGTGAGGTCTGTGGTGGTTTTGATTTTTGGCTCTCAGCCCTAGTTGGTGTGAATTCCACCTGTGTAGGTGGGAAAGGGCAGGGCGTCTTCTCACCATAGGTCATCCAGGGTGGTGGGACTGACTTCCCCCCATGGGATCCCACATTGCTCCTCCCTGTAAGACTGGTTGAGCTGCACACTACAGCTGAGTGGGGGTAGAGAGGGGACAAACCAAACAGCCTGGGGAAAGTATGCCTGTGGCGTGTTCAGAAAATGTAATTAGCAACAGCCCTCGCCTCTCACCACACAGTTCTGCTGGTCAGGGCAGAGCTGGACGGGAGAAGCCAGACTGATTGTGCTGCATGGCTCCCAGGCTTGCTGCAAACCTTTCAGTTTGCTCTCACCATGACCAACAACTGTCCAGTCTTTCAAAAACTCAAGTCAGTCACCCCAGCTCCCCAGGGAGACCTGAAAGGTGGCAAGTGCCCATCTGCCCTGGGGAGAGCATTTTGAGGTGGTCCCCAACCTCATCCTTTCAGCTTCTCTTTAGGGCCATTGGTTTTCCTCCTCTCCCTGCCTTTAATAAGGCCCCCTTTGTCCCTCTCATGGAGAGCCTGGGTTAGGAGGTGGAAAGAATGGCTGGGGAAAGAGCGATGTCTTTGCTGACAAATGGAGCCCTCAGGGAGAGCCAGATGCCCAAGTGACAGCCAGTCTGCCAGAGCTGGAGCAGGCTTGGCACCTTTCCTCCTGGCATTGTATGGGCCTGGTCACCCGCCGATCCTTGGGCTAAATCTGGTCTGAACCCAGCAGTGGCTGGAAGAGTTACTAGGCCAGAAATACAACTTCTAAGGCCTTTTGTAAAGTGTAAAAACAGACAGGAGGGAAGAGGGAGCGGGAATAGACAAAGCAAGCCTCGGAAATCAGAATAGCAGGTCTCCATCAGACCCAACAGAATCACAGGCTGTCGGCTCTCCCTTTATGTAAAGCCTTCACCGTGGCAGCAACCTGTCGGGCTTAGGTGCCAAGCGATGGTGAGCTCTTTTTTATGTTTTCAAAGATGATTTTATCGAATTGACTGAGCTATTTTTGAGAATTGTCAAAAGAATGTCTACTCTTCAGTTTCTTAAAGAAAATAGGCTTCTCGTTAGTTCATAAAAGGCACTTGCTGTGGCCCTGCTTGTTGGCAGGAATGAAGTTTTGGGCTTATTTGAAAACTTTCAAAAATGTAAAAAGTTGTTGCAGAAAGTAAGAGACCGTAAATAGTTGAGATACTTCCTACCCTCTGCCCAGTGTCCTAGGAGTTACGAAAAGCGTTTCATAAGTTTGGACTCATTTGCCCCTCCTTGCTGCCCTGTCAGAGGTCAGAGCAGGTGGGGTAGAGGTGTCCCCTCTTACAGTTGAGGTCCCCAAGCCCCAGGGTCAGAGACCTGCTCAAGGTCACAGGGAATCAGCACCTTCCTGTGCATCATACCCCTTACCCCACCGCACTGTCTACAGCATCCTGGTGTCTCACACAGTCGCCTTGTCATTTTCCATACACACCTTGCTCGTCACTTTTCTTGACCCCATTCTCACAATAAGTTGCTAACTTTTCCAGGATGTTACCAGAGACTAATGACTTTTGATATGACTTTATTTGAGGAGAAACCGGGAAGAATAGAAGAGCCTAAAAATTAGCATTCAATTAACCATTTTTCAGTTTTGAAACCTCCAAAGGGAAATACTGTGAATACTGGCACACAGACACTAGTGCAATTGACTGGTTGACTGTGAAATGGTAGAACAACAGAGACAGAAAAAGAAAACCTTAACGATAAACAATTACATAGTCTTTACTGGGTGCCAGGTACCTTCTAATCTTTGGTTTTTTTTGTGGCAAGGGGGATGGAGTCCCTCTCTGTCGCCCAGGCTGGAGTGCAGTGGTATGATTTTGGCTCACTGCAAGCTCCGCCTCCCAGGTTCACACCATTCTCCTGCCTCAGCCTCCCGAGTAGCTGGGACTACAGGTGCCCGCCACCACACCCGGCTAATTTTTTCTGTTTCTTTAGTAGAGATAGGATTTCACCATGTTAGCCAGGATGGTCTTGATCTCCTGACCTTGTGATCCGCCTGCCTCAGCCTCCCAAAGTGCTGGGATTACAGGCATGAGCCACCACACCCGGCCGTACCTTCTAATCTTTTAACATGCAACTCAGTTTTCACAACAATCATGTGAAATAGGTTCTGGTAGCCAACCTCCTTTTCAGATGAGCAAACTGAGGCATGGGAGAGTCAGGTAAGTCTAAGGCCTCATTTGTAATTGTGGGATCCAGGATTTGAGCCCAGGCTCTCTGCTTCCAGAATGATCTTACCCATTTCACCGTACTACCTCTGAATAGATAGGTTCATGTTCACATCACTGCTTTAGGAACACATGAACAAACCCAGAAGCATTTTTTCAGTGTTTCCCATGTGCCAGCCTGATTGCTGGCTATTTTTGTATACATTATTGTGTTTCACTTAACACAGCGCTTAGGGCTGGAACAGAGAGAATGTGGAGGATTGTCAAGATGGCTTGCGCTCTGAGGTCCATTCCTTAGCTCCACTGGTTATTTTATTCACTCAGTTGACAAAGCTTGGTCCTTAAAGCTTGGTCCATAGCAGTAGGTTTGAGCCTCTGGTCAGACCTTTTTAACTTCCTATACTTCGCATGTCTCAAAGAAGATATCTTTTATCTATTGTTGTGTAACAACTACCCCACCACTTAGTAGCTTAAAACAACCAATACAGTATTTCTCACAATTCTGCAGCGTGGATTGGGCTCAGCCAGGAGGTTCTTTAACTGATCCTGCCCATGGTCCTGTGCGATTATACTCACATGGTGAGTCAGCCAAGGCTGACTTTCTTTTCCTGTGTATTCTGTCCTCCTTCTTGTCCTATATATTCTCTCCTTCTGGTGGCCTCTGCTTGTTGTTTCCTCACTAGGTTGCTAGACTTCTTAAATGGCAGTTCAAGGCTCCCAGGAGCATAAAAGCAGAAGCTCCCACCTAGGCCTTTTAAGGTCTGGGCCTGGAATTGTCCCAGTATTATTTCTACTGCATTCTCTTGGTGAAAGCAAGCCACAGCCCTATCCCATATTTAAGGAGAGAGGACGACATAAGACAGAGACTACTAGGGCGTAAAAGTCAATATCGCAAACTCCCACAACCACCTCGGACTCTCTTTCTCAGAGTCTGTTTATTCTTATTTTGCATATAGTTCTAACCAATTTAATTATTGATTTCTATACCTTAAAAAGCCCAGAAGTAACATGTTTTGAGGGGGAAAAGCGCTGCTTTAAGGAGGTATATGAACATCAATGAAAAATGATAGCTGATAGTCATCAACAAGGAGGGAGAGAGAGAAACCACAAAAGCAGGTATGACTCAGCACTCTGGGAAACTTTCCACCGTGACCCATTCTGTAGGATATTTATATTTCTGAAGCTCCATTCTACCTGATTCAGCCAGCAGGTTTTAACCGTTTGGGTTTTTTTTTTTTTTCTTTTTTTCTTTTTTGAGACGGAGTCTCGCTCTGTGGCCCAGGCTGGAGTGCAGTGGCCGGATCTCAGCTCACTGCAAGCTCCGCCTCCCGGGTTTTACGCCATTCTCCTGCCTCAGCCTCCCGAGTAGCTGGGACTACAGGAGCCCACCACCTCGCCCGGCTAGTTTTTTGTATTTTTTAGTAGAGACGGGGTTTCACCGTGTTAGCCAGGATGGTCTCGATCTCCTGACCTCATGATCCGCCTGCCTCGGCCTCCCAAAGTGCTGGGATTACAGGCTTGAGCCACAGCGCCCGGCACCATTTGGGTTTTTAAGCTTCAGGGTCAAAGTTTTGGGGTCAGAAATGCTTCATTCATTGAGACTGAGAAAGAGTAGCTTATAAATCGACACTGACCATAGACCTTGATTTTGTGTCCCCACCCAAATCTCATCTTGAATTGTAGCTCCCATAATTCCCACATGTTGTGGGAGGGACCCAGTGGGAGTTAATTGAATCACAGGGGCGATTTCTCCCATACTGTTCTTGTGGTAGTGAATAAGTCTCACAAGATCTGATGGTTTTATAAGAGGAAACCTTATAAGAGGTGGCTCTCATTTTCTTTCTTGTCTGTAAGATGTGCCTTTTGCCTTCTGCTGTGATTGTGAGGCCTCCCCAGCCATGTGGAACTGTGAGTCCATTAAACCTCTTTTTCTGTATAAATTATCCAGTCTTAGGTATATCTTTATCAGCAGCATAAAAACGGACTAATACAGATCTTTTAATCAAAGCCATGGTAACTAATCACAGAACCACCTGTTCTTTAGAAGAAATGATCCTTGGATTGCTTTTCAAGCAATGGAAGTTTATGATTGTCACATTGTCAATTGTGATTATATTCAAGGAAGTGTTATGGACTGAATATTTGTAGTCCCCCCAGATTCATATGTGGAAGCCCTAACCTCTAGTGTGGCGTATTTGGAGATGGAGCCTCTAAGGAAGTAATTAAGGTTAATTGTAGTCAGTGTGGGGCTCTGATCCCATAGGACTGGCATCCTTACAAGAACAGATGTGAGAGAGCTTGCTCTCTCTCTGCACACACCCTTAGAAAAGGCTGTTTGAGGCCACAGAAAGAAGGTGGCCATCTGTAAGCCCAAAAAAGAGCCCTCGACGGGAACCACATTGGCTGGAGCCTTGATCTTGGACCCCTAGCCTCCAGAACTGTAAAAAAATAAATTTCTGTTGTTTAAGTTACCTAGTCTGTAGCATTTTGATAACAGCAGCCTGAGCTGTGACAGGAATATTACATACACTGGAGACTTTTGACCCCAGAGACTTTTGACCTGTTGAAATACAGCTCGTCTTGTCCTCTCTTCAGCTCATGCAGGCATCCTCCCAGCTTGTACGGGGGCCTTGCTTCTCTGGATTGCACTTTGATTTTCTAGTTTTAAGTGACAAAGGGAGAGTCTCTTAGGGAGGTTAAAGTTACTCCAGTAATTCCAGGATATTTCCAGCTCCTTTTGAAATCTTATGTTTGTGATTCTGGGTCAAGTAATGTCCAAGCCGGTGATTACATTACTGGTAGGCATGTCTGTCATGCTGGGCCACACCCTCCATCCTGTGTTCACGATGAGCACCAACGGTCTCCAAGAGCCCAGAGCCAGTGGCTGCAACGTTGGGAAAATTCTTAAATGACCATCAGTGGTTTTGGCTCATGTTACTACGTTCGTGGGTTCATATGCCATCTCATTTTTAGAAATGTGTGTTTTTGTACTCCTGTAATTACTTTTTAATAAAGATATTTTTCCAGTCCTCAGCCCCACTCCATAGCAAAGCAAAGGACAAGAGCAAGTAAGGGCTAAAACAGAGTGTGGAGGGTTTTGCTCCGGCCTTATTTTGCTGTGGGAGAATTTTGAAGGCAGGAGTGGAGCTGCCGTTTGTGGTTTGGTGCTGTGGTGCCTGTTAAAAGTGGCTTTAATGAGAGTGTAAGGTGCTGCACACTGAAGCCCTGTGTTTACTCAGCTGCCTCCTGCCAGCGGCCACAGCTGGGATGGCTTCCCTCACACGACGTCTGCCCACAGCCTTGCGCCGAGGCCCAGAGGACTCACAGGGAAAGGAGCTGGCAAAGGTGAAGCTGGTTTTCATGGTCTCCTTAGGGGCCCGGCCCCTGGAAGATGGGTCACACTCTCTGAATGCTGTGCTGTTGGTTTCCCTGGAGGATTCTTGCTGCAGGCCAGGGCCCGTATTTTCCACACTCACCATGAGTGGCCGGGTGTGACTTGACACAGTGTGAAAGTGCTCAGGAGGGCAAACAGTCTGCGACCTCCTTTCCCTGGCTGCAAAGCCGCCACTCGGCTCTGCTCTGGCCCAGGTTTCGGGGAGCCAAGATCCACTTGGGCAGGCCGGAAGCCTCAGACTCCAGACTTCATGTTGTGCTCCTTCCTGCGTACTCACGAGGAAGATGAGGCAGTCCAACATCCAGGGTGCGGTGGAGGTGTTTCGAGTCCATATCTAAATCTTTTTCTTAGAGCACCCTAAGCAGGCCGCTGTCTTTGATCCCCATGCCTCTGCTGTTTATCTTGGTGTAATTCATCACTGTAATTTAAGACGTGGAGAGAGCAGGGTTCCCATCCCAGGCAGGGGAGGCACAGTGCAGGTTGGACTGTGCAAGGAAGTGGCAGCGTGGCGAGGTTTGTGCCGCGGCCTACAAGCAGGGCTGCGTGCTCCCCCGGCAGACTGTGGCAGAGCCAAGCCCCTCACTTGTAGGGAAGCATGTCTCCTAGGTGCCCCGGTGGTGGAGGTCTGCCAGCATCTCTGTGCTGTGGGGAAGGCAGCCAGAGGGCTTCAGCCATAACTATCTCAGCCGCTCAGCAGGAGACCAGCAGTGTCTCTGCACTCAGAACTGCCACTGGGCCATGGTGTTAAGCCCAGGAGGGGTGTCCATGTTAACAACCTTGTATTGCTTAGTTGCTGAGACCAGAAGAACCAGGTCATTGCGTGAGCTGTTATCTACTTCTGGTTCTCACAAACTCCTCCCAGTGTTGATAGAGAATGGTGTCCTCCGGGTATGCTCTGGGTGTAGTTTTATTTGTATTATTAGGGACTCATGGAGAAGTGCTCTGGGTGTCCCCCACACTGCACTTTGGAGATCATTCTGCGATTCCCAAGTCCTGCTGATTCCACTTCCTTGGCGCTCTGGGATTAGATATCCTAGGCTGCCCATCTGCTTGTTCATCTTTCAGAGGAGATACCCTGCAGGGCTTGTCCACAGCTTGAATTTCAAAGCAAAAGCCAGGCATGCTTTCCAGCCTTCAAATATTGGTTCAAAGAATTCGGCTGCTGAAACTTCTGTGTACCTGAGGCACCAGCAGGCCCGGGACATGAGCGAATCCAGGTGGCCTGAGGAAGAGCCTTCCCGCGGGCCTCAGCCTCCACACAGAACCTCTGATCTGTTTCCCTTTGCAGAATGGGCAGTCTCCTGTGTCTCAAGACCTCAAGCAGAAACCTGTGGCCCTCCTCCTCTATCCTGAAAGTCCAACCAAGTCCAGGCCTTCGTTATGAGACCTGTTAGTAAGCATGAGCTAATTGCAGTTTTTGCTACTGTTTGTCCTTCTCAGGTTCCAAGGTGATCATTGCCTGTTATCTATGGGACTTGTGTGAGCTAACTTCCCAAATGCAGCTGTGAGACAAACATTTTAATTAAAAGGCAGAAGGGCCAGGAGATATAAACACTCATGTGCCTGGTTGTCAGTGAAGGCGGTGGCGTTCAGCATCCAGGGGCTAATTATATTTCTTCTCTGGGACTCACACAAATATTGCCACAAATGGTCCTGACTGTCAGACTGAAGTCATTTATCTCCAAGTGTGGGGAGCAATGAAGCCCATACATCCAGGTAGATTAGCTCTTACGGACTCTTCGGGAAAGTAGCAGGTGGGTAAAACTGAGAGCATCAGCTATGGCACCCTAGCTGGAGGTTTTCACAGAAAGCTGAATCAACTTGTCTTGGGGGTTCTGCATTTTAGAATTTTCTCAAAGACCTAGGTTTGGGCCCTAAAATGCAGCCATCAGAGCAGGCACACATTAAAAAGTAGATAATGCGTGGCCTTAGTGGCTGGGCAGCCTTCAGTACTGGCCTTCTTTGGTTGTCCCTGTCCACTGACCCTCCTTCCTCCCATGCTCTCACCTTTGCATTCATCTGCAGCCTCAGTTACCATTGACCAGCCTTGCCGCTTACCTGCCTCCACCCTTCCTTCCCTAAGTTCAAGTACATTAGTTTCCTAAGGCTGAAGTAACAGAGTATAGCACAAACTGCATGGCTTAAAAGTTCTGCTTCTCAGAAAGTACAAAATCTAGGTGTTGGCACAGCTGTGCTCCCCGCAAAGGCTCTAGGGAGGAATCTTTCCTTGCCTCTTCCTAGTTTCTGGTGGCTGCTGGCAACCCTTCATGTTCCTTTGTTTACGGCTGTGTCACTCCAGTTTCTGCCCCCATCATTACGTGACCTCCCCCGTGTGGGTCTCTGTTATATCCTTTTTTTTTTTTTTTTTTTTTTGAGACAGAGGCCTACTCTTTCGCCCAGGCATGAATGCATTGGTGGGATCTCAGCTCACTGCAACCTCTGCCTCCCAGGTTCAAGCAATTCTCCTGCCTCAGCCTCTCCTCCTCAGCCTCAGTGTGTAGCTGAGATTACAGGCACACGCCACCACACCCAGCTTATTTTTGTATTTTTAGTAGAGACGGGGTTTCACCTTGTTGGTCAGGCTGGTCTCGAACTCTTGACCTCAAGTGATCTGCCTGTGGCGGCCTCCCAAAGTGCTGGGATTACAGGCATGAGCCAAAGAGCCCTGGCCACCTCTTTTCTTATACGGATACCAGAATGACTCTACCTTAACTAAACATAACATCTGCAAACACCCTGCATCCAAATAAGGTCACATTCTGAAGTTCTGGGTAGATGCACATTTTGAGAGACACTATTTGCCACTACAGGTTTCTCCAAGCTGTGCTGTCCTGTGACTGAACACTGACCCCGTTGCTCTACTGTGGATGTTTGGGAGGATTAATACCAGCCTGTTTCTGCTCACACTGCTTTCTCTGCCTGGAATTTGCTTTACAGCCTGTTGTCCATGGTGTGACCATCCTTCATCTTGTAAGACTTAACAGTCCAGCTTTGCCCCCACTGTGGATCCCCAGCGGGAACACCATCCCCCTCTTCTTAGTGTGCATGTTCTGTCATGGTCTCTGGATCACTTGACTGTACTTACTGTTTGAGTGGTGCTCACCACTGATTGGAGTGTAAGCCCCCGGAAGGTTTCATTTACATCCGGGTCTCAGTACTGGGGACTTAGCAAGTGCTCACCATTTATAACTGCTTTTGATGGAGTTGGAGAGGCTAGTTATTAAGATTTTTCTGAATGTAGCATCCTTAGCTGGCTTTCAGGATAGTGCCTGCATGCCCTAAAAGGAGATCTTTGCAGATTTTACTGTATGACAAGAAAACTTTTTAGTGCTTTTTCTGTCAGCACGTACTTAGGTAATGAGAAGAATGACCTGGCATATATTTGGGGAATTAGCATGCAAGAAGTACTTTGACATTTTCCACATGTGAAGAAAGCTGTTTTTCCTCATCTAGCTGAAGGGATCAAATTCGTATTTGAAAAGATGTGGCTAAAACTTGAAAAGGACTTGTCCATGGGGGATGTCTTCATCTCTTCTCCCTGCTCAGGGAGAAGTTGCAGGCCATAAAGTGTGAGGGCATCAGTCTGCATGAGCTCTAAAGCTCAATGTTAATTTCTGATTTTAATAACATGTGAGAGTACAAGTTTGATTGCAGAAGCCACAATCAAGTTCACAGGAGGGTGAATGAATGGGAAATAGAAGGGACTGTGTGTACATCTGTGTGTATGTGTGCATGTGTGCACACATTTTTTTAGGCTTTGATTCCTTTAGCTACAAAATAAGGGAGTTAAAATGGAGGTGATTTATGGCCACAATTGTTTCCTTCAAGTATGTAATAGGCTTTCACAAGAAAGGGGGACTTGGGTTCAGAACAAAGCATTGGGTGAACCAGTGGTAGAACTGAAAGGTCATTTCAATGTGAAAGTGCACTTTCTTTTCAAGCAAAGGCTGGATGTCATCTGGGAGCTTATAAAAAGAATTGGTATATGGATGCCAGGCACAGTGGCTCACGCCTGTAATCCCCGCACTTTGGTAGGCTGAAATGGGTGGATCCCTTGAGGCCAGAAGTTTGAGCCAGCCTGGGCAACATGGTGAAAATCCGTCTCCACCAAAATACAAAAGTGAGCCAGGTGTGGTGGCATGTGCCTGTAGTCCCAGCTACTCTGGAGGCTGAGGCATGAGAATTGCTTGAACCTGGGAAGCAGAGGTTGCAGTTAGCTGAGATTGCACCACCTGCACTCCATCCTGGGCGACAAAGGAGACTCTCTCAAAATAAAATAAAATTGGCCAGGTTTGGTGACTCACACCTGTAATCCCAGCACTTTGGGAGGCCAAGGCAGGTGGATCTTCTGACGTCAGGAGTGCAAGACCAGCCTGGCCAACAAGGCGAAACCCTGTCTCTACTAAAAATCAGCCAGGCGTGGTGGCCTGTGCCTGTAATCCCAGCTACTCAGGATGCTGAGGCAGGAGAATTGCTTGGACCTGGGAGGCAGAGGTTGCAGTGAGCTGAGATATGCCACTGTACTCCAGCTTGGGTGACAGAGTGAGACTCCATCTCTAAATAAATAAATAAATAAAATAATTTTTAAAAATAATTGATATAGGGATTGGGAGATTAGACTGATGGACTCTTGATTTCTCTAATTCTTGAATCTCTGCTTGGGTGAACACTAAGATTCCTTCCATTTCTAAAATTTTGAGGTTCAGTATAAATGGAAGTGAGGTCATGCTTTTGTGCCTAGAGACTATGTGTATGTTCTAGCCATCAACCAACCCCATCCCTGCTGCAAAATGTTCATGCTCATTATTAGTAATGAGATAATATTTTATGTTTGTAGAATGCATTATAGTTGATAAATGCCTTCACTGTCATTATTTCATTTGCTCTTCTCAGCAATCACATGCGGTAGTCAGTATTATCTCTTTATCAAAGGCCAAGGAAAAGGCCAAGAAAGCGGAAATGACTTATACAGGATTACAGGGTAGGTAGCAGGAATCTAGACCTTCTGGAATCTACTACTCCTTCTACAATGGATGCCTCCCTATACATAGGTTTGATTTTCAGGAGGCTGAGAGTTGGCAGGAAGTACTGCATAAAAACAAAGAGTAGCATAACTTTGTGGCCCCAGTCCCTAAGAAAGACTGCAGAGTGGACCCATCTTGGCTCATTCCCCATGGTAGTACCCTCATGGTGAGCCTCTGGGGGAGGTTGGTACAGGCGCACATGGGATCAAGTTGGCCGCTTCAAGATGTGTGGCCATGTAAGCTCATGGTGGCCATTGTTTATGAGTTATTTACTTTGAATAAGCACTTTAAAATGTGTTATTTCATCTTCAGCATAGACCTAAACCAGGCGGGCTGCTCCTCTTTAGGAAGCAGGGAAATGGAGGGTGAACTCCCAAGTCTCCAGTATTTTTCCTGGTCTAAATGCCAGCTAGCTTTGAAGTCTCAGAATGTCATAGAACTTGGAATCATCCCAATGGATATTTAAGCTCATGAGACTTAACCTGCCTTAGGGCGATGCCGACCTCAGTCAGCACCTGGTATACTTGGATCTCGCAGGCTGCTGCTGGAGGTTCTGAGTAGCTGCCTGTACCAGGCCTGCCTCAGTCAATTCATTAGCCTTTCAGTAAGACATTTTATGCCGCTGAGTATTTTGGAGCCCACTTACCTTGGTAAGCAGGGTTTTCTGTGCTGTTCTTGCCATCCTGCAGATGAAGAGTATGAGGTTTGAAGAAGTGACTAATTCGTTCAAGTTGAATGAATGAGTGAGAGAGCGTGGAGTCATGTTGTCTGGGGCCAGAGTCTGTACCAATTGCACTGTGCGTGCCTCCTCCCGCAGCCTCTGTGCAGACTCAGACATGCACAGAGCATGGGGAAGCAGTGGATGGTCTAGGTATGCAGGGCATTAATTTGATTTGTATTTTTTTCTTCAGAATTTATCTTTAAAAAATATGTCTTTCAGATTTTTGTGCATTAACATTTGAACTATGTTTTGAGGTGCTTCTTTCCAGGTCTGTTTAAGAAATGTAGCCCAAGGGCGAGCCCCTCTTCTCTGTTGCCATGGCAGTCATATAACAGTTGTCAACAACACTGGAAGTGCTTTCGTGGTTGATTAGACACAAAAGACCACAGCCTTTCTCATTCCACCCTCTTTGTCTTGCAAAGAAAATAGGCCAGTAGGCAATGTGGTCAGCAGTGATTTTTAAATTAAAATGTAGCTAGCTGTCGGATTCCCTTAGACCTTTACGTAGACTCATTGCTGGTCTGTCCTTCCCAGGAGTTCAAGTTTGGACCAGCCTAGACCTAAGCCTGTTGAGGAGGTTTTTATGCATTGGTCTCAAGCGAATTTCTGTCACAACTAGGTGTACCTTCATGTGCTGTTTTCCACAAATCTATGTGGTCTGGGAGAGGGTATTTCTTTCCTGGGGTTGTGACTAGGCAGGTATGTTGGCATGTGGCACCAGTTGAGCAGAGAGTCCTCTATCTTGGGAAAATGCTCATTGTTTTAGGTTTCTGAGGGGGCTGAGTCCATAGTCTATACTTCAGGCTCCCCCTGACAGCAATACAGGGGTCCTGTTCAGTCAGGCTACCGCCTTTTCTCTCTGAATGTAATGGTGAAAACAGAGGGGGCAAGTTTCTAACCAACTTGATTTTTCTTGCCTCCCACGTTTCCCCAAGATTGTCTGGTCTAGAGGTTGGGGTTTGTAAAAAGATTTGCTTTTGTTCATCTCTGGGGCCCTTTTTGCCTCTGAAATTCCATGATTTTATGAAATACATATTCAGGACTGATCTTAGGCCTATGGGAATTCTAAGATTGCATGAACAGAGAAGCTAAGCCTGCAAGTATTACATACCCATGGAGGAACCAAAGGATGTGTGTCAGGAATTTGCATAGGTGAGCTTGTTGAAGGGGCAAGACCACCTTCCTTGAAGACATCACAAGTCACGTGTCATCATCTTTGATACTGCAAGTTTAGGGACAGATCAGCGAGACCTGGAGGATTCAGAAAGACTTCCTGAAAGAAGCCAGTCCTGTGTTGGCTTTGTGGTTCCTTCCATATTTGGAGGGTGGAGAGGAATCGAGGCAGGAGGAATGCTGGGTGCTGACAGTGGTGGAGGGAACGGTTGCTCCCTGCGTCCTGGCCTCCTGGGGCTATGACCGAGGCCATGGCATAGTAATTAGGAATGACTGATAGCCAGTAGCGAGGGAGAATGTAGAAAAAAATGTAAACAAAACAACCTCACCTATTCACACTTGCTGCAGCCTGGGACAGAGTGGGGATAGATGGCCTCCACCTCCTGATGGAACCCAGTGTCTTCACTGCATTATGTACATGGTACAGCTGAGTGTTAAGATGCGTAATCATCTGGAGTAATCAAGAAGACTTAAATCATACATCACAGACCTCACTCTCTTCAAAACGATGAAGAAAGGCCTGGCGCAGTGGCTCACACCTGTAGTCCCAGAACTTTGGGAGACCAAGGTGGGCGGATCACTTGAGCTCAAGAGTTCAAGACCAGCCTGGGCAACATGGTGAGACCCCGTCTCTTCTAAAAATATAAAAATTAGCTGGGCGTGGTGGCACATGCCTGTAGTCCCATTTATTTGGGAGTCTGAAGTAGGAGAATCTCTTGAACCTGGGAGGTGGAGGTTGCAGTGAGCCGAGATTGTGCCTCTGCACTCCAGCCTGGGTGACAGAGGGAGACTGTCTCAAAAAATAAAAGATGAAGAAAGGCATATTGGATTTTATCCCAAAAGGTCACAACCATTTTATTTAAGTCGTGCACTTGAGTTATGTGTTTAGTTACTTGGAAATTCTCATTCCCTAATATTGCGAGATGTGCTGGGCATCAGACAGACCATCCTCTATAGGTGAAAGCATGCACACTCTTGCAGGTGTTTATCAACTTCTCCCTGAGATCCCTTCAGCTCCAGCATTGGCTTCTCAGCCTGGGAGCTGGCCAGGCTCTGAGTCATCCCGTTGCTTCTCTGAGAGGGCAGAGCCAGAGGGAGTGCAGGATGCCTGCGCTTTCCCTTTGTTTGGTATTTTTGAGCAAAGGCTCTCACTCCTTGGGAGGACTGTGAGAGCTGTGCCTGTGACACCCAGGGCTGGCATCTCACGGTACCTGCTCCCACCCTGGGCACTTCCTGGGACGCCAGGACTTTGCTCTGAGGGGGCTGTCAGGTAGGCTGTGGACTTGGCTCATTCGGAGAGCTGGTCCATTTGGAGAGCATCTGCTGAGGCCCCATGCTGGAAGGCAGTGGGCCAGGAGCCCTGCTGGAGACAGAAGCCACTGCTCTGGGCAGTGCATCGCACTCATAGGGTGGAGGGTGAGAGACACAGCCAGGAGGCTTCAACCCAGCCATCCCCTCACCGGCCCCAGCTGAATTAGTGGGATTCCCTTGGCCCCTGCTCGCAGCCTCGCTGAACAGAAAACCAAAACTCAGCAACCACAAGACAGTTTTGAGTTGGAGATGGTTCTGAGGAGAACTTCTGATGATTGCCTTTTAATTTTTAAATTTAGATCAAGGTAATACTTTTCTATTGGGAATCCAGGGGCCTGGAGATGTTTCTGTATCATTAGAGGAGGGGATGAAGTGGGTTTGAACCCTAGTGGGTGTGGGTGTGTAAACTGAGTCTTACAGCCATGCAGAGGGGCTCCTTGCCTCCCAAAGCCCAGGCACTCCGGAAAAGGCACACACAGGGGTGAGAGCTGAGCTAGGCACACCAGGGAGTGTGTGTGTCTGTGTGTGTGTGTGTGTGTGTGTGTGTGTGTGTGTGTGTATAGAGAGAGATCAGAGAGAGGGCTGAATTGAATATCTGGATGGGGTAGGAATAAAGAAGCACTTGCCTCTCTCTGGAGAATGCCATGGACGGGGGCAAGGATGGAGTTGGAGCCACATTGACTTGGAGATTGCTAGGTGAGACTTTCAGGGCAAGCAGAGTGGACTTCTGCAGGAAGAGGTCTTGTGACACACAAATCTCCACACAAGGCCACCTCCTCAGGAAGGCTGCACCCTGTCCCAGGCATCCAGAAGCTCTTCTCTGGGGTTACTTAGACCCACGTGTTACAGCATGAGAGCACACTCACTGTCATGGGGTTCATGCTCCATGTACCGACTAAGGAGGAGCTCCTTCTGTCTGTCTTGATATTCCCAGGGCTTAGCAGACACAGGCACTCAAATATGGAATGACGAGTGAGCAACTGAGTTAATTGAATGATCAGAGTTTTTGAAATGCAGATTTGCTGTTAGGAGGCTTAGGTTTACTTCCATTATGCAAAGTAGGTCTCACCAGATTTCCCCTGATAGTGTTCCCCAGCCTCACATGACTGTACATTATCTAGGACAACATTAAGTACCAACTGAATGCAGGCACTGCTGGGGATATAACTCAGAAAGTTTTGCCATGATTCTGCTCTTAAGCAGGTTAGCTGACTGACTTCCAGATTCAACTCTGTTAAAGTCTTGAAGCAGAGCTCCAAGGGGAGCCAAAGGGGTGGGTCGACAGAATTTCCAGCGGATGGTTTAGGACCTCCCTTGCCTTGGTGTGAAGTGAAGATCCCTGAGCCATCCTGAGAGTGTTGGAACACAGTGCGGTCATCCAGGAATCAAAGGGAGCCCCGTCCTGGTGCCCCGGCTACTGCAAATAATCCTTGTAAGCCGATCTGCTTAGCAGAGTACTAGAAAGGAAAATCTAAAGGGCAAGATAAAAATATATCTGTGGTATTTAACGTGGTAGTGGTTGGAGATGTCAGCACGTACACTGTTACACAGAGGCTGCATGTTACCGGAAAGCCCAACTTGGAGGTTTGTAAATCATATCAGAGTTCCAGCTCTCCTACTTACTGACTGCATACTGTTGTACAGGTCATAGATTTTTGAGCCTCAATTTTCTTACCTCGAATGATTGTGAGGGTGAAATGAGAATCAGGTATGTGCAAACCCTTGCTGTATCATTGCAAGGTGTTCTTCAAAGTGGCAAGTGTCATGCACCGTAGACCAAGAGCATATTCTTTTGCTGTCTAGACTCATTTCCAATTGTAAGTGCCCTCCCACATCCTCTCTCCCACTTGTTGACGGTACCTGTTCTTTGTTCCCCTGCTGCTCTCTGACGACCAAGCAGAGGATAGGTTGGAGACCTAGAATATCAGAACATGGATAGTCACCTTCATACCCCTCTGCCAAAGGCCGGAGATAGCAGTCCAAGGGGCAGGGGGACCCAGAAAGATCAGGTGGTCTCAGCGGAGGCCCTCTTTTTTTTTTCTTTTTTTTTTTTGAGACTGAGTTTCATTCTTGTTGCCCAGGCTGGAGTGCCATGACGCAATCTTGGCTCACTGCAACCTCCGCCTCCCAGGTTCAAGTGATTCTCCTGTCTCAGCCTCCCGAGTAGCTGGGATTACAGGCATGTGCTACCACGCCCGGATAGTTTTTATATTTTTAGTAGAGAGGGGGTTTCATCATATTGGTCAGGCTGGTCTCAAAGTCCTGATCCACCCGCCTCAGCCTCCCGACGTGCTGGGATTATAGATGTGAGCCACCGTGCCCGGCTGAGGCCCTCTTAAGTACACTCTGCCCTGGATGGCTGTAGTTGTTCTGGTCTGTGTACAACCTAAGTTCTAGGATTCCTCATACCCAGGGGCACCGAGGGCTAGGGGACAAAACCTTGAATGAAGACCTTAGAAACCTGAATCTATACTTTGTTCTTTCACTTATTAGCTCTGCAACCATCAGTAAGCCTCTTGCCCTTTGGGGGGGGGGTTCCTCAGTTTCTTCTTTTGTAAACCGAGGAAAAATAGAAAAAGTTCTTGGGTGCCTAAAACTAAATGTAAGTTATGAGTTACAACTTCTTCCTCTTTCAACAAACGGCTAGATGGGATGCGGCTAATCACAGGTCCAGGAGAGGGCACAGAAGCCACTTGGCCATGGGGCTTAGTATCAGCTTTAAGTTCTCATCCTGGAGACCAGAGGTGTGGTAGAACCCAGTGGACTTCTGTATGAGGTTATCTTTGATGTTGTGTTCCTTGACCTGACTCCAAAAGAGGATTTTTCATTTAGGACCTGCGTATTCAGTGAAAAAGCTTTGCATTAATTTTGTTCTTTTTTTCTCAGTATCCAACGAGCGGCATTGGTGGTCCTAGAAAATTACTACAAAGATTTCACCATCTATAACCCAAACCTCCTAACAGCCTCCAAATTCCGAGCAGCCAAGCACATGGCCGGGCTGAAAGTCTACAATGTAGATGGTATGTGCCTTGAAAGGGTGTCTGCAGTGCTCATAGGGGCACAGTTGGGTGACTGTTTAAGCTTCATGGTACGTTTGGTTCTACTTCCTCTCTGGGCCTACCTTTATGGTACATTCTCGTTTCAGAACAATTTCTCTATTTTATGTAGGCAGACACATTTTTAGAGAAGTGTTGATTTACCATCTACCTATGTGGGAAGCCTGTTCATTTTGGGATTTTATGATTGAAAATAGCAGTGGTGTGTGTTTCCTGCCTTCTGCCAGGCTCACCTTATATTGGAAGCTATTAGGAAAGGGTTGCTTTTCAAAATTTGTACACATTACCCACAGACTCAGAAAGCTACCTAAATCATTAAGACTAGAAATCTCAGTAGTTCAGGCATCTGGTGAGATACCTACAGGCACTTCTTACTCGTGGCTAGGAGCCGGAGTTGAGTGGGTGGCAGGAGGCTGGAGGCCAGGCTGGGTAAGTCCAAGCTATGTTTCAGGGTATCAGATGGTTAAGTGCAAGAAACAGGATGCGGTGTCATTTCTTACTGGGTACATTGGGTGAGGGCAAGAACTTTACAAACCCTCGGAGAGGATTATATTGTCAACAAGTCAAGTGATTTATATTCAGTGTCAATTTTTGGTGGTAATGTCCTCCCAGTTATTTAATTGTTTATTTTTTACCTATATGAGGTGTGAGCTCCCTCACGAAGCCTGAAGGATTGATAAATTTAATCTGTGATCTGAAAACTTAGCAAAGATTCCCACTAGTGAAACCAAGTCACCAGCCAAGTATATCATCCATAAGAAAGCCGGAAATCTGCCTATGTTTCTGAAAAGCTAAGGTGGTCAATAGTTAGGACAGGACAGGACTTCTGAGTCTATTCATTAATGGGTCATTAATATTGGTATTTCCTGTAAAAGTTGTAGCTGCCATGACATTCCAGCATAGCTTGCTTTCCATTGTAGATTCAGTGTCTCATGTCCTTTGACTTTCTTTTTGGTCTGTCTGTCCTTGTTCTCCCCATCCCTCTCATTCTGTCTCGTTGTCTTGTTGCTGAAATTTGATGTCCCAGCTGCCCTTATGGCCAAACTGAAACTTTATGTAACAGATGGTAACATCTTCAGCACACTCTGTGTGTTGTTTTTGGCCAACATTTTAATTGTCAAGCATTCTTCATCGCCTTCTGAGTTCTTTTTCCATTTCCACTGACCAGATTGGGGTTTAGCGAGATTCCTCTGCTCTCTTGCCTTGGACATAGTGAATGCGAATCCGGGGCACAGTTCACCCTCCTGGGAAGTGACCTTTAGGATTTGTATATGTGTGTTTCATAGGGGGTGGGTAGACAACATTGACAGATTGTGGTACTAGTTTTCTGCTCTGTTTCCCAGCCTCGTGGTATTAACACTATTCTTTCACTGTCCTTTCCCCAAAGGCCCCAGTAACAATGCCACTGGCCAGTCCCGGGCCATGATTGCTGCAGCTGCTCGGCGCAGGGACTCAAGCCACAATGAGTTGTATTATGAAGAGGCCGAACATGAACGGCGAGTAAAGAAGCGGAAAGCAAGGTATACTGCCCTCCTGATGCCAGTACCCTCTTATAGACTTTTAAATTTTTATTTTATTTATGTATTTATTTATTTGGAGACAGAATCTCACTTTGTTGCTCAGGCTAGAGTACAGTGGCAAGATCTTGGCACACTGTCACCTCTGCCTCCCAGGTTCCAGCGATTCTCATGCCTCAGCCTCCCACGTAGCTGGGATCACAGGCGCCCACCGCCACGCCCAGCTAATATTTGGTATTTTTAGTAGAGAAGGGGTTTCACTATGTTGGCCAGACTGTTCTCAAACTCCTGACCGTAAGTGATCTGCCTGCCTCAGCCTCCCAAAGTACTGCGATTACAGGCATGAGCCACCGTGCCCGGCCTCTTGTAGACTTTTAATCTTTCCTTTTTTACCGCTAGAATGAGGTTTCTGTTTAAAAACATGACCTGCAGGGACACCTTTGGAGCGCACCTTGCTCCGGTGTTTCTTAAACTGAAGCCTGTATGAGCATCACTGGGAGGCTGTTCAAATATAGGATGCAGGTTCCAGGCTCTGCCTACAAAAGCCCTACTCAGTAGGTGTGGAGTTGGGCCCAAGAAATGGCATTTCTAACAGATTCCTGGGTGGTGCTGGTGCTCCTGGCCCCCTGCCCACACTTGAGTGGGCCTGTTCTGCATTCCTGGACCCTTGCAGGTGTTCACCATCAGGTCATATTCACTGAAGGGGACAGAGGTGCATTCCGTCATGTGTGCTGTGCCTCTTCCTGTTTCCCAGGAGCTGCTAGTGTGGGTGGCAGGACCAGGGAGCACGCAGCTCTGCTTCTTTGCAGGGCTGCTTCTGCACCACCAGCCACCTCTCTCTGTATAGAGCCTTTTATAGCCAGTTGGAGAGGCCTTAAAACTCTTTTCGTCTAACCATTGCAGAGATGAAAAAAGGACTCAAGTGCATTTCCCAAGCTCATTGGTGACAGAATTGAGAACAGAGTTCATCTCCCAGTCCTGGGGCTCCTTCCCCCCAGCGCCTGGGGCCCCTGTTCCACATGTTATTTTTGCTGTTGCTTTTCTTTCTCCCTTCCTCCCTCTCCACCCTCTGGGGGACAGCTAAGGATGCAAGCAGCATGATTGGGCCTTGAATCTTTTGGCAGGTCAGGCCACAGCAGGGTGGACAAGTGTCATTCTATTCGCACACCCTGTGGCAGGCACCATCCTAATTACTTAGTGTTGCATCACCTTCTAGGCTGGTGGTTGCAGTGGAAGAGGCCTTCATCCACATTCAGCGTCTCCAGGTCGAGGAGCAGCAGAAAGCCCCAGGGGAGGTGATGGACCCTAGGGAGGCCGCCCAGGCCATTTTCCCCTCCATGGCCAGGGCTCTCCAGAAGTACCTGCGCACCACCCGGCAGCAGCACTACCACAGCATGGAGAGCATCCTGCAGCACCTGGCCTTCTGCATCACCAACGGCATGACCCCCAAGGTGCGCTGCTCTGGGCAGGCTCTGCCACCATCATCCTGGCTTGTCACTGAGCTTGGCCAGTTGAATTTTAGCGTGTTACTAGAAGTGATAAAATCGAAATGCTTCTCTAAAACGTCAAGTAATAAGAATTAGTGATTCTCACTTATTTTATACTATGTTAGTGCAATTGTTTTTTTAAATGTGCCTTTCGAAGGCCTCTGGATTCTAACAGAGGAGAGAATTTCACTTGCAGACAGTACGGAATAGTGATTGGAGACAGTACGGAATAGTGATTAGGGGTGCATTGCGGACTCTGGAGCTGAACTGATTCGTTCTAACCTGGCTCCTCCACCAACTAGATGCGTAACCTTGGGCAGATGGCAATAGCTTTGTGCCTCTTTAATTAATCCAAACCTGTTAATTGGTTAGGATAATACTAATAACTATCTCATTTGTATGTTTTGGGAACTGAAACAGTTAATTCATGTGAAGTGCTTGAAATGGTACCTGTCATATGATGAGGATGGACTAAATAGTTCTTATTATTATTGGTAAAAAATAGAATGGCGTGAACCCAGGAGGCGGAGCTTGCAGTGAGCCAAGATCACACCACTGCACTTCAGCCTGAGCGACAGAGTGAGACTCCATCTAAAAAAAAAAAAAAAAATGCTGTCAGGCATTTTGGGCGTTACAGAATGAGTTTTACTGAGTAGTCTTTTAGATTACGATATTTAGGACACCTTAAGGAGTGTTACAAGAAACAGCCATGTATCTAATAGAGGGTTGTGGCCAAGGAGGCAAAATAGAGTAAAGATATAGCAATTGACTTCTCTACAGAGAAGTGGGTTCAAATCCTAGCTCCACCACTTAATTGGTTTGTGACTGTGCTCAAATTATTCTACCTTCTATTAAATACATGGCTGTTTCTTGTAATATCCCTAAAAGTGTGCTGAATACCATAATCTAAAAGACCATTCGGTAAAACTAAGTCTGTAACACCCAAAATGCCTGACAAAGCAATAGCATTATTTTTACCCATAGTAATAATATCAATTTAATCTGGCCTCTTCATATGACAGGTAGTGTTTTAAGCACGTCACATGAATTAACTCTTTCAGTTCCTCTACACTTGTTTGTTCTTGTATCAATGAGGATAATAATAATATCTCTCTGACAGGGTTGTTGTATAAGAATTACATTAAATATGGCAACATGGCATGTAAATTGCATGGTAGAGAGTAGATGAGCTTGGCATGTGGTACACGTGTAACATTTGGTAGCTGTTTTTTATAAGGACCTCTGTTTATATGCTGCACTCTATGTGTATCCTGCTGGTTACATTGTCAACCAGTAACTACCCTTAGGAAAGCAATGTAGAAATAGTAAGAAACCAAAAAGTTTTCTGTATTGACTCACTAATCTCTCTCCTAGGAAAGCTATTTAATACAATAATATATACACATGAATATACGCAAAGTGGTGTTTTGCAAAACAATCTGTAATACCTCCACAAGGGAAATAATTTAAAACATACCAGTGGCTTATAAATTATGGTGTATCACCTGTTGAATCATGAAAGAATCTGTTAGAATAGTAAGTTACACGAAATAGAATTCAGAAACGTGAATACTGTGGTTGCAAATGAGGAAAATATGTCTGCAGGTATAAAATGATGGCTTGTACCATGTAGAACCAAAACAGTTGTTTTCTTTTACAAGATTTTAGAAAGTTTCCTGGTTGCTTTTGTTTCATTTAAAATTTTATACTTTTCTGAATTAAAATAATAGCTGTTTTGGCATAGAAATCCAAACATTAAAGAAAAGTATCATATGGGGAAAATGAAGTTTTCATCCCCGCCCCAAAACAGTTTTACGGATAAGGAGTTGGTATATATTCTTTCAAATATCTGTGGATGTTTTTTATGCTGAATTGGGAAAACAAAACAGAAATGGGGTCATTGCTCTTTCTTTCTCTCTCAATCTCTGTGTGTGTGTGTGTGTGTGTGTGTAAACCACAGGCACATGCCGCCATGCCTGGCAATTTTCGTATTTTTGTATTTTTTTGGTAGAGACATGGTTTTGCCATGTTAGTCAGGCTGGTCTTGAACTCCTGAGTTCAAGCAATCTACCTGCCTCAGCCTCACAAAGTGCTAGTATTACAGGCCACTGCCCCAGCCTATATATATCATTGATTGATTGACTGATAGCCTATATATATCATTCATAGATGGATAGAGATTTACATACTACATCTCTCTTTATAATGTATATTATCTTTATATATGTAGAGAGATATAGATATGTAAAACTTTGCTTTCTTTTCTTAAAGCTATCCCTTGGCTGTCTTTCCAAGTCAATATGTACAGATCTTACTCATACAGATCTAACTACAGATAAAACTCATCTCTGGTAATAGCTACATCTTATTCTACCAAATACCATGATTTATTCAACTGATTGTCTGTTGATGCACATTTGGATTAAGAGTTTTCATTAGTCAAAGCTAGGGGCTGGTTGTATTTGTTAATCAGATTTTATTGGCACACAGCCATTCCCTGTTATTTGTGTATCACCTATGGCTGCTTTCACTCTGCACCAACAGAGTTGAGTAGTTGTGACAGAATTTGGCTTGAAATGCTGAAAATATTTACATCTATGGAAAAGTTTGCCAACCCCTGGTTTAGACAACGTTGTGGTGAATGCTTTTTTACATATGTATTTGTACAAGTATTTCTGAAGCCTAGGTTTCAAGTAGAGGAAAAGCCAGGTCAACGTTGTAGATCCTACCAATTGCCTTCCTAAGGGGTGTTCCTTTTGCGTGCTTTGCCTCTAACATCTGAGATTTTTTATTTCCCACATACTATCTCGGCACTATCTCGGCTCACTGCAAGCTCCGCCTCCCAGGTTCACGCCATTCTCCTGCCTCAGCCTCCCAAGTGGCTGGGACTACAGGTGCCCGCCACCACACCCAGCTAATTTTTTTTCTTTTTTTTGTATTTTTAATAGAGAGGGGATTTCACTGTGTTAGCCAGGATGGTCTCGATCTCCTGACCTCGTGACCTCAGCCTCCCAAAGTGCTGGGATTACAGGCATGAGCCACCATGCCCTTCTGATAGAAAAATTTTATATGCTAATTTTGCAATAATATTTATTCTTCTATAAAATTATTGTTTGTTTCATTTCTGCAATTGTTGAGTTATTTTTCTTATGATTCATAAGAGCTATATTTATATTGGAAGTGTGAGAGTATGTAAGGCCTTACTTTCTGCCTTGCAATAGATGCTCCACATGAAAAATATACCTGGCAGTAGCAGCAGGGTGTGAATAAAAGAGGATACCGGGCGCAGCGGCTCACACCTGTAATCCCAGCACTTTGGGAGGCTGAGGCAGATCAATCACCTGAGGTCAGGAGTTCGAGACCAGTCTGGCCAACGTGGTGAAACCCCATCTCTACTAAAAATACAAAAAAAATTAACCAGGCATGGTGGTGCATGCCTGTAATCCCAGCTACTCAGGAGGCTGAGGCAGGAGAATCACTTGAAATGGGAGGCGGAGGCTGCAGGGAGCTGAGATCATGCCATTGCACTCCAGCCTGGATAACAAGAGTGAAACTCTGCCTCAAAAATAAAAAGAGGATACTAGTTAAAAACTGTTATTGGCCCAGCTCGGTGGCTCACGCCTGTAATCCCAACACTTTGGGAGGCCAAGACAGGCAGGTCACTAGTGGTCAGGAGTTCAAGACCAGCCTGGCCAACGTGGTGAAACCCCATCTCTACTAAAAATACAAAAATTAGCCAGGTGTCGTGACATGTGCCTGTAATCCCAGCTACTTAGGAGGCTGAGGCAAGAGAATCACTTGAACCTGGAGACGGAGCTTGCAGTGAGCTGAGATTCTGCCACCTCTAGCCTGCGCAACAGAGTGAGACTGTCTCAACAAAACAAAATCTGTTCTTGACTCTGTCTGGGACCTGATTGATATACTCCAGTATGTTTCTATCTGTATTACTGCCTCATTTCATTCTTCCTTCCCCTCATGGCTAAATCAGTATTTGTTTGATTTAATTCACATGCTGTTGAACTCCTAGTATGTGCTACGCACATTAGAAATTCAAATTAAAAAAAAAAAAACATACTTCCTGCCCTTCAAGAGAGTGAAGTGTAGTGTGGGGAGCGGACACGCAAGTCAGCAATCACTTTGAAAGTAAAGGGTCACACGAGAGTCAGTGATCACAGGAACCTGGAGGAGCACATGTTAATCTGCCTGAGAGGTTCAAGGGAGGAGGGTTAAGAAGATTTGAAGAGCAGGGAAGAATGAGCTGAATGACAGTGTTTAGCTGGAGGAACAGCACATGTATCAGAACTCTATCGAGCCAGGTGCCACTGGAGCAGAGAACTCAGAGGGAAGAGGGCATCAGGCCTGGGCATCTCCTGGACTGGCCGTGTGCACACTTAGCCCAACATGGAATAACCATTGTTTGCTTACCATGCCAGGCATTGCAATGAGTGCTTTTTGAGAGCTAACACTTTCATCCTCATGGCAGCCCTGTGACTCAGGTAGTGTCACTGCGTCCACTAATAGAGAGTGTAAATGACTTGTGCAGAATCACTGCCAATAAGTGGTAGATCATGCATTCTTGTTCATGCAAGTATATTCAGCTCGTATTTCCTGACTGCTCCTTTGGGCCCGAAATGGCCCTGGCCCTGAGAAACTTTTGGTTCAGGAGGAGGAAGACATGGAGAAACACGTCCAGTAGGGCCATACCGTAAGAATGGAGTGATGCAGGCATAACGGCTTCCAGCCAGACACTGACACCAGCCACCCCATTTTCCCTCCCCTCCGTGGCTACCACTATGCTTGCCCTTGGTGGGTAGTAGGTAAAGGGGAGTGAAGAAGTCCAAGAAGTCTTCCCTCCCCAGTAATGACTCAGTTGTGAGGGTCTGATGGGAATTCAGTGTGATGAGCTGGGCTCTGGTCTAAGCTGGTTTATTTGGAAAAAGTTCTTTAGAGGTGTGAGAGTGGTTAGCCGCCTAGCCAGGACTGCCCTTAAAACGGGCTGTTTCTTCCCTAATGGTCTTTCTCCTCTGCTTCCAGGCCTTCCTAGAACGGTACCTCAGTGCGGGCCCCACCCTGCAGTATGACAAGGACCGCTGGCTCTCTACACAGTGGAGGCTTGTCAGTGACGAGGCTGTGACTAATGGATTACGGGATGGAATTGTGTTCGTCCTTAAGTGCTTGGACTTCAGCCTCGTAGTCAATGTGAAGAAAATTCCATTCATCATACTCTCTGAAGAATTCATAGACCCCAAATCTCACAAATTTGTCCTTCGCTTACAGTCTGAGACATCAGTTTAAAAGTTCTATATTTGTGGCTTTATTAAAAAAAGAAGAAAAATATATAGAGAGATATATATCTATGCCAGAGGGGTGTCTTTTTTTTTGAAATTCTTCTTCATTGCTAACTGAAACTGGCAGATGATTGACCAGTATCCTTTGACCATCTGCACTTTATTTGGAAGGATGCAGGGGTTGTCCACCCTGAAAAAAAGTGACTGATGACATCTGACTTTTGTCGATGAGACTTCTCAAGAAGCCGTTCCCTGGAGCTTCTGTTACAGCTGTAAACCAAAGTGGAGCTGGTGCTTCTTGGGAGCCTCGCCTTACAACAACTAGTTCCTGCCTTTCGTCCAGTACCACGTCCCCGGTTGCTTCTGGTCAGCCCACTTGTAGACTTCCAGGGGACGCATCTTTATTCTGTTTCAGGAAACCAGTCACGACACGTCCACATATGTATTTGTGTATGTTAATGTCCAGTATCACATCACCCATGAAAATCGTAGGCAATTCAGGAGATACCTGCCTTCGTCTTTGTTCTTTGTTGCCTTAGGTTCCTCAGAGAAAGATCACAACAAAAAATTTGCACTGTCGTTTACAGCTATTAAGTGGTTTGATTTTGTTTTTTTCCCCAAAGAGAAAACCTACACACCCTGTTTCTGATCCCACCCCTCTACTGGCTTGAAGCAGGTAGCCCTTTCCCAGCCCTGCAGCTGCCCACCTGGCCTCCATGCCGTCCTGCCCCCACCTGGCTGGCAGCCCTGGCTTTCCATGTGTGCCCTCCAGCTCTTTGTGAAGACTCAAGTCGGTCCTAGCATTGTTTCCATATTGAAGTGTGGGGTGCCCAGCAGGTAAAGCACAGGGAGAGCAGGCAGCGGAAATGCCCCCTTTAGGCTGCAACAGGAGCCCCACACTGCCCAGTTTTCCTCCCCACTGCTCTACACCAACCAGGGGAGACTAACACTGTGACTCTGGGATTGGCAGGTGCAACTTGGAGCCACTTAATTTCCAGGGGAGGTAAGTTCTCCCCAAGATTATAGCAAGCTGCCCTGCCAAGGGAGACCAAACCATGCCAACCATGCTGGCAACTGCTGCTCTCCGGTCCCTGTGTTTTCTGACCACAGTCACTGTGCAACTCATCGCCTCTGCCACTTAGGACCAGGAAGGGGGCTGGTTTTTGCTCCCACTCTTAGTTGCTGATAAAGTGGGGAGAAGGAAAATGGACACTCTACAGAGTTTGGGGAAAGGAGAATAGGGAGCCCATCTTCTTGTCCAGAAAGATTCACCTGTGGTCTGTCCGTTAAACACAGCTGATTTCAGTGGGCTTTCCCCTGGCCCTGGGGGAGCAGACACTGGGTTGTGGGCAGAAGAGCCATCCTGGCAGAGCCCTGCTGCAGGGGAGCTCCTTCAGGATCCCCATCCGGACCTCTTGCACTGGGCTGCCTTTGCCTCCATTTGCCTTCCTGTATCTGCAACAAAGCTTTTAAAAGTGTTCACTCTTGCTTTTCCCAGTATTTCGAGTAATCAGCCACCTTGCTGTAGTACAGGATGACACTGTCAAATGCTCTTTGTATGTGTGCACACCCCCTTACTCCCTTACTGCTTCATGCACTCCACAAGTGGTACAGTATTTTGTGTCATTGTAAAAATCAAAATTGGCTTTGAATCTTTGTAATACACCTGTACCTGAAAAAGTAAACAACATTCTTCAATCACCAGCCTTCAGCTTGAAAAGACATGCTGGAGGAGAAGGAAGGGGGAGCCCATAGGTGTGGCAGGGAGCCAAGATGTACTCTTCAACTATGTGGTTCTGTTTATAAAAAACACATACCATGGAACCATGGTGTTTTGTTCTTAGTTTTTGCTGTTAGATCCCTTCAAACTGGAAGTTCCTTATAATGTCTTTCTCAGGAAATATTTTGGGAGATGGGGTAAGGGATGGCAAGTGTGAGACGGGCTGTGTCAGAGGTTGCTGCGTCATGGATACAGAGCAGTTCCAAGTGCCATAAGCGTATATATGTATAGTTAATAATGACACTGTTCATCACCATTCTAAAATACTGTTCTTCCAACCCTATCTTAAATGACCAGTCCAGAAGGGGTTAAGCTGGATCCGTTTGCTGTGGCATGTGCATTCCCAGCAGGGTGAAGAAAAGTTTAAATTAAAGAATTTATTTTCTCTCTCCCCCTTCCTCTTTCTCCCAGTCTTTGCATAGGAGAATGTCAGACGTTCAGAAATTACTGTTTCTATTTTAAATTGAGTATTGATTTTTTTACATTGACTTTGTATTGAGTTCTTTTTGAAAGAATAACAAAATAAAATGGAGGATCTTTGTAAAGCCTTTGCACTTTCATCCTCTTTATAGCTTGAGTTACTGTTGCAGTGGGAACAATGTAAATGACATTTAAAAGATTTAAGGTTTCAAAAAGCTGCATCCCACAATTGAACACAATGCATTTTTATTTCAATTCTTGGAACTGGTAGGCTATTCTTTTAAAAGGGGTAAACTTTGCCCTAAGGCTAGTAGAACATACATTCATATTATAGGAGACAGGATTTCATTTGCCTTAAATGTTTATAGATTTTTTAAATAATTTTCAACCTACATTATTAAAATTAGAGCATTGAGTGTTAAAGAACTTAGTGAGGAGTCTGTGTCTGAGATTGCTCTCTTCCCTGGTGTTTTAACTGGTAGACAATTTGTTTTTAAATGTGTACTTTTGAAGACAGGACAATTTTTATAGTCCATGAACTGAATGTTAGAAAGTTCTGTATGCATTCTCAGAGAGGATTTTAAAGCTATATAATTCATCAATCCTTTGCATTATCAAAATGTTAAGTCAAATGCATAATACTTTGGCTAAAATTCATAAAGTAAACCCTAGAGAAAATACTTGACCACCAATTTTTTGCCCAACTCTCATCACCTCCCTTCCCCCACCCCCGCCTCTGTTCTTCCCTTTTGACATCTACATAGAAGACAAGTTCTTTATAGCAAATGGTAAGAGGCAGGTGACCTGGTGTGTTTGCTGTGTTGTAGTACATTGCCTGGGGCTTGGGACTCCTTTTTTAATGGAGAGACTGGCTGTGCAGGTGTGTGTTGGATGGGGATGAAGTGCTCTCCCCTCCCCTCTCTTCAGTAGTTGGTGGTAGATTTCTCTCTCATTTTGCCTCTCATAATCACTTTCGAGTGCATGTATTTACCTAAGGGCTGTAGCTCTGTGGGATGCTACCAGCATATTGGACTGATAGAAATTTATTACCTTGCCACTCCAACCCACGTACTGAGTGAGTGTTCCAGCCACTCAGTGAAACCAAGAAAAGCGAGTCCTTGGTTTACCTTCCAATCTGGGCCCTGCTGTGTAAGTATTCCTAAGTAGCGATGCATATTTGTTTGTGCGTTTTTATTTCCATATACATGAGCATTTCTCTGAGTGTATTACCAGATGGATAGCACATTTACATGTCAGACATCTTAACATCTGTGTTATCTATAGCAGATAGGTGCATAGGTCAGCCGACACGTGTGAATGTGTGTGTAGCTGAGTGTGTGAGGGTGTCTGTGTTTCTGCAGTCCCCTGTATTTGAGAGATTACTAATAACCCTGTGTTTTGGGAGGTCACTCTAAACCAGTGACTTTTCCCTCCCCGGCTTTATTCCTTTCCCTCACTGACACTGGCTTCTCCCCCTAGAGTAAATGGCTTTAGCACAGCACTGTCTTCTGGGGAACCTGCTGTCCTGCAGGCAAGTCCATTAAACTCTTTCTTGCTTTAGGACTCTGAAAACAGCAAGAAACAAACAAAGAAAGGTCAAGATCTAAGAAAATTACTGCACAAACTTCACTACCCTGGAAGCCTTACTAGATATTTCTTAAGGTAACTTAAATACTGGGCTTTATTTTAAAAAAGTGATAGATTAGTTAAAGCAGCACAGAAATGTTAGCATATTTATTTAAATAGTCCTGCAGCAGAGACCCTGCAATTGTAAAGTGAATTAAATATTTCTGGAGAGTGTTTGTGATTTATGGATTTGTTACCAAAAAAACAAAAAAATCACTACTGTGAATTTACTACTGTGTAAACTTGTGGTCATATTTCATTATAAATAAAATAAGAATTGCTCTTCCGCCCACCATTCTTGATTGGTATTCAGTGCAGTAGTGAAATGAAATAGTTTAGACACTGTTGAAATAGCTGTATTGAGCTTTAACCAAGTGTATGCTCAGAAAAATCGGTTTGGGATCACATTTTGAGAAAACATGTTTTGGTCAAAGAAAGGAAGGGCTACTAACACATTTATCAGGTATTGTATATTACAGTCCGTGTTCCACCCAGCCTTGTTATCCCCACATTCTTTCAAGATAGGAGTTATCTTGGTTTTTCAGGTGAAAAAAGGAAGATCAGAGAGGAAGGGGCTGGTCCAAGGTCTCATGGCTGGTTAACAGAATTTCAAACTAGATGTTTGATTCTAACCCCTCAGTCCACTGTACCTTGAAGTATGGTCTAAATGATTTGGCGCTTCTGGATGTTGAGGAAGGACCTAGAGATACAACCTTGAACTAGAACCTGGCGTGGGAGTTCATTGGGAGGCAGGATCTCTTCTTTCACTTTGGATTTACACCTTGTCCCTTGGAAAGCTTCTCTACTATACTAGCAAGTATCTTAGGATATTTGATGGAAAGAACTTGAGAATCCCCCTTCCTTCTGGAAAACCCAGCCCTGCCAGTGTTGCACCTGCTGCAAGACACGGATGCTGTTGTTCTGGCAACCCCACTTTGCTTTTGTCTGGCTCCACCTGCTCCCTCTGCTGGCTGGGGCAAGATGCGTGCCTTTGGCCTTGGGTGAAGGGAGGTAGGCAGGGTCTTGACCTGGCCTCTCTCTGGTGCCATGGCAACATTATGCCCCAGCCTTCTTCCCTGAAGTGAGAGGGGCTGTCCACAGCCCCATCCTGGGGGGATCTCAAGCTGGAGTCCCTGGCCTGGCCTCCTTGATATAGGTGTTTTCAGCAAGCAGTTTGCATCCCACTGTTTTTCCCACACTTGCCCGCAAGACTTTTGACAGAGCAGATGTAAAACAGGGTTCGGAAAACCATTTTTCTCTATTCCCATATGTAGTAAGTTTTGATTCAGTTGTGCATAAACCATGGTTTTCTGCCCTGCTGTTTGCTTTCAATGGAAGACAGTAAAGGGAAGACGGTGCTCACGTCTCTCCACATGACATCTCATTAGGAATTAAGATGTCATGGATTAGAAATGTAAAACTTCGGAATAAAATTAAATTTTAGGGCTCTGTAAGTCCCGTTTTCCCGGGTCCTGTTCCATTTCCACGTAGATAACCCAATTTGTTTTGTCTATTAAATAAGTCTCTTTAGTGGGTTGTTTTAGGGTGTCCAACAAAAGAACAGGTTCCTAAAGCCAGGTGCAGCACCGTGAAAAGTTTCTTTCAATATGGCACCAAGACTCTACCATTTATGTCTGTCTCAGCTTACAAACATCAGCGTTTTGTCCTTGTCATAGTAGAAGAAAGACATTATTTTAAGCTTTGGGGACAAATGTGACAAACCGCAGGTTTTTGTCTTAAAAGTGTCTTTGGCACGTCTTTTGGCATTGAAATGGTATTTGGATAACATTATTTGAATGTACAGTTGTTTGGTTTTGTGTGTGCTTATCTTTATCTGAGCTTTCACTTGTGGGCATGGCATTTTGTTGTAAAGTTGCTCATCATTTAGGAGTGTTTAATTCTAAAAAGCCCTCAGCCTAAGAAAGCTTCATCTGTGGGGACCGGAGACTGTTGCTCAGGGAATTAGTGACGGGACTTGGGCATCTGATCTGCAGGTGACAAGTTTAGTTCAACTCAAGTTGTAGGGAATTTAGACAGTTGTACATCATCGCCATTCTAGGGGCCTTGTAGAAAGACACGACCTTTGTTTTTCATTTATCAGCACCCCTCAGTTACAGAGGTAATGGAACATTCACTTACTTTTCATCATCATTCTTTAAAAGGGAACGTACAAAAATCTAAACTTTGGCAATAATTTCTTTTTATAATAGTTTACGGTAGGCTTTAATTAAATGCCACACTCCTCTGAGACCCCTAAGTTATGGCGTGATTAACCAAATTTGATTTCCAACACTCATTTACGACCATAACTATTGCATAGAGTGCAGGATGCCAGCAAAGATGAGGGTGGGGGCAGATACTGGTTCAGTGATTTAACTCACATTATAGATGACCCCTCCTCAACAGAAATGCTACTGAGAGAAACAGAAAGGTCTGGGCCAGGCAGGTCTTATTTGAGAGGAGATTATTTGATCATTGCTTTGGTTAGAAGGACTTTACATTTCCTGATTTCAAGTCTAGCACCAATTTAGAAAGTTCAGAGATGAAACCACCTGTCTTTATCTGACAGAGTCATAACTGTTTGTGTAAAAATGTAGCCAGGGACCTTTTTTGTTTTTTCTGATTAGTTAATACTGTGCATTGTAACCAGGAGGCAGTTTTGCCAACCAGCCTCTGCTCACGATCACCATATGTATATGACAAGGCCTGAGTGAGTTCCTGCATAAACTGGGTAGTGGGCTCTTTTGAGGCATTTTCAAGCATATACATGAATGAATGACACTACCAGCAACCATCTGTACAAGCCCATTTACTCACATTCATAAGGTTTATGCTATGAAACTTCTTCTCATTGTGATGTCAGTAACAGAGTTAGTGTCTCTGATGGAATAGTGTACCTGTCACCCAAGTTATTTTGTTCCTTTTTGGGTCCTCCAGTATAATCCCCACCTCATCCCAATTAACTGTAAAATGTTTTACACATCACATTTTTTATACTATAAACTTGGAAAATAAATTGAAATATCAAATCGTATCTTGTTTCTTTTCTTCATGTGATTATTTCAATCTAAAAGTTGCTTACTTTTCAGGGACATTTTCACTCTTGCATAATTTTGAGACCTTCAGAATTCCAAGACAACCTGTCATATTTCTATAAAAACCAAGACAATTATGATGGATTGGGAAAGTAGAATTACCATTGTAACAAAAAACTACTGGTTGTCAATCATTTTACAGTGAAGAAAATGTTTTGAATAGATAACTGAAAATGAAATCCTCAGGCTCCAAAACATGGAGATGAAACAGATCTTTCGAGTAAACCAGCAAGTGGAAAGGTGTTTGAGTCAAATAAGAAGAGAGAAAAGTAACAGACCTTGGGTTGATGTGGGAGGTGAATACTGGATTAGTTTTCTGAGTGACTTGGGAATTCAAGTTAAATTATCAATTGATTTTAGATATGTCTATTTAAAGGAAATTTGATTATTTGCAAAGAAATATGAAGCTCATTTTCTGCTAAACTCAGCGGTAGAATTTTGACAGCACACAATCAAATTCTTACCTATTGCATGGACAGAAATTAGAGAAAGCAATTGACTCGAAGATATTCATTGGATAGATTATTGATAACCTGTTTCTTTGGGTCATTAAGCAAAATGTGCACAATTTATATCTGCATAAGTAAACACTACTAATATACCTTGTGCTAGCATTTGGATATCTGTTCCCACCAAATCCCATGTTGAAATTTAATCCCCAGTATGGCAGTGTTAGGAGGTAGGGTCTAAAGGGAGTGATTTAAGAACTTGGGTCATGGGATGGAGCCTTCATGAACAGATGAATGTCCTCTCTGGAGGAAGTGGGGTGTGAGTGGGTCGCTCTGTTAGTTCCCTGGAGACCTGATTGTTAGAAAGAGGCACCTCCTCTCTCATGCTTCCTCTCTCACCATGTGATCTCTGCACACACTGGTTTTCCTTTACCTTCTGCCATGAATGGAAGCAGCCAACGCTTTCACTTGATGCCCAGTCTTGCAGCCAGCAGAATTGTGAGCCAAGTAAATATTTTTTCTTCATAAATAACCCACTCTTAGTTATTCCTTTGTATCCATAAAAACAGACTAAGATACCTTGTAAGCTCTGTTACCCAATAGTGCTGGGGAATTATAGGTATTCTGGTTAACCAATTATTCATCCACCAACTCAATAAATGAGTATCTACTTTGTGATGGGCAAAGTGCTAAGTGCTAGGGATTCTAAGATAAATTCCTTGCCTCTAAAGAGCCTGCAATTTAGTGAAAGGACAAACATGCAAATATATGTTATACCTTAAATGATAAGTGACATGATCCAGGGATGCACAAAGCACAGAGGGGAAGGGGCACCTTCAGGTCACCTAGACAATTGGATAAATGGTGCTATCACCCACCCAAACTAGGACTCCATGAAGAGGAGAAGGAGATGCTTAGGGGAGAAAGCAATGAGTTCAGATTTTATTGTGTTGAGTCTAAAGTGCTTGTACAACATCAAGTCAAGATGTCCAGAGGCAGTTGAATGAATGTGTCTAAAAATAAGGCGAGGAGTCAAGGTTAGAGACTCATATTTGGAGGCAATTAGCACATGGATAGTATTGATGGGCATGATGACATCGTTTTGGAAGAGTGTGCAGAGTTGAGATGCTGTGAAACACCATCATTTAAAGAGCAGGCAGAGGAAGAGGGGCTGGAAAGGAAAACAGAGAAGAAATAAGGAGGTAGGACTGGAGCCAGATGAGAATGAGCAGAGTCAGAAAAATCAAGATAGGATTTTCAACATTGTCTGAATATTTTCAAAATATGAGTTTAATGACAGAATTAGTTAGCTAGTATTCCACAAAAAAATTTGTACAGTGTCTTACACGTGTGCTAAAAGATTGAGAAAATAAATTAGAAAATTATATTGCACACTTAACACTAAAACTACCAAGCACAGTATAACTTTTAGACAGCTCAGAAGGCACTTTGGCATTTTTTTCAGTGCCTCAGGGCATCAGTATGAACTCCAATTATTGTTGCCCTGGCCAACTGTGAGAGTACTGATAACTGGAGAGTTAATTGACTGCTGGATAAAGCAATCTTTAATCCAAATGGGAAGGCTCACTAGCAGCTACAGAGAAGGGGTATTCAGATCCCAGCTTAGGCTAGGAAGCTAGCTGACCCAGTCAGAGACATAAACCCACCAGAAAAATGTAAAACCTTTCATCTTTCTAGTTTTCCCCCACCCTCCACTCCTGCTGATGAATATGTGAGACTTACCAACTAGAGGGAAGTTTAGAAAGCAAATCCACCTCCCATTCCAGTTTCCTAATAGACTAGAAATGATAGTGACACCTGTACACGTTTCAAGGCCTCTCCACAGCCATCTAAAGGCTTGAATATCCATAATGATATGAATGACCATCACTTGCAATAAGTTTAACAGAGCCATGAGAATATGATTTATAAGTTTGCTTCCAAGGCTAGCCTTCCCTAAGAAGGATCGTCTTGGCTGGAGGAGGGATTCCAACTCATGTTCGAGGTACGGAGGGAGCTACATCATTAATCATGTGTCTTCCCTGGGCTCTGATTATAAGGTCACTCTATGCCTGTGAGTTAGAAAGCTGTCAGTTCTGTTACTGTCATAATCAAAGACAACATAAAGTGGTGTTTAAGGGATTGTTCACCCCAGACTGCCATGTTCAGGCACTGCCATGACCCTTGATGGTCCAGCAAAGAACAAGATCTGTTCCATGACAGTCAAGACAGTCAACATGGGGATAATTTTCCTCCTGTCTCTGCTAAGTGGGATTGCTGCATTTGAAAAGGCATTTGCTGAATGATACTGCTCCTGATGCAAAGGGAGTGGGAAAAGAGATAATGGAAAAGGGAAAGGAGCCGACTGGGTGTGGGGCAGAATTGCTTGCTGCCACCTTGTGCTGTCTGTATGGTAGTGGGTAGCTGTGATTTTGTTTTCATCAGAATTGTTTGGAGTTGGGCTATTCATCATCATCATCATCACTGTCATCATTATCCTCATCAGAATTATTATCGTCATCATCGTCATCATCTTCATCATCATCTTCAGTGTTTATCTTTCCAGAAAGCACATCCTCAATCCAGTCCTCCAGCTCCTCAGCAGTTGGAAGATCATCATCATCTGGAATGTCCATCCAGACACTGTCAGCCTGCATTGAGGGACAAAATGAATGAGTGAGTGGATGCATGAAGGCTGAGCCAGACTAGGGGTAGCTGTGCTGAGTAGCTATGCTGAGTGCCCCCCGACTCTCTCACACTTACTAGGAATGTGCACATTGTTAAATGGAAATGCCAAACAGCAAAACGGTATGTGTAATATACTTTTTGTGTTGCATAAAAGGAAATGTGTATTCCATTACCCAGTGGAATATATATATGACATTTCTGGTAATATACCCATGCAACAACCACCGGTGGTTCCCTCTAGGAATGAGACTAGGGGAGTAGGAAATACTTTTTACTTTGACCTTCTACTGTTCTGTTTTAAAATGTTTTCACTTGAGCATATTTTAAAAGTTATGTATTATTATTAATTTTAAAGTAGCTTACAAAATAAATGAATGTAGAGTTCCCTAGGTGATTGAACACCTACCAACGGGGAGAAAGACATTGCCAACTGGCCCTCATTCTTTTTTTTTTTTTTTTTTTTTTGAGACGGAGTTTTGCTCTTATTGCCCAGGGTGGAGTACAATGGCGTGATCTCAGCTCACTGCTACCTCTGCCTCCTGGGTTCAAGCAATTCTGCCTCCTGGGTTCAAGCAATTCTCTTGCCTCAGCCTCTCAAGTAGTTGGTATTACAGGCGCCCATGACCATGCCTGGCTAATTTTTGTATTTTTAGTAGAGATGGGGTTTCACCATGTTGGCCAGCTGGTCTCAAACTCCTGACCTCAGGTGATCCACCCGTCTCGGCCTCGCGAAGTGCTGGGATTATAGGCATGAGCCACCACGCCTGGCTTGGCCCCCATTCTTAAGAGATTCTACCTCAATTAAGTATGGCTCTAATAATCCTCTGTGATCATCCCTTTCTGTCCACTATTTGCCTGGTTGTATCTGTCCCCACTTCAGCTTTATGATGGTGGAGTTGTATCAGATGTCTGGACTGAGATCTAAGATTTCCTCACATTCTGCCAGTGCACCTCACTAGCCTGTCCCACCCTCAGTTCAACAATGCCTGAACTCTGAGGAGAAGCCCCTTACTCGCATATGATTTTCTTCCTTCCCTTCTGCAGGCCTTGTCTCCTGGCTGGGATTCTGGGCCACAATGGCCCCATCACCCATTGTGCAATGATGGCTCCTGGTGTGGGTTCCCTTTTGTAAAGAGACCTTATTGTTTGTTGTTTGGCTTTGGGGGTAAATACAGGAGAGTTTACTTGAGGGGAAAGTTCCAAATCAGTGATTCAGGAAAGGCTGGCCCCATAGGCAAGAAAACGTGTCCATGGAAGAGAGCCATGTAACCACAGATTGGAACTGGCTTGGAGACCAGGAGTGGAACACACTGGAAAGTTTCCTTGAGCAGGACCCCCACCCTCTTCTGAAGAGGCTGGACTCCTGTAGATGCTCTCACAATCTAGGTTGTGTAGCAGAACACAGGGCAGGCCAAGGGTGCCTGAGCAAGCCTTCATAGCGGATACTCACATCTGTGACATTCACCACCCCAATCTGTGGCCTGAATAGGTCAATCTTGAAAGTCTTCTCCCAATAGGCAACGAGCTGCAGCAACAAAAAAATAAGATTAGACAGCAGGCAGAGGGCATTCTCTGTTAAGGACCCGCCCGCCGTCCCATCGCAGTAACTAGGTCACTATTGGTTAAAGGTCTTCAAAACAGCTGTGGGCACTTAGCAAATTGAAGACTTGGCCCCAGCCTTCAAGCACTTCAAATAAGCATTAAATAAAAGATGACATAGCATAAATTATGGAAACATGTCTACAGCTGTAAGAGAGAAAATTATAGAAGTGGTCTAATGTTGCTTTCCAAATTACTTGTGGCTGTTTTATAGTTTGTAGAGCCATTTCCCTCCACCTCTTTTTTAATGTCCCATTTTAAAAAATACCTTATCTTGTGCTACATGAGATAGCTGGGAAAGCCATGATGGGTCATAAGTTGACAAGTAAGAAGAAGGCTTCTTCATTCAACTAGGCTTGGACTCCATGTGGACAAATCTCTGACTGGGGCAAAATAAAGGAGCAAGGAACCACAGGATTTTTTTTTTTTTAATGGAGATGTTCAGTGGTAGAAAGTCTCCCATGCAAATATATGGCCTAGTGGGGACTAGGGATAATCAGGAATCTGGAAATCAGAATAGTCTGAAGATTTCTTCTTTGCAAAAACCAAGGCAAACACATAGAACTGGCCAGAAGAGAGGCTGGGCGCTGTGGCTCACGCCTGTAGTCCCAGCGCTTTGGGACTGGAGTCCAGGAATTTGAAACCAGCCTGAGCAACATAGTGAGACCTTGTCTCTACAAGAAATTTTAAAAATTAGCTGGGCATGGTGGCACACACCTATAGTCCCAACTGCTCAGGAGGTTGAGGCAGGAGGATTGCTTGAGCCTGGGAGCTTAAGCCTGCAGTAAGTTGAGATTATGCCACTGCACTCCAGCCTGGGTGACACAGTGAGACCCTGTCTCAAAAAAAAAAAAAAAAAAAAAAAAAAAGAACTGGCCAGGAAAACTGCAAACCATCTGCAAGCTTATATAACAAAATAGTCAGATAAACTAGAAACACAACCAGGCAGAAGCTATATCAACAAAGCTGTACTGAATGCAGTCTTATATGGCCATGACTTTGTTATAATTACCCAGTGCTACGACAATGGTCTCAAGTGTCATGGAAGCCTCTGCCTTTGATTCGCCCCCCTCCTCTACATAGGGCTGATTTTCAGGACCCTTGAGATGCCTCTCAATTTTCTCTATTTAATCACAGTATCATCAGTCATGACCTATGCAACTAGTGATAATTCCTGGAAGATAAAGTCATCATTCATAACCTAATGATAACTAAACTTGTACTGATTACCACAATAAGCTTTTACCTAAAGCAGTAGGTAGACCAAGCTTTAGCATCATGTAGACCTAGATTGGAATATCACATCTATCACTCACTAGCTTTAAACTCCCCAGCTATCATTCTCTCCACCTTGTGACAGGGATTATAATAGTACCTACTTCACAGCATTGTTGAGAGGATTGCTGTGATGAAGCGTGTAAAGCATTACTATAGTTCCATGCATACAGTAGAGTATATCAGCTATGCTTATTATCAGTACCAGTACTTATTATCAGTACCAGAACCAGTACCAGGGTTCAATTCATGTAGTGTACAAATTCTGTTTATTCTTTTTAAAAACATATAAGTACAATCAAATCTTTCAGGCCACTGATCATGGACACTAGCAAAAGTGTGGACTTTAAGGTTCTTTCACATTCATCGTAGGCTAGACACTATGCTAGGTCCTGGGGAGAACACGATGAACATGACAGGCATATGCTCTCTTTCTCTCCACAAAGTTCTGAACTCTCTGAAAAATGTTCATCTCTGATTTTTATTACTTGGTAATTCAGGTGGCCTCAGAACGATGATCCCTACCCAGAAAGTAAAAGTAGTTCTGGGGACAGCGAGTGCAGTGGTGAGGGGCAGTCTGGAGCTGCCCCGGAAGGAGTTTACCCTGCTCACTTGGGTGGGTCTCCGAGGGTCAAGGGTTTTCAACTCCTGGCTTCAACTCCAGGGAGTAAGCCTCATCCTTTCAGGGTCAGCACCAGGCCCCAAGTTCAATACTGCCCCAAGGGCCAAGACCTCCCACATTGGATGGGGGCTGTCACTGGGTTTCTTCAAGTGCCTCCGCCTATTTCACCTCCTTGGATGCTAAACGCAATCATGAGGCTGTGACAGCAACTGAGGGTGGGGCGCTGGCCAGAGCCACTCACCAGAGGAAAGTCGTCGGGGTCGATCCACAGGATGCTCAGGTCGGGGTTGTCGGTATTGTCCCGGGCAACCTGTTTCAGGATCTCCAGGAATTCGTAGCCATCTGAAGCAGGATTCAAGAGAGTTGAGTAACCCCTGCACACACACAGCTTCTAACGTGGAGAGCAGAGTGCGGTTTTTCCATGAGGACTTCTTAGGCCATTTGGTGCTTACCCTCAATTATAGGATTATTCTATAGAATGAGTCAGATGAGAGCTCCAGGCACAAAGCCGCTTATACAAAGGAAACAATAAAAAAATTGAACAAAGGATTAAAGGTTCACAGAGAACTGGCTGGTTTTTCACTGGAAGCCAAACTTCATTTGTGAAAACTGCCCAGCCTTGGGTCAGAAAGTCAGTCCCAGAACAGAGAAACTCCTGCCTATCCTCACTGATCCTGTGCCATCTCTTGAAACAGATACTTCGCCGTCCCTTAGAGTCCCAATAACATCTGCTATATGGACCAAGAATGTTTAAGCCTGGACCCTTAGTTTTCTACAACCAGGAATTGCTAAAACCTTCAAACCAAACGAGCTTCTGATTTACAGTTGGTTTCACAGCTCTGAGATAGTAAACGGGGCTTCCCTCCCTCCCTCCCTCCCTCTGTATTTCCTTGTATACTGGGCCCTCCCTCTGTTCAGTCAGCAACAGTCATTGCCCTAGGGGCAGGATGATTCATAAAAAAAGCAGAGAGGAGCTTTGTAAGTTTCAAGAACACAAACTTCTTAGTTTTAAAAGCCTAAACCTTGAAGGACTGGGAGCATACAACTTTTGCCATAAACAAAAATTATAGGAGAATGTTTAGTAAGAGATAGCATACTCTCAACCCTCAGCACCACTCCCTAGCCCCCAGCCAGAAACTGAAAAAATGGTTTAGATTCTGGAAGGTCCCTGAGAATACTAAACTGTGCCTGTGTGTGTGTGCGTGCGTGTGTGTATGTGTGCGTGTGCGTGCGTGTGTGTGCATGTGTGTGTGTGCGTGTGCATGTGCAGAAACACAAGCCATGTGTGCATGTGTGTCCATGTACAGAATCTCCATTGTTTCCGGGAATCCCAGGGTATAGAAGACCTATGATTTGTTTCAGAATTAAACTTAGGCAAATGAAAAGATCCCAGAATCCCTTAGAGAACCCCCTGGTATAGGAGCACTAGGCAGAAAAGCCTGTCGAAAGGCCCCATGGAGTTGTCTTGTCATTCTGAGAAACTTGGACAGGTGATGATGACCCACACCAGATGTGCACCCCACTCAGCTATGCCTGGGAACCAGAGAGACCCTGGATCCCTCGGGATGGTGGAATTGGGGTGGAGGACCATTAATTATTAGCCCCAGCTTCCACCACTCAGTGGTATACACTCAAAATTGAAATTTAGGTTCAGTTCTAAATAATAAAGTTACAGTTCTTGCATAGCTGAATTTGTGGCTTGAAATTTACACCTTGAATATAAGTAACTCACCAGCTACTTGGGAATTCAATTAACTGTGTTTTCTTTGCAAAGTTTTTTCTTTTGCCTGGAATCTCAGCAAACTTGAGCTCCTCCCTATGGCCTCTGTTTAGCAAGCCTCTCCTCTCTCCAGGAATGCTAGCTTTTGTTTGGCGCTTTTGGACTCTTGGTAAAAGTTTTTTTCTACACTTCCTTATCTCTAATGCATTCCAGGCAAAATGCATACTATTCTTAGCAACTCCACTTTGAGTTTTTGAGTTGGTGTAGTCACTGTCGCTAGCTCACACTGTGAAGATTCAGGCTGAGCCTCCTTAGGCCTTATTACGTGGGAAGCACAGCGACCTCTAGTGGACTAGTGGAGAAGTTCCTTTGTTTTGTTTTTTTGGGGGGGTGGGGGGTCTAGTTGCCCAGGCTGGAGTGCGTGGTGGGATCATAGCTCATTGCAGCCTCGACCTCCCGGGCTCAAATGATCCTCCTGTGTCAGCCTCACAAGTAGCTAAAACTACAGGTGTGTGCCATTATGCCCAGCTAGTTTTTAAATTTTTATTGTTTCATTTTGTAGAGACAGGGGTCTCACATTGTTGCCCAGGTTGGTTTTGAACTCCTGGGCTCAAGTGATCCTGCCTCAGCTTTCCAAAGTGCAGGATTACAGACTTGAGTCACTGTGTCAGGCCTAGAAGGGGTCTTTATGGCTGGTGTCCACTTCTTGCAGAGATACAGAGTGGACGTGGGTGATCTTTTAATCTGCGCCCATAACCATATTGCAAACGAGATTATGACAGACACCGGAGACTGACAGGGCTCTAAGCATTAGAGTTCATTTATCTGTAATTGCGGGACTGGGGGCAAGGTGGGGTAGGGGCAATACTCCTGTTGCCTGTAGGTGGAACTGAGAAGGTCCGGCCCCTCCAGTGTATCACTGGCTGCCAGATGTGGACACTACGGGTTCTCCTTTGGCCATGTGTCTGTCACAGGAGAGGGAAATATGGTGCCACCTTGGTTATCTGTAGAGATAGAAATCATAATACAAAGACCACAAGGAGGAATTCCTCCAAAACAACTTCAGTTACTGTTTTTAGCTGCAGAAAATAAAGAAATGATAATCAGTGAGGTGACACTGCCAGTACTTTGGAAGATGAGAGAGAGTCAAACGTAAAAGGGACATGACAAATCTGAAATTCACAAAGAGGATGAAAGGCAACAACACAGACTCAAATGAAAGTAGAAAGCAAACTTGTGGTGCAAGAGACTGATTCACATAAAGGAAAGGAGAGTCTAGGTAGGCACGAGTGTTGTGGAGGGACAGAATCTGTGACCCAGAACTACAAGCTGAGTACACAACGGAGCGCTGTTGTTTTCTTATGGGAAAAACTCTCTTAACGTTGGGATTCATCAAAAGGAATGTGGTATACAAGAACATACCTACTACATTCCTATTGGACATTCTAGAGCAGGTTAAGAGACGAAAAGAAAAACTGAACTGTGCAAGAAAAATCAAATGGATTGTAGTATTTATGTAAATGAGCAAAGTCAGAAGTGTGGCTTACAGCCCACTTTCAAGAAAATAAAAAGGTTTTTGTAAGGAGAATATTCTTTGTGTCTATGGAGAAGCAAAGCAATCTCAAAAACCATTCCCAGAATAAATTCATAAATAAGGTTGACATTAAAGCTGAAAAAGTTTCCTCTAGATCCAAGGGCAGGTTTCTGATGTTCAGGGTGATGAACTCTGTAATGGACAATGTCTGTGTCCCCGAATACTTTTAATGACGGAACAGAGCCCATTCTTCAGGGAGTCAACCCAGCATAGCCCTTAAACACACAGACTCTGGGGCCAAATGACCTTGGCCAAGGTCCTGGATGTACCCTTAGAGTGTGACTTAGAGCAAGTTATTTAATGTTTGTCTCCTCATCTGTAAAACAGGGATGATGATAATGATAGCATCTACTTCACTGGGTAGTTGTGAGTTAAATGAATCAGTTTCTCTGCAGCACTTGGACAGTGCCTGGCATAGAGTAAGATTCAGCCATTATTTTACTTAAATTACCTAACATTCTATATTCAAAGGCAAGGAAGCTGGCTGGAACTCCCTAAGCCTGGCCGTTCCTCTGTTCATTTACCACATCGGTATTAAGTTCAGTGATCTGGGCACCGGGAGTGGGGTGGAGGCAGTCTTGGATCCACGTGGTAGAGAACATGCCCACAGAAAACTACATCACAAGACAGTACAGCGTGGGGCAGTTCCTTCTGGCTCCTGTTGCTGATTCTGTGACCAAAGGCTTCAGGGATGGCTGTGCCAGCTGGTGTGACCACGAGAACCCTGCCTTGATAACTGGGTCAGGAAAAGGTTTAATTCCTTTGCTTTTAAGGCATTAGCTTGTGTGGATATTCCTGATCAAAGGCTTACGAGCCTCCAGGGCTCTCCCCTCTTCAGACTCCAGCCTTGAGTGCAGACCTGTTAAAATGGATTCTCATTAATCTGTGAAAGTGAGTTAAGGTAGCTAACCTGGTCTCACATGTATTCAGTTGCTAAAATTGTAAGTTACAAGTTCAATTTTTTCCAAAGAGAGCCTCTGTTTCTTTGTAAAACTGGCAGGTCCCCTGGAAATCAGAAACATTCTCTGTGGATCCTCCCTTTTTGACCAGGAAGGCAGGTGTAGGAAGCCACGTTTCATTTTAGTAATTCAATGTTAAGCAAGAACTAGTCCACTGTTAAAATTACATGGATGAATGACTGAGTTTAAAATGAGTAAATGTTTCCTTTATCAGTGGTAGACATGGCTTGGAGGTCTTTCAAGACTGTGGTCATGCATGTTCCAGAAAGATAGCCCATACTTCAAAAAAGTATATAGAGAAAAAGGGGGAAATACTATTCAGAGATGTGTAGGCTAATAGTTATCTAGACATAGCAAGTAGAGGACTAGTCTCTGCAGTCATCAGAAAAGCATCAGTTCTCAAAATGAGAAGAGACCCCGCAACCCAGACATTCCAAACATCCAGGTAGGTGAATAGCCCCCACTCAAAACATTTGTATCTTTTGAATATTTCCGGGACTGAGACACTTCGGCATTGCTAAAGGCTGACTACAGAGTTGATCATTGTAACAGCCAAGAAACTTATCCTTGCATCCAATTGAAATCTCCTTTTATACACATGACGTTTACTCCCCAATTTCTTCCTTTATGGACACTAGACATTGTTCTTTTTTGTTTTGTTTTGAGATGGAGTCCCGCTCTGTTCCCCAGGCTGAAATGCAGTGGTGCAATCACGGCTCACTGCAGTCTTGGCTTCCCAGGCTCAAGTGATTCTCCCATCTCAGCCTCCTAAGTAGCTGGGATCAGAGACACACGTCACCACGCAGTTAATTTTTTAATTATTATTTGTAAAGATGAAGTCTCTCTGTGTTGTCCCGGCTGGTCTTGAACTCCTGGGCTCAAGCGATACTCCCACCTCAGCCTCCCAGAGTGCTGGGATTATAGGCGAAAGCCACCACGCCCAACCAGGACACAGGACATTGTTCTCCACATGCAGAAAGTCTATCATCACGCTGCTCCAACCTTTATTTTCTGAGTGTCTATTGAACACTTACTGGGTACTGAGTACTTTTGCATTTGATTTTTACAACTCATCTTGATGGAGGTTAGGAAGATTTTATCATCTCCATTTTAAAGAGGATGGAATTAAGACCCAAGGAGAGCAAATAACTTGCCCAGCATCACACAGCAGCAAATGGTAGAGTTGAGAGTTGAACTCAGGTCTTAAGTCTGCACGTCTGGAGCCACTTCCACTGTCTCCTACCCTCTGAGGTCTCCTCACTCCTACCAGTGTTGCTGCCATCTTCCTTTCTCGAGTTTGTGCTTAAGATTTTTAAGCCCAGTGTGAAAGCTTCAACATCAGGGAAGCAGGGGCTGGGACACTGAGGAAACTGTCCATGGGGTCAGCGCCAGGGCTGGCGGGCTGGCCTCTACCTTCCCATGGAAGAGTCCCTTCCCCTCCTTCAAACCACGCTGCCAAGCCCTCGCCTCCCAGCAGCTGCAGTATGATGGGTTGGCTAACTCAGGGATGGCTCTGAGTGGGACTGGTGTCTCAGAGATGGATGTACTGGAGCTGTGAGAACTGCTCCTCTCCTGCCACTCAGGCTTGGAGTCCTGAGAGACCATGACCCAGAGCCAAGGGATGCACGGTGAACCAGGAGGTTTCTCACAGCAAGCGAGTGGCCTCTGGGAATCACATCTTTGTGGGAGGAGAAACTGGTGATTATCCTCTCCTGTTTCCCTGGCAGGGACTGATGGGAATGAGCCTTCACCAAGCCCTAGGGGACCGGTCCCAGGCCAGGCACAGCCAAGTCAGGAGCCAAGGCCACATTCGGCAGAGGCTCATGTGTCTCAGACCAAGCAGCGGCCTAGGAGCGAACAGGCCCCCAGCACGCTGGCTGTGCTCACTCCACAAAGGCACTGAAAGGGACCCTTCCTGACTCCATGCCATGGGAAGTTCTGGGCCTCAGGGTCTCCGCTCCTGTGAGGAGAGGCCTGAGCTTGGGAGGGCCAAGCTCTTAGAGTGGGGTCCTGCCCTTACTTGTGTGGCAGGTGGACAGATAAATGGCCAGGGCTGGAACCACAGAACTTAGAGGTTGTGTCTAAAGAGGACACTGGGTCTGGAGTCTAAAGACCTTGCACAGGTCGCTTAACCACTCCCCTTTTGTCTCCTCCTCTGAAAGTGGAGAGAACAGCAGCCACATGACCTCTCAGGCATGTTGATATAATGAGATGCTCTCAACGTGTGGGTTGGGTAAAGTGTGTAGGGAGACACAGGCAGAAGGGCCTCATAAAGACTTCCTCTGTCTTCTTCCTTTTTCTCCTCCACTCCCATCACACTGTTAAATCATTTCAAGGCTTTTTTTTTTTTTTCCACTACTTTGACGGGAGGGGTTTTGTTTGTTTGTTTTGTTTTGTTTTGTTTTGAGATGGAGTCTCACTCTGTCACTGAGGCTGGAGTGCAATGGTGTGGTCTCGGCTCACTGCAACCTCTGCCTCCTGGGTTCAAATGATTCTCCTGCATCAGCCTCCCAAGTAGATGGGACTACAGGTATACGCCACCACGCCCAGCTAAGTTTTGAATTTTTAGTAGAGACGGGGTTTCACTATGTCGGCCAGGCTGGTCTCGAACTCCTGACCTTGTGATTCACCTGCCTGCAATTCCAAAGTGCTGGGATTACAGGCATAAGGGTTCTGTTTGTTTGTCTGTTTTCATCAGGCAGGTATAATTTGAGTTCCCACAACATCTTAAGCCCAGAGCCAGGGGCCGAGACACAAGGGTGTATAGGACAGGTCCTCTCTCAGAAAGGCCTTATTGGTCTCTAGGCCAGAGCTCATTCGGTAAGTATGAAAGTCTCAAAAAGCAGCCCAGCATCTGAACTGGACCCTTTGGGAAACCTCAGAGGGACAGACAAGGCCGGGAGCTCTCCTCTCACAAGATGGAATTGCCAAGAAGTCACCTGTGAGAGTCAAACATCTGCGTAGGACAGGGGACATTGTCTGGGCCCCACGGCTGTGAGACGGCACTTGAGACATGTGAATACGCCACCATTCCTTACCACAGCCCTCTTTCTCTGCCTGTCTTCTGGCCCTAAGATCCCGGAATTGGTGAAAAAGTCAAATGACGTGGTGTTGTGATGAAGAGAAGCTTAAGCTGGTGGTTACAGAGCCCAGACTTGGGGCTGGACTGCTAGGTTTGAATCCCAGTTCTATCACTGATTAGCCATGTGAGCTGGGGACATTATTTAACTTCTTCGTCCCTCTATTTTCTCATCTGTACACCGCGGAAGATGATAAAAACAGCACCTAACACGTTGGGTTGTTGCAAAGGTTAAATATGTTGACACTTGTTAAGTGCTTGGAATAACATTCAACACATAGCAAGAACCAGGCCAGGCACAGTGGCTCACGCCCATAATCCCAGCACTTTGGGAGGCTACTGAAAATACAAAACTTAGCCAGATGTGGTGGCCCATGCCTCTAATCCCAACTACTCAAGAGGCTGAGGCAGGAGAATCGCTTGAACCCGGGAGGTGGAGGTTGCAGTGAGCAGAGATGGTGCCACTGCACTCCAGCCTGGGCAATCGAGGGAGACTCTGTCTCAAAAAAAAAAAAAGAAAAAGAAAGAAAGAAAGAACCAAATGTTACATTTGATAAACCAAATTTAAAATCAAAAGCTCAAAGAGGCAGTTAGTGGTCCTACTTGAGACAATGGGTCTCAAAAATATTTTTACAAGAACCTGAAGCAGTGGAAGCTTGTATGGAACAGAGCTTGAAGACATTCCTTCCAGGGCCTATCACTAATTCTGTTCCACATGCGCAGACAGCAGCCTGTCCTTGCATTTCCAGCTTGTTAGTGCTAATATTCCCAGTGCCCTTTGAGGATATCCATCCAGCATGCACTCATGTAGAAATGCCGCTTTGCAAATCTTTCATCACATGTTATAAAGAAGATGTCAGCCTGACACAGATACATCTAGGGGTGGTGAGGAAGAGAGTTGTTCATTTTCAAACCTGTCAGACGAGCGGCTCTGGCGGGTGCTTTGAGCGCAGGAGCTGGAGGAAGACTGGCGGCACCACCAGGCAATGGGCAAGAGCGCAGGGCTAGGAAATGTCCTTCCCAGCCAGGCCTGCCTGAGGGCATGGGATGAGATCCAGCGATTAGGCTCTAGGGCCAGGAGAGCAGACCCTGCCTCCTGGCAGGTAGGGGTGGGAGTACAGGGTTGCTGCCTGCCCTCAGCTTTCTACAAGGGGTGAACTCCAGTTCTTGGCCATGAGGGTCATGTCAGAACTGTTGGGAGAAGAAAGTGGTTGGGGCAGCTGGATCACTGGGACGTGTGGTTGTTGCTGCTGTATAATCTTAGATCCCAAACCTGGACAGTGGGAGGAAGCCAGACTTTTATTCACTGACTAGGCTCTCAAGCTTCCAGGTGGTTTTGCACTCTTCTCACCTCCCCCTGCTCTGCCTGCTCGTGCCCCCTTCCCCAGTACATGAGGCAGCACTGCACATGCTCAGAGCCTGCACTGGCTGGGGCATTGTTTGGAGTTGGTGTGATAGGGTGGACTGTGCACAGAAGGGGCCCTTGGGAAATCTAAGCTCGATTTTCCACTATTCCTATAACCCTGTGATCTCAAACATGCCATTGCATTGCCCTGGGTCTCCGCTTTCTTGTCTTTCAAATGTTGGAGGTGGAGAAGATGGTGAAGGGCAATAGAGAGGCAGGAAGGAGGACCAAATGATCACTTAGCACAAGGCCCTGCTACAGACTTACATGCCACTCAGAGTTGCTACCCTGACGACTTCATGTAACTCTATGGCAGGGCCTTGTGGTTAAGGGTGTGGGCTGGGAAGCCAGACGTCCTCAGCGTCATTCCAGCTTTATGCTTCCCAGTGAGGTAAGCTCTCTCAGCCTCAGCTTCCTCAGTTGTAATAAAAATAATGCCTTCCTCATGGGGTTCTTGTGTACATATAAGTATACAGTAAGTGACAATCACCATCATCTCCCTCATAGTCATGATGTATTTAGAGGTCAAGACAGCCTGCTTGAATTTGAATCTTGGCTTAGGTACAGTGAGTGATTTGGGCAACTTATTTAACCTCTAAAACTCATGTTCCTCATCTGATACTAGAATAATAATCATCATGCACATATTACAGAGTGGCTTTAGGTGCTAAATGAGGTCATCTACATAAAGCTCCTAGCACAGTTCCTCAATAATGTTAGCTCTTTAAGAAGAACTGTATTATTTTCCTGAATGTATGATCTTCTTCCTTGGGTTGGTGGGGTAGGTGTTTCGTTGGGGCGAAAGGCCGTGTCTAACTTGTTAGCAAGAGCAAAGGAATGCAGAGGGACTGTTTGCAGGAATGAAATTCCTAGTCCTGCAGTCAGGCCCATTGCCCCAGGTTACACATCAGTGCTCTGCAGGTAAATCACTGATTAACCACAAATTCAGAGTCAGGGACTTTCACAGACAGTTCTTTCCCTCTTCCAACCCTGAGTGGCAAGGCCCTTGCTCACAGAAGATGCTTCTAGAGCTCCTACTCCTCCCTCTCCCCTCACCTCAGTGCGTGCTTACAGCTTCCCAGTACAAGCCCCAGCTTGGGCTCTTTTGGGGAAAGGCACAGCTTCAGGCCCAGGGATATTTGTGCAGGGAGGAGGTGGAAGTAGTTTCTGGAGCTTGATTCATTACAGCAGCAATCTCGGTCAAACAGGTTCCTGCAACTTCGGGGAGGCCTCTTTGTTCTATTGTTCCAAAGAGCCAGACAGGCTTCCCCACAATCCTGGAAGGGGGCAGGTGAGTTGGGGAAGGAGCCCTCTGGAGTCTGGCCAGCAGGCTGCTGCCTATGGCAACTGCATCTCTGTTCACATAACACCAGGGATCCAATTCTGTTTGATTATAGCTTGTAAACCTTAGGCAATTGGCTTCCTTTGCTATTTGCTCCTCCGGGGCAGAGTGGTGACCAGAATCTGTGGAAAACCCACTGAAACCACACTGGCTTTTTTTGAGGGGGTGGAGACAAGGGCTAGATCATGCTGAAAAATGAAAAAGCCAACAGAGTGCTCAGATAATTCAGAACATAAATTTGGTTTTGATACCATGGAATATTATTCGGCCCTTAAAAGGAATGATACGTGCAATATCATTGGGACATCTTGAAAACATCATGCTAAGTGAAAGATGTCACACACAAAAGGCTACATAGTAAATGATTCCATTTATATGAAATGTCCAGAATAGGCAAACTGTAGAGATAGTAAGTAATTCCTGCCTGCAGAGGTGGGTGAGAGGGAAATGGGAGTAACTGCTAATGGCTGTTTTTCAAAATATTCTAGAATTAGATACTGATTATGTTTGCACAACTTTGTGAATGTACTAAAAACCACTGAAATCTTCACTTTAAAAGGGTTACTATTATGGTATATGGATTATATCTTGATTTTACAAATTATATGATAAAAAATGTGGGTTTCACTCTATAAGAAACTATGGAGGCTACTAGTGTATTGCCAAAAAAGGGAAGGAAAAGCTGGTCTGCCAGTGAAGAGTTTGGGGCTTGGTCTTGTTTGGTTATCTAACTCTCTAATCATCTGCCAGACAAATATTTATTGAGCACCTACCATGTGTCAAGACATTGTGCAAGAATCAGCTGTATATTGATGAACAAGGAGATCTGTTCACTCTTCGTGATCTACCACTAACTGTGTTCTCTTGGGCAGTTTTTTTTTTAACTTCTCCAAATGGCTGTTTCCTGATCTGTCCAGTGGAACCATCTCTAGATCTCTCCCTGTGAGTGCATAAGAGACTGAGGTCCCCAGCAAGTACCATGAAAGTCTACATTCCCTTGTCTTTGGTTACATTCTGGGTTGTCTCAGGGTTTCCAAAATGCACTTCAGAATCTGTGCTTCCACTTTCTTTTGGGGACTCTCTACCTCACAGAGTACTGCCATAGGAAATTGCTACCTGCAAAATTAATTTGCCTGCACTTCACTCTCCACTGGTGTTGAAAAGAATGAAACCAGAGAAAAGCTGTCCAAGTTCCAAAAACAAAGTTACAAATTCATTTACAGGGTCATCTTGCACTTTTAAAATAAGCTGCTTATTTTCCCCAGTTCTCATTATTTAGGGGAATGTTTCCTACTTCACTTCCTAAGCACAGACAATATTTTATGGATCAAAGTATACATTTATCCTATTTTCAGGTAGAATTGTGGTTGATATAGGCTCAATGGCAAAATTGGTAAATAAACTTTTAATGTGAACAGAAGTTCACACATGCACACACACACACCCTGTAAAGCTGGTATGTTTTAATATCCTCCCCAGTGCCCAGTGTACCTTTCTGTGTTTGGGCAGCAAAGCAGAATGTTTGAGGTTCTTGAAAGCATCTCCAAAAGCATTTTATAAAATCAATTGGAGAAAAAAATAAAATCCTGCTAGGCTTCCCACACCATCAGCAGCCATGGTGAAGCTGACTTGCCCTCTGGCCCACTTCTGGTCACTGTGTACTACCCCAGGATAATGTAGCTCTTGTCACAAGACTCGTTGTCCCTTCTCTGTTCTATAGATAAAATTTAAGACATGGTGAGATTAAAAATGATATGGTTTGGATCTGTGTTCCCCACCCAAATCTCCTGTTCAAATGTAGTCCCCAATACTAGAGGTGGGGCCGGGTGGAAGATGATTGGATCATGGGGGTGGTTTCTTATGGTTTAACACTATGCCCCACTTGGTGTGAATTCTCACAAGATATGGTTATATAAAAGTGTGTGGCACCTCCCCACCACCTTGGTCCTGCTCCTGCCATGTGAGATGTCTGCTCCTGCTTTGCCTTCTGCCATGAGTAAAAGCTCCCTGAAGCCTCCCCAGAAGCAGATACTGCCCTGTTTCCTGCACAACCTGAAGAACTGTGAGCCAATGAAGCCTCTTTTCTTTATAAATTATGCAGTCTCTGGTGTTTCTTTACAGCAATGTGAGAACTGACTAATACAATAAGATTTCCATTTGAGTTTCTCTTTTAGGTTCTGCATACCAATAAAACTACTGACATCAGCTGGTCTAAAAGGCTGAGCAAGGAGCTGACTTATGGAAGAATGCAGTTTCCACATCCTCATGATTTCATCCTCTTACCCAGATCAATCGATGACCCCAATTTTCCAGGCCCTCAACCTTCCATGACCCTGTTAAAAACCCTTGCCCGGAACCCCTTGAAGAATTGGATTTGTGGCTTGAGAGTCCCTCCCCTTACCCATTTGGCAACCTTGTGATTATTAAACTCTTTCTCTGCTGCAAATCCCACTGACTCAGTGTGTTGGTCCATTGCTGTGCAACGGTGTAGGAACCTGGTAGTCTATAACATTCTGATTTGTTCACACCTTTTCTTCTCTTAGCCATGTGCACAATTGAAAACAAACTCATACTTAATGGGTGCCACCAGGGGGTGCCCAATATCTTGCAGTTGCATTGTGGATGGGACATGAGAGAAGAGAAAGGTGAGGGCTGAAAAAGGTGAGAAATCGGTTCTTGCTAAAGTTGTAAAAGAGCAGATTGAAAATTTCCTACCTGGGTCACTCTTCTCTGCAAAGGCCACAATGTGGATCCCATTCAAATCATCTTCCTGTATGAGAAAAGAATCCAAAGTTACACTTCCAGCTGGAGGGTTCAAAGGACAGAGCCTGGGACAGGGACTCAGAAGCTGGAATGGAAACAAGAGAGGTAGGGAGAAGTGTGGAAGCGGGGATGAACACAGAGGCACAGAGGAGTACAGTGGGGCTCACATTAAGGAAGGAATGCTGAGGAGCAACTGGCAGGAGTGCATAGGGTTTGGACCAGGGACTCAGATAAATGAGTTTGCGAGACAGGAAAATATCAACCACACGTAAGACATTAGCACTAAATAAGCCTCACTCCTGTGGTCTGGTGATTCCAGGAGAGCAACAGCAAAAGGCAAAATGAAAAAGAACATGAGTCTGGTTTATGAGGAGATCTGAGGGCAACAATGGCTCTAGAGGCGGCTCAGTAAAAGCAGCTGTCGGTCTCTGTTTCAAGAATTTACCACTGGCAGATAGAGTCAGTGATGCACCAGATTATGGAGGCTTCTGAATGCTGTGGACAGATCCTGAAACTATCCCCAAATGGATGGCAGACAGGAATCATTGAGGTCAATTAGGATGTGGGCTGGTGTTGTCCACACAAGAATCACAGACAACCGTTGAGCTTCCCTATTAGGTCCCTGCCTACGGAACCCATGTAGTGTGTAGGGGACACTTTGCTGTCTGTGACCTCTAGGTGACTTCCTTGAAGTCCTTGCCCAGTCAGCATAGGCCTCCAATGCATTTCTGAGGCTGCAAGAATTGTCTGGAATTTGAATGTAGGGAAAGTTGAGGGTGTGTGACTGAGAAAAGTGGGTATAGCTGTGGGGGCAGGGGCAGGAAGAAGAACCTAAAGAGAGTATTTTAAGTCTATGGGGCAAACGAGGGGCATTTCATGTCTCTACACCCTGGACAGCAAGGACCCTATGCCTTGTGTCTCCTTTGCAATGATTATTTCTGGAGAAAGAGGAGCTGGAGCTTGGAAGGGGCTCTGCTGTCACAAAAGTGATTCTCAGGAGACTTGGAGAGGAATATGTGTGAGAAAGAGGCACCTGGGGACAAAGCCGAGTGCATACTGATGATGAGACATGGGGAGAGGTATGCTTTGGGCACTCTGAATGTCATATCAGAATCATCCTATGGAAAAACCTCCAGGCGTCTCAACCTTCCCGTGATCTCTGGTTCCATTTCAATTGATTTTAATGCTGGTGCAATCCTATCTAAATGCTAATTTTTTTCCTTTGAGTTTGGAATGGACAAAACTTCCACAAATTCTAAGAAAGATTAAATGGAAAATATTATTATTATTAAAAACAAGAGAGTGGGCATTGCCTTGGTCAGATTCTCTGGGGAATTTAATTTTACAGATATACGCATGTGTGTGCCTGTGTGTGCCGGCTTATTACACCAATCCGACAGCAACCAAAAGGGGAGTCCGAGGTTTCACTGTTTTACATTTGCTATTATCGCCAGACAGAATATCCCAATCAGTTCTCATTAGGCTAGCCTGTGTCTCTGTCTCCTGCCATCAGATGGGAGTGAGCGCTGTTAACTCTGTGAAGCGGGCTTCATTTCTGAGTGCCCTGCTAGAACGCATTTGGAAATTGGCTTTAGAATTAAGAATCCATATTTGTTTTCTAAGAGGCTGCTCATAATACGGCTGTCACTCCCCAGACCCAAGATGGCCCCTGGAGGGAGCACTGTCACTAAGGGAAAGAGCCTTTCTCTGTGTGCGTCACAAAGATTCAGCAGGCAGACCTGCGTTCCACATCTACAAGGAAGCAGGCCAGCCCTAGGTGCCAGGCATTTTCAAGTAATAAACTCACAGAGTAGGAACCCATGGGCAAGCCGGCAAGTAGGGCTTACTCAGTGAGAACACAGCTTGCACAGGGGAGGAAGAGCTGTGCTGACTTCAGGGCTGGGAACCCCCAGGGCTTCTCTGAATCTCACAGCCTTTGCTACTCAGATCTCTCTTTTGGTCTTTAGGTTACATTTCTTGGAAATTCTGTTTTTAATTGCATGAATCTTCCCTCCTCAACTAGATGGCAAGCTCACTGAAAGAAGGGATTCGGCCTTAAAATAACAATTATTGAAGTGGCAACAATATCTGCTATTTGCTATTTTTTCCATACTTACTTTGTAAGAACATTATCTCAAAATCTCGTAAGAAAGTCTTACTCTTATTGAATGCTTGAAGAATCAAAGTGACTTACCTAAGGCCACAGAACTACTAGTGACAGAAGGGGGATTCAAGCCAGTTCTGTCTGGCCCCAAAGCCCACTGTCTTGGTCCATTCAAGCTGCTATAACAACATATCAAAACCTGGGTAGCTTATAAACCACAGAAATGTATTTCTCACTGTTATGGAGGCTGGGAAGTCAAGGCACTGGCAGATTTGGTGTCCGGCGAGGCCTGCTTTCTGGCTCAGAAACACTGCCTTCATGCTGTATCCTCACAGTGGAAGGGACCAGCTCGCTCTCTGGGGCCTCTTTTATCAGGGCACTAATCCCAACATGAGGGTTGAGCCCGCAAGACCTAATCACTTCCCAAAGGCCCCATCTCCTCACACCGTTACCTTGGGGGCTATGCTTCCAATGTATGAATTTGTAGGGGGACACAAACATTCAGACCACAGAACCTGTACTCTTTCTTTCTCACCACCACCAGCAGAACAGGCTCCATGAATTTATTGCCCCCTGCAGGGTTTGCAGAAGATGTTGCTTAGCACAGAGGTTCTTTTTAATGCCTATAGACTCAAAAAAGGAGTATGGCAATAAAAACCTTACTCACTGAAGAAAATTAGAAAATATTAGGTATACCAAGAAGAAACTATGCGTATCAATTAACTGCCAACCGCATATATCACCACTTAATATTTTACTCAGTTTCCTTCCAGTCTCTGTTGAATGCTTGTTCTCATGTTGAATGAAGAGATGCAAAGAAAAAATGCGGTTAAAATAAGCAGGCTCCCTATTTAAGGTGCAATGGAGTGACCTAGATGCTTGTCTGGGGGTCTCTGACCCCATCTTGAAAGTATTTTGCTGTTGCAATAGAGGGAGGCTTCTTTTAGAAGAAACTGCTGACTCTCCTTCCCTGTGGGCAGTTCCCCAGGACTCTAGCGGGCCACTTGGCTAGATGGAGGGTGAGATCTCCAAGGGGAATGACAGATCAGCACCGGGTCTCTTTTTGACAGCTTGACATTCTTTGAGTATTTAAAATAAATAAATAGCTTTCCAATGTACACACAGCAAATATTACCAGGCACCAGTTTCTTTAGTAATCATATGTGATGTGTTTTCTATGGCCTGCATCTTAAAAACCTGTACAATTAGAGAGAGAGAAAGATCAATAGTTGTTTTAGTCCTAGCTGGCTTTCCCATCTTATTTAAATACTTCTCAGTGTCTGGGGAAGTGCATGTTGAAGGTAAAGACTTTTCTTTTTCTTTCGAAACAGGGTTTCACTCTGTTTCCCAGGTTGGAGTGCAATGGCACATCTTGGCTCACTGCAGCCTCTGCCTCCCAGGCTCAAGGGATCCTCCTGCCTCAGCCTCTCGAGTAGCTGGGACTATTGGCACGCACCACCACACCCAGCTAATTTTTGTATGTTTTGCAGAGACGGAGTTTCACTATGTTGCCCAGGCTGGTCTTGAATTCCTTGACTCAAGCGATCTGCCCACCTCAGCCTCCCAAAGTGCTGGGACTACAGACATGAGCCATGTTGCCTGGCCAGAGACAAAGACTTTGAAGTTCACTAGCTGGTCACTTTCCACAGCCACATCTGTGGTTTAAGTTGCTGTGGCCATGAGGCCCACAGAGATGCCACTCTTCAGAGCAGTGACCTGCAAGGCGCACAGGGAGAGGAGGAGGTATGGAAAGTGGCTCCTCAGAGGTCCTTTGGATGCACTGATTTTTGTTTCTCCCTTTCAAGGAAACAAAGGTGACACTGGAGGGGCCTGTCCTGCCTTCCCTCTCTAGTTGGAGACTTGAATGAGGGGCTGACTAGGTCTGGTTAGGGCTCCTGGGTAAGTCATGAGGCTGTTCCAGAATGGTGAGGGAAGGAATAAACCATTTCAGTTGCCCTTTTCTCCACCTGGTTAAATTCAATGCACTGCTCTTCCCCAAGTAGAGAACAATTCAATATGCACTAATGTGGAAAATATGAGCCATCACCATTATTTTATATTATTGCAAAAGGCTGTATTTTATCTTATTCATTAAGTGAAAAGAAAGAAGAGAATGAGTTCCAATGAAACCAGACACTGAACTTCCTGTCTGAACATCTGCCTCTAATGTGTCAACAGGGAGTATTTCTGCAGCAGTGTGGGATATGTGAGGACAGAGGCTCCCCATCTACAAAACACCATGCTCTTGGGTGTGATACTGCTGTGACAGGAAGGAAAGAACTGGGAGAAGGGGTCCACAGTGTTATATTCCCTCCCTTCCTAGAACCTAGGTAATTGAGACGTGCCTCTTAGGAAGAAAGACAATACAAAGAAAAAAGCTGAAGATAAAGCCATAGCAGAAGAGAACATCAATAATGACTCTCAATTTAAAGTGGTATTTTGTGTCATGAAAGACAAAGACCAAGACCCTGTTCCAAATTAAAGGTGACTAAAGAAACATAAGCAGGCCAGGCGTGGTGGCTCATGCCTGTAATCCCAGCACTTTGGGAGGCCGAGGAGGGAGGATCACCTGAGGTCAGCAGTTCAAGACCAACCTGACCAACATGGTGGAACCCTGTCTCTACTAAAAACACAAAAATTAGCCAGGCATGGTGGTGTGCACCTGTAATCCCAGCTACTTGGGAGGCTGAGGGAGGAGAATCACATGAACCTGGGAGGCAGAGGCTGCAGTGAGCCAGGATGGAGCCACTATACTCCAGCCTGGGTGACAGAGGGAGAATCTGTCTCAAAAAAAATAAAAGAAAAGAAAAGAAAAGAAACACAGGCAAATGCAAGTGTGGGATCCTGGATTGGATCCTGGGCCAGGAAACAGAGACATTTTTCTTTTGCAGTAAAGGACATTGGTGGGACAACTGGCCAATCTGAATAATGGTAATAGACTTCTTATATCAGTGTTAATTTCCTGATTTTGATAACTCTCTCTCTCTCTCTCATCTATCTCTCTATGTATCTACGTAGATAGAAGGCATCGTAAAATGTTAACATTTGGGAGATCTAGGTAAAGAGATAATGAAATTCTTTGTACAACTTTTGTACATCTGAAATTATTTTAGGGTAAAAGTAAAACAATATTTTTTAAAAAATATTATTTTAAAGCACTATTATACCTTTTGCTATCACCATTTTAAAATATATTAATAAGACTCTTTTTTTGAGACAAGGTTTCACTCTGTTGCCCAGGCTGGAGTGCAGTGGTGCAATCACAGCTAACTGCAACCTCTGCCTCCCAGGTGAAAGTGATTCTCTTACGTCAGCCTCCCAAGTAGCTGGGACTACAGGCGCCTGCCACCATATTCAGTTAATTTTTGCATTTTTTGGTAGGAGTGGGGTTTCACCATGTTGGCCAGGCTGGTCTCAAACTCCTGACATCAAGTGATCTGCCCACCTTGGCCTCCCAAAGTGCTGAGATTACAGGCATGAGTCACTATGCCTAGCGATAAGACCGTTTTAATATCTTTGAAAGGTTTAAATGTTAGGAAAGTTTGTTTCTATTGTGCTGAGTTGTTATTAAATAGTCCACTCCTCTGGACTGGATTATTTACCCTTTGGTATCTTGTGAAATGTTTGCTTTACCTTCAAACATCCAAGTAAGTTACAGACCAGTAAAACAGTGTCAAGTTACTCCCTGGTTCTGTTCATCCATCACTTCAAATAATTAAATAGATAAATACTTCCATGTTAATTCCTTTCTCCTCCTCCCCATCCCTCACCCCAAATGGCCCCTTGTGGGGACGTAGTCACTCTGGGGAGGCATTCTGCAGAGAACACCAGGTTTGGCTCCAGATGGCCTGTATTTAAGTTCCAAGAACTAATGGTTATTAGTTATGTGTCCTTTAGTGATTAATCTGTATGAGCACTAGTTTCTGACTATGTAAGATGGGGCTGAAATAGTACTTGGTTTTTGTTTGTTTGGGGGGACAGAGTCTTGCTGTGTTGCCCAGGCTGGAGTGCAGTGGCATTATCGTGGCTCACTGAAGCCTCAAGCTCCTGTGCTCAAACAATTCTCCCACCTCAACTTTCCAAGTAGCTGGGACTACAGGTGTGCCCCCTATGCCCAACTAATTAATAATACTTCTTCTACATCACTTTCTAGAGCTGTTGGAAGATCCAAATAAAAGGATGCATGAAATGCTTTGAAAAATGCTCCACAGCCTTTGTTATTTATGAAATTCTGTACAAAGCTGAGGTGTGGGTTGGGGGTTTATCTCCAAGGCCCTCCATCTAACACTATTTGAGCTGCCTGACATATTATCCATGACACAGACCTAGAGGACAAGTTGGCTCAGCTGCTTGCCAGTGCCTTCAGTTGATACTTTTTAAAAAAACAGCTACCATATTCTGAACTCTTCATATCATTCATCCTTATAGAAAGTCCCAACTCTAGATAAGGAAATTTAGACAGCTCAGAAAGGCCACATGACTTGACGTAGGACACAAAGCTACTAGGTGGCAGATTCTGGACCTGAACCCAAGTCTCTATGACTTTGTAGCCTGAGTCCCTTCCACTGTGTTACTGTGCGGCTCTGGTGGTCAATGAACAGAAGCTATAGTCACTGTGGGAAATGAACTAAGAGCAATTTTTTTTTTTTTTTTTTTGGAGACGGAGTCTCTCTCTGTCACCCAGGCTGGAGTGCAGTGGCTGGATCTCAGCTCACTGCAAGCTCCGCCTCCCGGGTTCACGCCACCATTCTCCTGGCTCAGCCTCCCGAGTAGCTGGGACTACAGGCACCCGCCATCTCGCCTGGCTAGTTTTTTGTATTTTAGTAGAGACGGGGTTTCACCGTGTTAGCCAGGATGGTCTCGATCTCCTGACCTCGTGATCCGGCCGTCTCGGCCTCCCAAAGTGCTGGGATTACAGGCTTGAGCCACCGCGCCCGGCCCCTAAGAGCAATTTTGCCTAGTGAGTAGTACCAAAGAGGCTTAGACTGATCCATGAAGAACTGTGTTTTAATTGAGCATGATGTTGTCCATATTTTTGTTTTGTTTTGTTTTGATTAAAACAGTGTCTCACTCTGTTGCCCAGGCTGGAGTGCAGCGCCACGATCAGAGTTCACTGCAGCCTTGACCTCCCAGGCTCAAGCAATTCTCCTGCCTCAGCCTCCCAAGTAGCTGTAACTCCAGGCACATGCCACCATGCTCAGTTACTTTTTGTATATTTTGTAGAGATAGATAGGGTTTTGCTATGTTGCCCACGCTGCTCTTGGACACCTGAACTCAAGTGATCCCCCACCCCAGCCTCCCAAAGTGCTGGGATTACAGTTATGAGCCCTCGTACCCAACCTGTCTGTGTTTCAAATACTCACCTAGACATCCACCTCAGCCAAATAAAGCTTGGTTTGAGTTTAGGGACTTAATCTAAGAAGCACTGCTCTTGGGGACTATACTCATCTCTACAAGGCAAAGACAATTTGCCTCTTTCTTACCCATGTTTCAAACATTTCTTCTGGGCGCAGGCGACGTAGAGTGGGTCTGGAAAAAATAAAGGAGCTTCCTTGAGTAGGGGTCACTGTGGCAGATACGGCAGCCACAGCATCGTGAAATGTAAAATGAGATGCTAGTTCCATTAAGGCATGGAGAACCCTAAAAACCCACTTATCTCCTAAGGAAACAGACCAGCTCTACTCTGCTGTGTCAGACAGCAAGCTGGGCCTAAGCCTCTCAGCCTTTTCATAGACCCACTGATCCAAGGATTACAAAGTCTGTTACAAACAATGGGTCAGAGGGCACAGGGTCAGCTCATTCCCAGGCAAGATGCCATTTCCCTCCTCACAGATAGCCACCACTCCAGAGAGCCCACAGCAGACCTGGAATGAGAACCCTGAGGGGGAAAACAGGAAATCTCGGATTTTGTAGGTTAAAACTGCCTTTGTTTTATCATCTGGGGTATCCATTGAAAGTCCTTTAGGGATATTTAGGGGAGCAGACAGGATCTATATTTTGCTCATAGTTTCATTTCTTTCCGAATATTGGCAAATAGTGCTGGACATATTAATATTTGTTCCTCCAAGTACTGCCTTCCTGAAGGAACTAGGACTGTCCAGGTGAGGGCGATCACAGTACTCCAGGTAAAATGAACACACATGTGCACATGTCAGGTAGGATAGATGGACAAGCCAGTGAGCGCACTACCATGTTCCTTTTTCCCATATCATCCCTCCCTCGAGAGCAGGGGTCAGAAGACTACAGCTGGTGGGACAAATTCAGCCAGGGCCTCCTGTTTTCCTAAATAAACTTTGACTGGGACACAGCCACACCCATTTGTTTATACATGATCCATGGCTGCTTTCATGCCACAGCCGCAGAGTTAAGTAGTTGCAACAGACACCATCTGGCCCACAGAACCTGAAAGATTTACCATTTTGTTCTTTACAGAAAAGGTTTGCTGATTCATGCTAGAGCTACACTAAGTGGTATCAAGCATTCCTCTCCCAGAAGTCCTATGCATAGAGTGTTCATCTTTGGCTAAGTTACTTAACTATTGAGTCCAATTCTTTGATCTGTAAAATTGGAATAATAATTACCCTGTAAGGTTGGAGATTAGATAAAATAGTTTCCCTAAAACACTGGGCATGGTTATTGGTATACAGGAACTTTCACTAAATTGCTATCATTTCTAGTACAGAATTTTATTTATATCTTGCCCTGGCTTTGAGGGGATTTGCTGACTGAGGGATTTATCAAACCCTGCTTGCAGGTGCAGACTTACATTCAGAAGTAATCATGTCCCTGCTAGTCATCACTGATCAACAAAGCCATACTACTGAGTTCTGTACTGCTGGGGTACTAACTAGGTTGTTGCTCTTGGCAGGTCTGAAATGGTAGCACAGAGAGGCTCCTCTCCATTCCCCAGATCCCAGGCCCCCAGCCCCCACATGCTATCTCAGGCACCTTTGGTGGTCCTTCACAAACTCCACAATCTCCTCTTCTGTGTAAGGTTTGTTGGGGATGGCAATGGGCTCATCCATAAATGGCTCATAGAAGTCAACCTCATTCATCTTCAAAGATAATTTCTTTGCAACCTGTAACCATTAGAAATAAGACAAAGTTTATTTAGATGCTAGTCTAGAATAGCAATGTGTTATCCATCTAAGTGTGTGTGTTTTCTGGCAAAGACATAAAAACAAATGTACAGTTTTAACTTCAATGTTGAAGTGATAGGAACTCATCACTCAAGGCCTGGCTAGACCAATCTTCTTTTGTGATCAAAGAAGGAAAGATAGGAAGGAAAAAGACTTATCTAGCAAATGGAGGTCAGGCCGGGGCAGGGAGCAGTTGAGATAAGAAGTGGGAAGTTTAATTCTACAATCACCATCACTCTACTGCATTTGCCAGGGCTGGATGGGAAGCAAATGCCATTGGAGCATATTTACTATCCTGGGTTGTGTGGTTTTAATGGAACCAATGTTGATAAACAAGCAATTGATGGAGATCCTTAAGGCGTATAGGTACTCAGAATCAGAACCCAACTCATTAGCCTGTCCTTGATTTGCTCATAACCCTAATTGCTATTTAGGTTGAAGTGCTGGCCCTACAGTTAAATCTCTCAGTACCCAGTTTGCTTTGTGGTTTGTCAGACTTTGGGAGCCGCCCAGTTTGTCAGCGGTCATGAGGTGACTGACCATCTTGCTTTGCTCTGGTTGGAAGGGCTTCCTGGGATGCAGGACTTTCAGTACTAAAACTTGGACAGACCCCAGTAAGCCAGGATGATTTGCTCATCTTATAACAGATAAGGAGCTCAGAGAGCCAGCCCATAGCCTGGAAGACATTTTCTCTCTGGATTAAAGCAGCCACATGTTCAGTGTGTTGTCAAGGCAGAATGGTTGCTGTTTGCCTGCACGGCTGCTGAACTCAGGACCTCTGTTTGTGAAATGATTTGAGAGGCCTGGAATGTGCAACGCTCTATAGAAAACCAAATGCCATTCTTTTCTAGTTCAGAGCTGTGGTTCAAGAAAGCACAGGGATGAACAGTGGTTCTCTTGAAGCTGAAGAGGAACTGCCCAAGAGCCGATGCTCTGTGGTGGTAACCCATGGTGCCGTGACCCAGGCCGGCTGCAACTAACTGGGGAAGAGGAGGAGCTGGGTATTGCATAAGCTCTTACACAAGGAGGTCCATTCTGAGGAAACACTGATATCCATATGGTTTTTGTCATCAATTGCTATTAATTCCAGGTCACTATATTCCGAAAGGCATTTTATATAGTACTTAAGGGAAAGAAATTCCAGCATCCTACTCAGAGATAAAGAAAACAGGCCATGTTTTCTTTTTTGTTGTCAGGTTAATTTTAAGAAAGGGAGACGTGGAGTTTTTTTCTAACTGCTTTTCCATCTTCTCAGGGGTAGGGGGGTGATATAGATGAGCGGGTGATGAAGCAGGGAACCAGAGTAGGCTAGAAAATGACATTGAATTCTGGTTTTCTGAGTTCACTTACTATATATCCTAGGAATCAGAAGACTGTTTCCATGAAAGGAGAAGTGATCAGAATGAAAACAGTAATAATAACAAACATATGGAGTGCTTATCATGTGCCAGGCACTGCTGCCAGGTGTTTTAGGTTGATTCTTTGTTTAATTCTCACTTTGATTGTATGTGGTAAGAATGATTATTATATTTATTTTACAAATGATGAACCTGAGGCACAATTTGGGTAAGAAATTTGTCAGGATCATATATCTGGAGGGAGCAGAGCCAGAAGTCAAACCCACCCGGTGGTGGTGGTAGTCTCCAGTTCCTGAATGCCAATGTCTGGGGCCACAGTGCTGTCTATGAATGTAAAAATTGGATTGTCGCATCCTTAATTTAAGTCTTCGAAATGCTGAGTAAAATTTCCCAGGGATCTCTTCACTGTCTCCCTACCACCATCATGGAGTGCCCTCATCTTGTATCTCAGAGAATTCCTCTCTTTCATTTTTTTTCTTTTTTCTTTTTCTTTTCTTTTCTTTTTTTTTTTTTTTTTGAGATGGAGTTTTGCTCTTGTTGCCCAGGCTGGAGAGCAATGGCACAGTATTGGGCTCACTGCAATCTCCACCTCCCGGGTTCGAGCGATTGTCCTGCCTCAGCCTCCCGAGTAGCTGGGATTACAGGCACAGGCCACCACACCCGGCTAATTTTTGTGTTTTTAATAAAGATGGGATTTTGCCATGTTGGCCAGGCTGATCTCGAACTACTGACCTCAAGTGATCCACCTCCCCCTTCAGCCTCCCAAAGTGCTGGGATTACAGGCATGAGTCACTGCGCCTGACCCCCTCTTTCATTCTTATTATTCCTGTCTTGGATGGTAAGGACTGAAGGGGATTTGATTGGTTGAAGCTTTTATTCATTCATTTATTCAGTAAGTATTTAGTGGGGCCTACTGAATCCAAGGCATTATTCCAGGAGGAGATCTGGTTCATGGGTATTACCATTATATAAGAATGAATTATATTATTAAGAACCAAATAGGTCCATAAAAATGAATTCTTTCACGCTTTTATTTGTTAACTAGTTGGAATAGATTTTAACAAAGATAAGAAAACTACAAAGTACAATGCCGATTTTCTGACAAGTGCATGTGTATGAATTTTGATACAGGTCATTTTTCCTCTAGTTCGCAAGCCAGTTTGGTTGTTGCCAATGAAACCAACTCAAGTATTAGGTTGGTGCAAAAGTAGTCGCAGTTTTCGCCAAAAGTAGTGGTTTTTGCCACTACTGAATTTATGTCTTCCCAACATCTATCTTCTCCACTAACTTTGTTTAGTCACAGCTCCCTTTGGCTCCAGTGTGATTTTAAAAAGAAAGTGATTTTCATCTCATTGTTCACTCAGACAGAGGAAGGAACAGGTCAGTGGGAGGGGATGTGGGATTATAGGAACTGATATTTTTCAGGCTGTGAGGTACAGCAGAGTGGAACCATCCTTGGCCCTCTGACACTTTCTTGCTCTAACTGCTTCTTCAGAGAGGTTGCCTTCTTGTGGCTTGATTTAGGATCAGTATCAATAGATCAGTACTGGTCCCAAACCGGAACACCCTTTTAATTCCTTGGGAGGCTTTCAAAAACGCAGATTCCCAGACACTGCCACAACCCTAAAAAATTAAAATTTCCAGGGCTGGGACCCAGAGACTAATGGTTTCAAAAGCTTGTCAGAGGATACTAATATGGATAGTGGTTGGGAACTACTGACCGCCAAATTTACATCAGCAGCCATGACATCTCACCCTCTTTACAGTCCTGCAACTCACATGATGTATTTATTGGTTTGTTTACTTCGTAATTTTCTGTCTTTCCATCTTCTCTTTCCCACACTAAACTTTAAATTCTAAAGGGCAGGAATCTGCTTTGCTCAATGTTGTGTCCCTGGCACTGAGAAGAGTGCCTGGCACGTAAAGGGCACTCAATAAATACTTGTTGAGTGAATGAATGACTGAATTAATTAAAGACATTTCCAGTTGAATGTTTCCCCAACTTTTAGAAAATAGAATTCATAACTCCATCTCATGTTTCTCAATAGATTCTTCTTCCTAGATTTCCTAATGTTTTCAGTAGCTTCATAATTTTTGCTGTCTTGATGCCAAGACTTGCTATCTTAAGTTATTTTGAGGCCTTCTCTCACCACCTCATCAATGGCCAGATCTTTTTGTTACATCCACTTTTGCTAGTGCCAGTTGTTTTTTGCATTTTTGTAACTGCATTAGTGCTTTCTTGTCCCTTGACTCTCCTGGTTTCAGACCTCAACAAAGCACCTCCAGGTCTCTCTGAGATTCCTTAGGGTGTGTTGTACAAACAGGTCCTTTCAGCCACTTCACATTTATTACTTTTCCCCTCTTCTGTCCTAGCACTCCCTGCTGGACACCACTGAGGCTCTACTGGGTGCAGTCATGCCTTCTGAACCCCACCATCTCCCCTTGGACACCCTCTCCACCCCAACTGACGGGTGCAAGTTCTTAAGCACCAAATGGCGTCAGAGTCCTCTCAGTGCTCTCCGCTCTGTGTGCCTTTGTCTTTTTAAATGTTCTGAAATCCAACAAGGCTACGTGAATGCTGGAACTTGTGACTCAGTGTCCTACAGAGTTTTAAAAAAGCATCTCTCTGAATTTTTAATTATAGCCTGACCTCATCTTTTTCATGGGCCACAGGCAAGAAGCTATACAGTTGCACTAGGAGGCACTTCTACAAACAGATACTACACTGAGCTCAACGTTGAACCACCCCTCTAAAAACTAAGGCTTTGTTGCTTGGCCAAATTAATTGGCCTGCCTCTCTCTTCCTTTCAGCTGGATTCTTACCCAGGAGCCACTTTAGCCACACCTAGTCCATCAGAACCAAATGTTCCATCAGAACCATATGTCAGTAATGGATTCAGTTTCGGCTTCTCTGTTCCTCCCTTTCTCTACTAATATCCTATCCAAGCCTCCCACTTCCTGGGCCTAGATGACTGCCTTCTTATGAACAATGGTGCTCATAGCTGGCTAACTACTACTGAATGCTTCCTGTGTGCCAAACACCAGTCACGCAGTTTGCATATACTGCTTCTTTCTCTGGAGTAAAGTAGGACAGAGCACTGACTTTGAAGTCAGGCTGGTCTGAGATTATAGCAAGCGTCTCAACTCAGTAACTACACGACCATGAAAAAATCACCTAATCTTTCAGCACCTCAGTTTCATCCTCTGTAGAATGAGGATACTAATTCCTCCCTTATGTGAGTGTTGAGAGGATGAAGTAAGAAAATCCATGTTAACTTCTTAGCACACACTCTGGCACAAAGAGATTTCTTAGCACAGACTCTGGTACATAAAATTTTTTTTGAATATATTATTTTTTATATTCTTATTTTTTGAGAGAGGATCTCACTCCATTGCCCAGGATGGAGTGCAGTGGTATGATCACAGCTCACTGCAGCTTCAACCTCTTGGGCTCAAGTGATCCTCCCAGCTCAGCCTCACGAGTAGTTGGAACCACAAGTGTGTGCCACCACACCCAGCTAATTTTTGTATTTTTTGTAGAGATGGGGGTCTCACTATGTTGCCCAGGCTGGTCTCCAACTCCAAGGCTCATGCAATCCATGCCCCTCAGCCTCCCAAAGTGTTGGGATTACAGGTGTGAGCTATGGCACCTGGCCCATAACAGACACTTAATACATGATAGTTTTTAAAATATTCTTGCTCGAGATCCTTCCCAACTATAATACAACTAATTAGAATAAACATTCTTCAAGTTTAGATTATAATACTTGGATTATAGATCACTCTTCTGGATCATAGGCTTGAAGACAGGGCCACGTCCACAGAAGTGGTTCATCATATACAAGAACTGAACGCAGTCTTATCCCACCATGCCCCTTCCCTGCTCCAGCTCACTGGCTTCCTCTCGTATTTTACAGAACACTTGCTTGAACTCATCACAGAGGAGTTCCCATTCTACTCCCCATCCTGACCCAGTAGAAGGGGAAGTATGCAACCCCAGGAAGGGAGAGGATACCTGCTAAGGAAAAAGGAAGCAGTGGCTCAGTGGGCTGGCACACTCTGGGCCCACACACTTCCTATCTCAGTGTATGAGAAGATAAGGGTGGGCCATCACTTTTCCTTGGATGTTTTTAAAAATATTCTTACATCCTCTGAATTAGTCATCTTTGTACTCATCTTAAATCCAAAAGTGATTTAGTGATATAATTCTTAACCCTTCTAGAGAAAGAGGCAAGGGAGGATAGTTAATGTTGCTACAAGAAAAGAAAGAGTGGTGGCAAGTTCAAACTTTAATTCTTCATGCCTACAAAACTGTTCACATTGGGGTTTCGTAGGTACTTACCCCTTTGTCAAAGGTGGCAAAGAATTTGATGTAAGGCTGGAAGTGTTCAGCTGCTTCTTCAAAAGCCTTGTAGTCTAAGGGGAAAAATAAAGATGAAGGGAGAGACATTTTCAAGATGCACACTGAAGAATCTTCTTTTCAAATGATGTAGAGAGTAGAAAGTCAATTAATCCTGATGGGATAATAATTTAGTAGATATTATTTAGATAGGTATTATTTAATATTATTTAAACCCATAGTTCCCCACAAGAAGTTGGAATTGACTGGCATTCAAATGCCCAAGAGAAGACCACTTCACCACACTTTTATGAACTGCAGGTAGAAAGCAGGAAACAGAGGGAAATGGGAGGACAAGAGAGAGAAAAAGACATGTAAAACTCCAAACCGAAATAAAAAGGCCTTTCACTCTAACTCACTGCTACTTATAATCATGCCCTCTAGAGACAGTGCAGTTTGCCAGAATAAATGAGCCCTAAGTAAGAAGGAAATTCATCTCACTGTGTAAAGTAACCTCAATCACAAATGACATCACAGAAGTATTTTCAACTTCTTGATGGAAGTACCCCTGTTGCTGAATTCTAGTTTTCTTCCCCTTTTATCATTTTAAAGGCTTCTTCTTTATTCTGATGCCTCAAGAGGATTTCTTAAACTTAAGCCCTTGATTCACTATGGTCTCAAGCTTGAGTCCACACTGGCTGAGACAGTATGACATCAGGTGAGTGTGGGAGTGCTGTACCTTGGTCCATCTGGGGAGTTACTTGGGAAAGACATTTGTACTCAAGCCTTAGTTGTGAGGGTGATGGTGATTGTGGTGGTGGTGGTGATTATGAATAAATGCTGTAAGCCTGAGAGTCAATGAGCCTGTGATTTATTCTTAACAAGATTAACTTCTTTCCATTTCATGGAATTCCATTTCCCTTAACCATCAGGAGTATAAGGCTTTGTTAGACCATGCAGAATTTACTAAGATTCTATCGAATTTTTTCTAGAATAATGTGAATTCAGAGGATCCCAAAATGAATAAGACAAAGATACTGATCTTCCAAAGCTCTCGGCCTAGCGAGGGCTATGGATCCTTTAAAGAATCAAAATGCAGTGTGATAGTTGTTACCACAGAGGTGAGTGCTGCAAGCACAGGTGAGAGAGGGGTTGGAAAGCCATGAGAATACTTGCACATACTGATACACACTCACACTAACTAGTCCTCATAAAAGTAAGTGGGTAGTCAGAAAAGATATCCTGTAACCTCATAGCTGAGGCTGAGAATTGGGTAGAGGTGAGAAGATGGCTGAGAGTATTTTTTTTTTTTCTTTTTTTTTGAGACAGACTCTTGCTCTGTCGCCCAGGCTGGAGTGCAGTGGCATGGTCTCAGCTCATTGCAAGCTCTGCCTCCCAGATTCACACCATTCTTCTGCCTCAACCTCCCGAGTAGCTGGGACTACAGGTGCCCACCACCAAGCCCGGTTAATTTTTTGTATTTTTTAGTAGAGACAGGGTTTCGCTGTGTTAGCCAGGATGGTCTCGATCTCCTGACCTCGTGATCCACCTGTCTCGGCCTCCCAAAGTGCTGGGATTACTGGTGTGAGCCACCACGCCCAGCCAGCTGAGAGCATTTGAAGAATGAATGGAGTGAAGGTAAGGAAGTAGAATGGCTAAAGCAACACCTAAGCCATCTGTGTCTAAAGCAGCAATGGGCTCTATCAGAATCCTCTGTCCCCTCTTTTCCAATCCCCATGTCCCTGATGAATTTCTCCTCCCCTCTATGAACTCTTACCCTGATGGAAAGAATGGCTTAGGCCTGTGTCAGGAGCCTCCCTTCCTCTCTTGGAGAGCTGGTCTACATCACTTTAAGACTAAGAATAAAGCAAGGTGACCTCCGGACAGGTGATTCAAATGTAGCTTGACTTTTAGCCTCAGCCAAACAGCAGTTGCTTTCCAAGAAGCCTCCTCTTGTCTTCTACTCTGTTGGAACTCAGGTCATGTCTAGGCTTTCCCTGCCTCTTGACCAACCTAACCTGTTCCTGGTCCCTTCCAGTCAGACTCCCCTCCCACTTTCTTTGATGACTCTTTGGCTTCTGGAATAGGCTCCTGAACGTTTAGTTCCCAGCCTCCAGCTTACTACAAGCTTATCTTAGCATTTTCTCTCCTTTCTTCCCCCTCTCTCAAGGTTGTGCATACTGGATATTAGTGTCACAGATTTTAGTAACTGGGTGTGGTTGATGGCACCAGTTAGAAACGCTGACCAGAAATGCTTGGAATAATATCATCAGTCTTACAAAGAAGAACCAAACCAAGTTGTTGAGGATGAAACATTCAAAGAAGTAGATAAACATGTCAAAATAGATTCTGAAAGCACTGCGCAAGATAAGTGTACACAATTAAATGTATAAACGTTGTAGTGTATAAATTCAATACACAGTTAAGTGTGTAAACTCTGAAGTCAGATTTTGAATGTCCAAGTTCATGTATTGATAGTGCAGCTACAATGACAAGGAAGTGTAAAGGCTTTGCATCAAGTTCTTTCTGAAAATCTTGAGATTCAAATAATATTTATTCAGAGAAAAAGGTCATCATATAAAGGTTTGCTTGTGAATCTGCATTCCACAAAAAAGTTGTTATTTTTAAAAAGTGACTCCAATAACATTCAAACCTGTATAACTCCTTCTCTTTATAGCTTTTGGTGAAGAAATGGGTTCAGGAGACCTCTCCCTGCTCTTTCATCCTAAAGTGGGCTAACTGGGCAAGAATTTTACAAAGAGTTTATCAGCTAAAAAGTAGATTTTAAAATATGCTATGAATTATACTTACTTTGAAAATATTTTGAGGAATCATTATTGGTTTCAAAAAGGCTAGACCTTGCTAAACACCTACCTGAATGTACATAATTGAAAATTGCAAGGACTACTTGAAATATGTAATGTACTAACAAAGTCTATAAATTTAAAAAAAATTCAACCTTAAAAAAAGGTTAAAATGATTCACTAGCAATTTTATTAAATTTTAAGAATGATTATTAAGATCAGTAGAGCAATATCTATGTATTCCTAAGGAAAAGCTTCATTATTATTTTGAAATATTGATGATATAAAAATTTAATTAGGATTTGTAATCCTTTCAAACTCATTCAAATTATTATAAGAAATATGAGCATTATATTTGTCAATGAAAATAAAAGCAATAGCTGTCAGATTGAACTAAGTGCCCTTGAAGGACACTTTAGAGATGGAATTATCTGAATTATGTCCAATGGCAAAAAAAGAATGCTCATCAGTCAAAGAAAGAGCAGTCCGGGCGCGGTGGCTCATGCCTGTAATCCCAGCACTTTGGGTGGCCGAGGCTGGTGGATCACCTGAGGTCAGGAGTTCGAGATCAGCCTGGCCAACATGGTGAAACCCCGTCTCTACTAAAAATACTAAAATTAGCCAGGCATGGTAGCGGGCACCTGTAATCTCAGCTACTCAGGAGGCTGAGGCAGGAGAATCACTTGAACACGGGAGGCAGAGGTTGCAGGGAGCCAAGATCATGCCACTGCACTCCAGCCTGGGCAACAGAGTAAAACTAGGTCTCAAAAAAAAAAGCTATATTCTTGAGGCAAGCATAAGATTCATATTCAAAATTTTTTTTAAATTGGAAATTTTTTTACAATGCAATATGTAATATATTTCATATTACTTTGTACACTATACTAGCCATGTGATAATGGGCAAGTTAATTGCACCTTTCTGTTCCATCCTTTCATCGTCATTAACATGCAGAGAATAATGATAACCACCTCACAGGCTTGTTGTGAGAATGAAATTAAGGCATCCATATAAGCTCCTAGCATAGGCCCTGGCATATGAAATGTGTTAATTAAATAATGTTATTATGATGATTCATCTAGGCGGGGGAAGACGCCAAGGGTATTGAAAGGCTCTTTATCCTAACCTTGGTTTTGCTTCCCTCTTATCTGCCATCCTGAGCTACATGGATGAAGAGGATAGAGGAACATAAAGATGGAAACAAATTGAGACAGAGGAACTGAAAAGGAAGGGGCAGGAGAAGCACCCCAGAGTAGTCAGGACTGACATGGAAATGTACGAACTAAAATAAAATTGCCTAAAGAAGAACTGGGGCAAATCTCCCTGGTTAGCCACCTCCCTCTAGCACTTTCATTTTAAGCACAGTAAATGCAGGTTTTAATGAAGCAAATGTAAAGAGGGTTAAGTTGGGACATGGGAGACAGAAAAGGAAAGGGTTGTTGATGAGGTGACTAAGGATGCTAGGGGGCAGACTGTTTAAAGAAATGGGTTTGCAAACAATTTCAGAATATCTTGGGGTTCCCAGAAATAGTCATAAGCAGCCCACATTTGCACTTCCTACTTGTATGAATGTTACCAGAGTTATGCTCACCCCCTCTGATGCTTTTCCTCTCTCCAAGGCTGAGATACCAGAAAAAAGCCTACCTCATTGGGGCCATGTTGCCAAAGCAGTTTTTAAATAAGTACAGTACTCAAGTGCTTACTCCTCCTGGTCCCTTCTCCCTGCTCTTCCTGACTCATCCCACCACCGTCTCATCCCTATACGGGCTGTGGTGATGTTATCATAGGTCCTGTGTCCACCCAAAACCTGGTCACAAAGCTTTCAAAGGGAATATGCCCAAGGGTGTGGCTGCACTATGACAGGCAGCCTTGGTGGTCAGCTGTGGGCTTGGCCAGTGATTTTTCACATTCTGTAGCTGCTGCAAAGCCCATTCCTACCCTGATTTTCCACTCATGCTTTCCAATTGACTGCAAAGCTCTCCAGCTGGTGACATAGGAGCTGCCAATGCCAGGGAGACAGCCCATTGCTTGTCCCATTGTAGGAAAAAATCCGACTGGGAGGTGGGTAGGCAGGAAAAGTGGAGAAGGGTTTTTCTCTCTTTTGTAGAACACTCAGTCTGCTTTAAAACCAGAGGACCTGTCCCCACATTAATATTCTTTCAGTTTTCCTGGCTGTTTTGTACAATGTTTGCACATGTACTCCACTGTGTTAGGCTCAGGAAGGATTCTAACCTCCATTCTACCAGCAAAGGAGATGCTGAAGACCCATCCTCCTTTGGGGTAAACTGACATAGCTTGTTTGGAATCTAGCTTTTAGACTCATAGGCTGGGGTTGGCAGACAACTTACATTCTGAGTCCTCGCTCTTGAAAAAGCCGATGAGTTTGATGTGGTCCTCAATGCGTTCGAAGGCTTGGACTTCCAATTTGCTGCTGATGATCTCCACTGGGTCTTCAATTAGCTGAAATGCCACACACACACACACACACACACAGATGTTCAAACAAGAGATTTCCTTCTTCACTGGGGAAACAGAGTGCATTGGAGGGAAGTTGTAGCGGACTTTGTGGTTGGTGCTTCAAATATCTATTCCATTCTCCCCACAGTCCTGCAGTGAGCATACCAGCAGTACTTTCTGAGAAACAGACCTTAACTCAGTGAGATGATTGGTGGGGGCAACCTATTCCTTTTGCCAGTTTTAAAAAACATTTATTTTTAATTGTCGATTGACAAATTATAATTGTATGTATTTATTGGATATAAAGTGTTGTGATGATCTATAAATACGTGAAATAATTAAATCACCTAATTAACTTATCCATCACCTCAAATACTCATCATTTTTTGTGGTGAGAACATTTGAAATTTACTCTTTTAGTGATTTTGAAATGTGTAATACATATTATTCACTGTATTACCATGCTGTACAATATATGTCAAAGAAGAAAATCTTATTCTTCCTATCTAATTGAGGCTTTGCACCTTTTGACCATCATCTCTCCATTCTCACCACCCCTGGCCCCCTTCCAGCCTCTGGTAACTACTCTCTGCTTCTTTGAGTTCTTGTGTTCTAGATTCCACATATAATAAGTGAGAACATGTGGTATTAGTATTTCTGTGCCTAGCTTATTTCACTTAGCATAATGTTCTCCAATTCCATCTGTATAGTTGCAAATGATATTTCTTTCTTTTTTTTAAAAAAAAAAAGCTGAATAGTATTTGTTTGTGTTTATATACACCACACCACATTTTCTTTTCTTTTTTTTTTTTTTTTTTTTTTTTTTTTTTCTTTTTTTGAGACAGAGTCTTGCTCTGTCAGTCAGGCTGGAGTGCAGTGGTGCGATCTAGGCTCACTGCAAGCTCCGCCTTCCGGGTTCACGCCATTCTCCTGCCTCAGCCTCCCCAGTAGTTGGGACTACAGGCGCCTACCACCACACCTGGCTAATTTTTTGTTGTTGTTGTTGTATTTTTAGTAGAGACGGGGTTTCACCATGTTAGACAGGATGGTCTCAATTTCCTGACCTCGTGACCCACCCGCCTTGGCCTCTCAAAGTGCTGGGATTACAGGCATGAGCCGCTGCGCCCGGCCATATACCACATTCATCTGCTGATGGACATTTAGGTGAATTTCATAACTTCCCTTGCCAGTTATTGATTCAGGAATGGGCAAATAACTGGCCCAATTAGAACAGATTTGCTGAAGGCTTTGGGAAAAGTTATTTACTCTTAAAAGGGCAATGGGAAGCCAAATTTGTTTTTCTGTCATGAAATATGAAGGAGGAAATGTGATGTATTTGTTCCTGCTGCTGGCCTTCTTATAGCTAACTTGAGAATAGTCAGCTTGAGGACACAGGCAACATACTGAAGACACACTTATCTGTGATTTACAGAGAAAAATGGAGTCAGTGTCTGGATTTGATCAACTCTTGAAGTCTCCCCTAACAGGAGCCTTCTACTTAGGTAAGTCAATCACATTGTTTATTGTTTGAAGCAGTTAGAGTCTTATTTCCAAAAGCCTCCTCCTAGCTGATAAAGCTGGGGCAGAACCATGCTGTCCCAGAGTTGTTCTGTCACCCCCTCAACTTTTTTAGGACTTGTGGATGTGAGTCAATGAGATGGCTAAGCACGGTGGGTCATGAGATGGCACCTTTTTTGGTAAGAGGTAGCTTCCAACCTACTTCTGACCTTCCCTCTGGTTTTGGACACTGTAGAGAAAGAATGATAGACCACTGGGTACTGGCTGGTAGATAAGGAATCGTCAGCATGGATGCTCAACACTAGGTTCTTTATCTGTGCAAGAATGTGTGTTCAAAGCATTGAACTTCACAGTGGTTACTGAAAGTGTGAGTTTATCTATGGATGAAATATTTTTATAGTGTTTGTTCCTCTGTTTGTCTGAGTATATGGATGTGAGGGTGTGCTATGTCCATGGTTGAAAATGAGTGTGATATTGGGGGTATCTTTAGCTCTGCCACTTCTCTATGTTGCTCTGAGGGTAGCTAACTCAGGGTGACCTGGCTGATTGGTACTCCCATCCCTCCTCTCTCTTCAGGTGGGTGCTTAGCCCCCTCTCTCCCCACATTCCCCAGCTCCTCTTCAGCAGCAGTGGAGCAAAACCAAGGAGATTTCAATAGATGTCTACGTATAACTTGTAAGAGAATTAGCATATTATTACTACATTGCCCTCAACAGTTTCTAGGGTGACTTAAAGATCAGCTTCCCGGTAGAGTGCAATATAGGTGCTCCTTAGTTTTTTTGTGAATCCTGAAAAACCTGTCACAGACGAGGCCAGGTTCTCCAGCTTGTCTGTTCTTTGGGGTTCTACCTCTCCCTATATTTGAGCAGAGGCAGCTCTATGCAGCGTCACCATGTATACATGCTTACATCCAAGAGGAACTCCACCAAGACGTCAGCTGCAAACTCGCCATCAAACTCTATTGTGCGATCACCCTTAAGAACATACAGGCTTCCTTCTTCATCAAAACCTGTAAGAAACAAAGAGGCCCACAGAGAAGGTCATCCTGACATAGGAAGAGCCTTTGCATTGGCTGAGGTCTGGCTCAGGGTTTCTGGGTGACAGTGGGGTCAGGATTAGTGGAACTAGCATTAACCCAAGAAGCAGTTGCCTTGAAATAACACTTTAGAAGAGCTCCTGAAGTGGACATTTAATTGGAAATGGTCAAGAACAATTCCAGCTGGATTTTGACTTAAGAGAAAAGTCTATTCTCCACCCCACCACTGCTTTAATTTTCCAAAGGTACAGCTGATCCCATGTCATTCTCCTTATTGAAGATGACCACTGCCCACCTGACCCCTTAGCCTTGCGTCCAAAATCTGGTTCCAAATCTATCCCTTTCATTCTCCCTTGGGTAGACCTGTACTCCTTTGAAAACTGCTTTCTTGTCCCTTGTGCAACTCCCTTTGCTTCCTGGCCATGTGCTTATATGGAAAGGTGAGTAAAGGAAAAGTCACTGAGCGTTATTCTCTAGACTTATGTATTCCCTGTTCCCCAAGCCTGGAATGACCTCCATCTTGGTTAGCTTCTTCAGGTCTCAGCTTAGGATTCATTTTTCTTAAGAAAGGTCACTTCAATCTCACTGAGCTCATGCCATTATTGATCTTTCTTCAGCTCAATTTACAGGTCTTCACTATCACAGTGAGTTCTCTGAGGGTAGGATCATTGTCTTCTTGGTATCCCAGTGCCTTGTACAGAGCCTATGCACATCAGCAACCCATTAATGTATGTGACCAGGATGGACAGCTTGCTTTGCTGTTCCAGTTGAATCCCACACATCTTCTTTATCCAGTTGGCCAGTAGATGTTGCAAGGACAGGCTCAGCATCTTCTTACTTTGCTGCCCTTTAGCACCCTTGGTCTGATGCTGTGTACCTTAACAAACGCTTGTTGGAAAAATGCATTTTCCTCCTTAGGAATGTTAAATAGCCAAAGCTGGCATTTAGTCCAATTGCATGGCATCCTTAATTCCTTAGACTGTTTTAAAACTCTATTAGTTGGAGAAAGTTTTCTCCAAATGAACTCTTCTGCAGAACCTCCAGGGACAGGAAGGCTGGACTGCCGCCTGCTGTGTCCCAAGGCATCCATGAGGTGTAAGAAGCCTTTGGCACATAGGTGGGAAATGGTGGAGGCACCATTTGTAAATCAAAAGGAGCAATGTGACAGGTATTCTTTTTGGTTGTTTGTTTTTTGAGACAAGGTTTCCCTCTGTCATCCAGGCTGGAGTGCAGGGCCATGATCATGGCTCCTGCCTCAGCCTCCTGAATAGCTAAGACTACAGGCATGTGCTACCATGCAGGCTAATTTTTTGTATATACATATATATACACACATATATATGAACAATTATATATTCTATATATATGAAAAATCATACATTATATATATTATATAATATATATAATATATTATATACCTAATTACATGCTTGTAATATAATATATATATATATATTACAAGCATGAGACACTGTGTCTGGCCCTGCCAGATTTTCTTGATATCAATGATGGCCGATTTCAAAAGGTGCCCTAGGGAACATCAGCCAGTGTCCTGCTGTTGGATTCTGTCTTGAGCAAAACCACAGTAGGAAGGCTACTGCAACTGTTCAGGCACAACTTGATAGAGGTCAAAATGAGGCAAATGGAAAAGGAATGAAGATGAAGGAGCAGGTTCACAAAATACCTCCACTGTCCTGTAAACCCCAAAGGGTCAAATAACCAGAAGGAACCTGCCCCAACTCTTCCAAACCGAGCTTGTTTCGGTGTATCAAGCCCCATCATATCCTTTCCTCATCTATTTTTATGTATACTTGCTCAGTTTGTCCACCCAAAAGTTTTAGATCACTGGGACACTAGTTTTTTTCTCTCACTAAATTTGCTGGGAATTCTCCCAAATTCAGCTTCTCACTAAACCAATGGGAAGGCAGAAGAGGAATCAAGAGACTGCTGGGGAAGGAGGCAGAACTCATTAAACTGTTGTTGTTTGTTTGTTTTGAGACGGAGTCTTGCTCTGTCTCCCAGGCTGGAGTGCAGTGGCACGATCTCAGCTCACCACAAGCTCTGCCTCCTGGGTTCACGCCATTCTCCTGCCTCAGCCTCCCAAGTAGCTGCGACTACAGGTGCCCACCACCACGCCTGGCTAATTTTTTGTATTTTTAGTAGAGACGGGGTTTCACTGTGTTAGCCAGGATGGTCACCATATCCTGACCTTGTGATCCGCCTGCCTCAGCCTCCCAAAGTGCTGGAATTATAGGCGTGAGCCACCGCACCCAGCCATTAAACTGTTTTTGACTCTAGGGAAAGAGTTCAACATATTTTGCTCCCATACTCAAGGGAGAAAAATATCCCTTAATATGTCTCCAGGGAAAGAGGTATCTCAGGCATTCTTTATTTTTATTTATTTATTTACTCATTCATTCATTTATTTTGAGACAGAATCTCACTTGTTGCCCAGGCTGGAGTGCAGTGGTGCAGTCATGCAGGTAGAAGTCACAGCAATCTTGACCTCCCTGGCTCAAGCCATCCTCTCATCCCAGCCTCCCAAGTAGCTGGCACTACATGCACACGCCACCACGCCCAGCTAATTTTTAAATTTTTTATAGAGATGAGGTTTCACTATGTTGCCCAAACTGGTCTCAAACTCCTGGGCTCAAACAATCCTCTGTCCTTGGCCTCCCCAAGTGCCCAGACATTCTTAATAACTCATCATAATTTTATAGTCATGAATTCTTCCTTGTGTCTAACCTAAATAGTTTCCTATAATTTAAATCTTTTTTTCAAAAAAGACTGATTTGCTTGAAAATAAAATAGAAAACAGTTGTCTGTAATTTTCCAAGATAATGGACTTTTATGTACCTGAAGGTATTTATTGAACCACGACTAATCTCTTTTTTCTGTACTTACCACTCCAAATCCAATTAATCTTTCTTCAAAGATCCTATTTTATAACCTGCTATTTTTTTTTAATAGCCATTCTTCACTGGTCATGGAGAAAAAGCCAAATGGGCAGTACATGTGTGTCAGTGTTTGAAAATCAGAGGAGCAGACCAGGAGCTGTGGCTCACCCCTGTAATCCCAACATTTTGGGAGGCCAAGGTGGGCAGATCATTCGAGGTCAGGAGTTCAACACCAGCCTGGCCAATATGGTGAAACCCTGTCTCTTCTAAAAATACAAAAAAATGAACTGAGCGTGGTGGCGTGTGACTGTAATCTCAGCTACTCAAGAGGCTGAGGCACAAGAATCGCTTAAATCCAGGAGGCAGAGGTTGCAGTGAGCCGAGATCATACTACTGCACTCCAACCTGGGTGACAAAGTGAGACCATGTCTCAAAAAAAAAAAAAGAAAAGAAAAGAAAAGAAAAGAAAGAAAGAAAGAAAAAGAAAACCAGAGGAGCTACCTATATTCTCTCTCTTTGGGATTACAGCATTGTGAATCTTAAAGTGCACTGTACTTAAGCCTGACATATCGACACTAGAGAGCGTACAACTTCCATTGTGCGGTCACTTAACCGTACCTCACCTATGTCCTCCCTCTCATCCTTGGTGATAATGCCCAGCTGGGGTTTAGCCTTAAATTTAAAAAGCACTGTTACACTGGCATTATTACTATTAATGCTATCTTTTGTTGGCTGCTTCAGCTGCAAGGCAATGAAATAATATGTGATGAAAGAAGAGAATTTTTAACTCTCTCAGAGAGATCACCACAGTGGTGAGCTAAGAGAAGCTGGCCTTTTAGCTTGCTTTAGAAGCTGAAAATAAAAACTTAACTCTTTAGCGTCAGTTTCTCCAGGAAGAAACCCTCCTCATTGTACTGATACAACAGTCTCTTACATGATTAATGTGAAATTATTCAATTCAGGCCTATATTTACTTTTATGAAACCCTTCTCCAACCAAAGATGAAGGTACGCAGGATCATTTTATATATTTTAAAAGAGGGTCTGCTTATGCAAGAATAATTGCAGCTAGACTTTTCCTTTTGCAAGACACATTCCTTTCTTTCCCACATACAGTATCTCAAAAATCACACTTACCCAGTTTCTTGGCAAGCTTGGCTTCTTTCTTGGCATCCACCATCACAAAGCCTATAGCTTTATGTTCAAGGACCTGGGCCACAAGCTGAAGAAACAAATGGAAAGATGAGTGTGCTAAGGGCAGAAAGATGGTAGAAAATATTACAGAATTACTATCGTCATGTATCAACAGAAGGGTTTTCCTCTATACTTTCTGTTACTATGTGACCAAGTCAAGAAGCAGCAGAGGAAATGTACCGTTGCCCCTTCAGGAGAAGGATGATTCAGGAGAATGCTGAGAATCAAGGAGGGAAAATCTGAGGAGCAGACCTAAGACAGAAAATTTGGAAGAGTATACCCACTGTCACACACCCGTTTCTGCCCTCGGAGTAGATAAAACCTGGATCAGGAGAAAGAAGAATCAGGAAGGAAGCATAGGTGCCTGACAAGGGACCCTGAGCCTTTCTCTAGCTGCCAAATGTAGCTGGGGTAGAGTGGGAACACAAGAGGACCTAAGAAAAAAGGAGGCCTGTGTCCTCAATATCCAAGCATTACCCTCAATTCCCCGACTCCTGGGCTTGTGAAGCAGGAATGCCCATTGGGTGAATAGACCTGAGATGTCCTCCCAAGGTTCCCTGAAGCACACTAAGACTTGTAGAGTATCGGGGGTCAGGGGTTCGACTTCAAAGGCCAGGAGGATGCAGAAGTGTCCTAGATGGACAGGTAGCTGAAAACTTCTCTGGGTAGACACCAGCATAGATGATGACACCAAGCACAAGATTGCCATTATGTTAAGCTTCCTGAAATGCAGAGATGAGCAAGTAGGGAATACTTGCTTACTTCAGGACTGAGACCTAATTCTTGCCATCTGTTTGAACAGGGACTTGAAACAGAAATGGAATGGAGATGCTACCAGACAGATCATGAAATATACTACTTTTTTTAGTTGAACTTTAAAAAAGAGATAATTGTAGATTAACATGCAGTAGCTGTGAAAAATAATACATCTCGTACATTTTATCCAGTTTCCCTCAACAGTAACATCTTGCAAAACGGAGGTACAATGTCACAAATTGGGTACTGACATTGATACAGTTAAGATACAGAACATTTCCATCACCACAAGGATCCCTCTGTTGCCCTTCACGGTCACACCCACTGGTTCGTGTCCCCATCCCCAACCACTAATTTGTTCTCCATTCCTATAATTTTGTCATTTCAAGAATGTGGTGTAAATGGAATTACATAGTATGTAACCTTTTGAGACTGACTTTTTTCACTCAGCATAATTATGTAGAGATTTGTCTAGGTTGTTGCATGTATCAATATGCTGTTTTTTTTTTTTATTGCTGAGTGCAATGTATGATATGAATGTACCACAGTTTGTTCAATCGTTCACTCGTTAAAGGATATGTGCGTCGTTCCCAGTTATTGGCTAGTATGAAGAGAGCTGCTATAAACTTTTGTGTATAGGTTTTTGAGTTAAATATTAGTCTTAATTTCTCTGAGATAAATGTCTAATAGTACAATTGCTGGGTTGTGTGGTAGTTACATGTTTAGTTTTTAAAGAAGCTGCCAAACTATTTTTCAGAGTAGCTGTATTATTTTACCTTCCCATGAGCAAGGTATGAATAATCCAGTTTTTCCACGTCTTTGTCAGGACTTGGTAGCATAACCATTTTTCGTTTTAGTCATTCTGACAGGTACGTAGTGCTATCTCATTGTGGTTTTAATTTGCATTTTCCTAATGGCTTATAATGTTAAGCATTTTTTAATGTGCTTATTTGTTGTATGTATGTTCTCTTCTATGAAATGCTTGTTCACATCTTTTGCTCATTTTTCAACTGGATTGCTATTTGGTTGTTGAATTTTGAGAGTTTTTTAATATCAGTCCTTTTTCAGATACATGGTTTACAAGCATTTTTTTTTTTACGCTGTATGTGTGTCATTTCATCTTCTTTTTTTATTTGACAAATAATAATTGTACATATCCACAGGGTACACAGTGATGTTTTGATTCATATAACGTATAGTGAGCAGGGTAATTAGCATACCTATCATTTCAAATATTTATCACTTTCTTGTGTTGAGAACATTCAATATCCTAATCATTTCATCTTCTTAATAGGATCTTTCACAGAACAAAAATTTTCAATTTTGATGAAGTCCAGTTGATCACTTTTTTCATTCAGGGATTGTACTTTTGATGTTAAGTCCAAGAACTCTTTGTCTAGCCTCAGATCCTGAATTCTCCTATTTTTTTCTAAAAGTTTTATGGCTTTTCATTTTACATTTAAGTTCATGATTCACTTTGAGTCAAATTTAAAATAGGTTGAGGTTCCTTTTCTTTTTTTGCCAATAGATGTCCAACTGTTCTGACACTTTTTGGTGAAAAGGCTGTCTTTCATCCATTCAATTGCTTTTGTTCCTTTGTCAAAAATTGGTTGGCATATTCATGTGGGTCTATTTGTGGTTTCTCAATTCTGTTCCATTGCTCTATATGTCTGTTCCTCTGCCAAGACCACATAGTCTTGATTGCAGTAGCTAGGATCAAGTATATCTGAAAGCAGGTAGACTATCTCTTTTCACTTTATTCTTTTTTTTTTTCTAAATTGCTTTAGCTATACTAGTCCTTCAGCGTTTTTGTATAAACTTCAGAATAATCTTGTTTATCCATACAAAAACTTACTAGAATTTTGGTAGGAATTGCATTAAATCAATTCAATCAACTTGTGTATCAACTTGGGAAGAGTGACATATTTACTATGTTGAGTCTTCCAATTCATGAATATGGTATGTCTCTCCATTTATTTGATCTTCTTTGGTTTCTTTCATCAACATTGCATAGTTTTCAGCCTACAAGTCTTGCACAAGTTTTGTTAGATTTATATCTAATCAGTTAAATTATTTCAGCTACTGTAAATGGTATTGTATTTTTAATTTTCATGTCCATGTGTTTATTGCAAGTATATAGATATGCAATTAATTTGTTAATGTTAATGCTAAACTCACTTATTCGTTCTAAGAGGTTTTTGTTTCGTAGATTCCTTGGGATTTTTCTAGGTAGACAATTTTGTCACTTGCAAATAACTTCTTCCTTTTTAATCTGCATGCCATTTTATTTATGTTTCCTTACTGCACTGGTGAGAACTTCTAGCACAATTTTGAATAGGAGTGATAAGAACGTCTTGTTTTCTTAAATTTTTTGTTTGTTTCCCAATCTTAGAAGTTCGTTCATTTTTCCTTTCACTTCTATCAGTTTTTGCTTTGCGTATTTTGCAGTTCTATTTTTTGGTCCAGAAACCTTTAGGATTTATTGCCTTCTTGATGGTTTGACCCTGGGTCTGTTTGGCTCTACAACTCATACTATGAATCCCTCTACTTTCTTTTCTATGTTTGTTTATTTCATATCTTCTTCATTTTTACGTCTTCCTTTCATTGTTCCCAGTATCTGTGTCTTCTCCTTCAGAGCTCCTCTTCTGAACATCTTGAGGTTTTTCTTTGCATATTCATTCTTCCCTCCCAGACTTTTTTTTTTGAGACGGAGTCTCGCTCTGTCGCCCAGGCTGGAGTGCAGTGGCCGGATCTCAGCTCACTGCAAGCTCCGTCTCCCGGGTTTACGCCATTCTCCTGCCTCAGCCTTCTGAGTAGCCAGGACTACAGGCGCCCACCACCTCGCCCAGCTAGTTTTTTTGTATTTTTTTAGTAGAGACGGGGTTTCACCATGTTAGCCAGGATGGTCTCGATCTCCTGACCTCGTGATCCACCCGTCTCGGCCTCCCAAAGTGCTGGGATTACAGGCTTGAGCCACCGCGCCCGGCCCCTCCCAGACTTTTCATCTGTTCCCAGGCTCTTTCTTTTCTCTGGCTTCTAACCATTTCCATCCCTTGAAGAGCAAGGATTGTGAGCAGAAGAACCAAGAGCAGCTCCGAGGAGTACCTCTGGTGGTTGGGGACTGGGAGGTGGGTGTGGAATGGCAGGTAGCAAATGAGCCAACCCCACCCCCACCCCTCATTCAGTTTTCTCTTATTTATTTTATTTTGGCTGGAACTAGGCAAAACTTAGGATGAAAGGCATCATCAGTGTTTATGCATGACTCATCTCAAGACTTTCTGCAGTGCCTAAACAGACCAACCTTTCTGCAAGTCACTTGGCTACACTCTATTGCATTTAATCTATTAGACAAGGCCATTTTTTAATGACTTTTCTGGTTTCCAGCATAAGCCCCTGTGTTCTATTTAGTGCTGTCAAAATCTTAAGTTAAATGTTCCCCTGTATATCATTCAGAGTCAGTAAGGATGGGACCTAATGGCTTTGCGGTATGGTAAGTTTTCTTACTCCTAGTACGTGGGCCTCTGACAGTGGTTCTTAACCTTCAGTGTGCATAAGAATCACTCAGGGACTAAAGTGGGGCTTCCTGGGCCTCAGCACAAGAGAGTAGAAAATAGACCTGGGTGGGGCTCAGGAATCTACATTTTTATAAACCACGCTACCACACCCCATTATTCTAACACAGCAGATCTCAAACCACACACTGAAAAACACTGCTATAAATGGTTGTCAGCACATCCAAAGTGACATGACACACTGCTCTTCTGACTGCTTGGCTCTTTAAGCCCTTCTACCTTTGGCATAGGAGAGAAGTATTCATAATAGTAAGAATAACCAATGACACAAAATAAGAAATTAACTCTGAGAATTAAACAGAGAATTTAAATCTGGTCTCTCCTAGGTATGCACTACCATGTTTTATTTGGTTTTAGGCAGATCCAAATGTGTGCCTCTCATAGGCACGTAAAGCATGGCCTTCTGGTTATCTTATGGATATTTATATGTGATTTTTGAAGATTTATGAGTGGGAGGTGCTATCTCAAATGAACTCTAATCTTTTTTCCTGATTCCCTGGTTAAATAAACACAGCCAATCACTGTCCTGTGCTATAGATGGAGAGACAGAGCAGGCAATAACACATGGGCCAGGATCCCATGCCTAGCTGAGACTTTCCCACCTCCTCTTTGGCACCCTTAGTCAAAATCCCTCCAGAACTCCCATCACTCTTGCATCCCATGCTGATAAGACCCAAAGTCTGCCCACTCGAGTTCTGTCATCACTGCCGTCAGTCCTAGCAAGTCTCCTTCATGGGAGCCAAGGGTGCCGGGGCTGGCAGCACTTGAGAGAGCAATGAGACTGGGAAGGGGAGAATGGCTGTGGTAAAACTCTGGGACCTTCTAGGTGACTCCTGACATGGCAGCCAGGAGCCTCTGCTGGGCCAGTGGGGCAGGCAGGAGTCTGTCTACCTCTCACATTTGGGTTGGCCTTGCCTCCACTTTTGTTTGGCCCTAAATCTCCAGCTCACATGTTCCCTTCTCTCCTGCAGCCTAGTCTCACTGCATTCTCAGGTCACTGCCAGCCCTGGCCACCCTTGGCTGCAGAGCCCAGCTCCAGTTCATCTTTCACTCCATTCTCCTCCCTGGAACTCCAAAAACCCCTCACAAGGGCATAGTACTCTGGCACTTATTGTGTAATCATTAGAGTTGTGTATAGTCTCTATATTGTGACTCTTTCCTCCATAAGAAGAAGGACCCCGTTTTGTGCTTCTTTTGCATCTTGCAGTTTCTTGGAGACACTCAGCATACTTGTGCATGAATGGGTGGATTGGTCCAAGTACTTCACAAGTTCAAGGGCCTTGTAAGCCAAAGAGTTAGAGGCAATTGTCATCAAATACAGTGACAAAGAGTTACATACATGAGAAAAAAAAGCAGAGTCAATATATCTCCTAAATTCCCAGACAACTAGTACACACTTTTCAAATAGGTTTGCAATTTTCTCCTGTTGATGTACAACTGTTTCTCTGTTGGTTTTGTTTATTTGGTTAGTTACCTCTTAGATAATCCATCCTAGCGAATGGGGTTGTCTCTTATCGGTTGGTTATATTCAGCCTCTGGGCATTGGTCAGTGCTCATTCTTTCTAGAAACATTAGGATTTGCTTTAACCATCACTGATTCTATTGATCACAAAAAAACGTTTTTTAAAAGTTCTTTTAAGGTCCTTAAGGTTTTGTTTTGTTTTGGGACCTGATCTCACTCCTTTGCCCAGGCTGCAGTGCAGTGGCACAATCACGGCTCACTGAAGCCTTGACCTCCCAGGTTCAAGCAATCCTCCCACTTCAGCCCCCTGAGTAGCTGGGAATACAGGCCTGCAGCACCACGCCTGGCTAATTTTCTAAGTTTTGTCAAGACAGGGTCTTGCTTTGTTGCCAGGGCTAGTCTTGAGCTCCTGGGCTCAAGTGATCCTCCCACTTTGGCCTCCCAAATTGTTGGGATTACAGGCATGAGCCGCTGCACACAGCCTAAAAAGTTCTATGTAAATAATATGCATAATTCAATAGGAAAGAAGAGGATATTTATAATATAGCTTTACTCTTGTTAAAAGATTTAAAAGATTGTATCCTGTAGGTATTTATTGCACTACTGTCACCCCTGCAATGACAGGGTGGATCCAAGTAGATCTCATCTTCGAATGAGTATAAATGACTCATGGATACTATGGCCCAGTTGTTAAGTGCACAGGGCTTGGAATCAGAGACCTGGATTTTTGACTTGTCCACAAGCCTGTGTTGTGACTCCAGTGTAAAAAGTGGACAACACCAATATCTATTCAATGGGACTGTTTTGATGATTTAACTGAAATAATGCATGTAAAGTGCTTGGCACAGTTCTTGGCATGCAGTAAGTGCTTAGTAAACATTAGATTTTCTTCTTAATATTATGACAGCTGGCTAGGGTTCTGGATCTTGTGCCAATTCAGAAATACGATAGTGTAAAATATTACAATGGAAAGAGAGCAATTATTAATTGAGAACCTACTGTGTTAGCAAAAATGTGTAAGACACATGTCACCTCCAAGGATCTTGTGATTTAATGAGGGAGGAAATTCATTAAAAAAAAATAGCTGTAGGGCTGGGGGCGGTGGCTCACGCCTGTAATCCCAGCACTTTGGGAGGCCAAGGCGGGAGGATCACGAGGTCAGGAGATCAAGAGCGTCCTGGCTCACATGGTGAAATCCCGTCTCTACTAAGAAAAACACAAAAAAAATGGCGGGGCGTGGTGGCTGGTGCTTGTAGTCCCAGCCACTTGGGAGGCTGAGCCAGAAGAATGGCGTGAACCTGGGAGGCGGAGCTTGCAGTGAGCCAAGATCACACCACTGCACTCCAGCCTGAGAGACAGAGCGAGATTCTGTCTTAAAAAAAAAAAAAAGCTCTAGGTGCTACAGGAGTAGGACAAAAAAATAAGAGCTATGGAGATTTAGAAAGTTTGCGAGCTGGGAGGTCAAATCCTGCAGAGCCTAGTGGGTTGTGATGAATACTGTGTATTAAATTTCCATGCACTCAGGATGAACCTAAATCCCTAACATGGCCAAGAATGTCCTGCACTCTTTGTCCCATCTGTCTCCAGCCTCATCTGGGGTCACTCTGTTTCTTACTTAATACAACTGTCTTCAGCTCCTCAAAACATCAAGCTTGTTCAGGTCTTTGCACAGGATCACCTCCTTCATCTGTACTCTCAAGCCCTAGGCCAGTTGAAGATTCAGCTGTTTGCAGGGACGTGGATGCCTTGTTCTGATTCACACAAAGGCACCAACACGTGCTCTGCTTCTACACACACCCTTCACTCCAAATAGAATTCCTTTTCCCTGTCTATTTGCTGGTTTCTACTTTCCTTGAAGTCTACATTTAAAAGTCAGTTCCTCAAAAGGCATTCCCTGACTCCCAATCTCAATTTTTCCCTTTTTACCCTTGATCATAGCACCCTGTGCTTTTCCTTTGCAACCATTTCGCAGTTGCAAGTGCACATTAATTTATATGATTCTTTGTCTAGCAATTGTCTATGTTGTAGCCTATAAGCTCTATGTCCATGTCTGTTTTTCTCCCATGCTATCTCTAGCACCTAGCATAATACCTGAACAGAGTAGATTTCAAAAACAAAAAACAAAACCAGTAGTTTCTTCAGTAAATGAATGAATGAAGAGGGAGGCTGCTTAGAAAAGGGGATGCCAGCTAGACCTTGGAGGAGGAGTGTGTGGATAGGTGGAGGGGGGTTGCAAGGGCATCCCAGGAGGAAGAAGTGATATAAGCAAAGGTTTGCAGGTGGGAATGTGCAGGAGTGTGCAGGAGAACAGGCTGACCTACTTGAGCAGTGGGCTTATTTGGGGCGCTGAAAGACGTCCTGTGTTAAAATCTCACTAGAAAAAAGTGTGAAGGATTTTACTACCAGGACTGGAAGCTCTGATTTGGGGTTGTCTGAGTAGGAGAGTGATATGACTAAGTTGTGTTTGGCAAGAGTGGATCTGAGTGCGTAGAGCAGACAGAAAGGAGAATGGAAAGGAAAGGCCACAGTTGGGAGGCTGATGTCCTAGTCTGCATGGGAGATGTCTCTGATCTCAGACCAAGACAGTGTCAGTGGGAGAAAAAGTGACTTGAGCAGGTGATGCTACAAGTTGAGAATCAGTCAGACCTGGTAAGTCTTCCTTTGGCTTTGGAGAGAGAAGGGAGAGAGATCAAAGAAGAGGGAGGAGCACGATGGTTCGAGGGTCTCCCATGAGGAAACGAAGTGGAGGACACACAGTGATGGCAGGAGGGCATGACAGAACTGGGGAAGCTTCTCAGCATGGATTCAGACCCAGAGAGTTCACGGTCACGGCAGTCCAGCACAGACCCGGAGGTGCTGATCTAGGGCTCAGGGGAGAGGTCCTACATAAGAAGTGAAGGCTTGAGGACAGGTGCCATCTTTGGGAGACGAGTATAAGAGAAAGCCACAGGGTCAAGTGCTGGCTGTCTCAGAAGGAAGAGCAATACACCTACCCTGGAGGCAGAGTGGAGCTATGGGAGAAGTGCGGGGAGAGAAAGGATCCTGGTGTCATGACTCCAGAGTCACAAAGGAGCGGGTGGTCATATCAAATGTTGCAGGGAGTCAAGGAGGGGTAGGACCCCCATGAGGCCTCTCATCGCAGGACTGGTAAGTCACGGGTGACCTTTTAGAGAAGAGCTGGGACAGAAGTCAAAGCACTGGGAGTTAAACCGCTGGGTAGGTGGCAAGGACATGTTACAGCAGGTGTGGCTTGCTTAATTAAGGAGTCACACAGAAGCGAGAGGGACACCCTGTGCTGCGTGACTGCCCCTGGGGCTCCCAGGGCAGCACATCCAATACCTCTAAAAAGACCCCACCCAATGCAGTCTCTTCATACGACTTACCAGCTCTAATCCAGAGAAAGACAGGAAGAAAGTCACATTTGTACCATTTTCCAAGAACTGTCTTTGTAGAGGAGAAAGACTAATTTACTACACAGTCAGAGGGAAGGTGGGGAGGTGGCGGGTCATAAAGAAAAAGGAGGTGGTTACTTGTTGAAGGGAGGTGGGTGGAGATTACCTTCTGCAGGGCCAAGAATCTGAAAAAAAAGTTGAGCCTCGGGGAAAATGTCACAGATCTCTGCTCCAAGTGAATGTCCCTCAGGCCAGTCATTAAAAACACCCTGGCTGTAACCCTGCTCTTTTCATGTAAGCCAAGAGCCAAATGGCTGTTTGTACCCACTGTCCCTCATGCCATCTGGCAACATGTCAAGCAATTCAACAACTGTGTGTCCTCCCCTGAAACCAGAGAGCTGATGTTTCTCTCCGGTAATCTCCTGTCACTTTCTGCTGCCCTCAAAGTAGGCCTGAGCTATGTATAGCTGGGCAGCTGGCATGTGATGGTGTTCACGAAGGAGGCTGGCTCAGTGAAGGGACAGCTATTTTATGGGATTCAAGCGAGTATCGGGGGCCTCTTTAGGGCTAGGATAGGTGGCCTCTGAAAGAGCCTTCAGGGACAGGGAGGCCATTGATTGTTTTTATTGGCATTTTGGGCTATCACGTTGGTCAATGCCAAGGAAAAGACCAAGAGAAGATGCTATGTAGTTTTTCCACCCCACAATTCTGAGAGGCTATATAACAACAACAATATAAAAAAAAATAGCACTTACTGGGTGTTTACTATATGCCAGCGATTGCTCCACCTGCCTTACAAGAATTATCTTATTGAATTTCTACAAAACCCTCATGAGGTAGAGGCTTGCAGATGAGGAAATAGAGGCACAGAGTGGTTAACCAACTTGCCTGGGGACACACAGTGCTTAAGCGACCCAGCTAGGATTTCAACCCTGACACCCTGTCTCCGGAGCCCAAACTTTCACCAGTTACATTTTGTTCCTATACCTGGGCCTCCGAGGGACCTGGGCCCAAATCCTGGCTTTGCAACTTACCAGCTGTGAGACTCTGGGCAAGTCACAACTTAACTGATCTTCAATTTCCTTATCTAAAACAATGAGATCCAATCTCAGAAGAGTAACATGTATACAAGGACATAGTGCAAGTTCCCTACCAACTAATTACAGGGCAAACCCCACTACACTAAGTCAGTGGTTTTAGAACCTGGGTGTACATCAGCATTCCCTGGAGGGGCAGCCAGTAAAAAGAGATTCCTGGGCCCACCCCAGAGTTTCCGATTCAGCAGGTCTGGGATGGGACACAAGAATTTGCATTTCTGCCCGGGTCCCAGGTGCTGCTGAGGCTGCCGGTCTCAGGCCCACACATTGAGAGCCGTGGCTCTATCAGTCTCTAACACAGTCTTTTATTGTGGAGCATTTTGCTACCTCCAAACTGACAGAATGAGGGAGGCTGTCCCTGAAGGCCAGTTTTGTTTTGTTTTATCTAAAAACATTATTACAATAGAATTTTTAAAGAGTGAATTTGACTGACGTGGGGCAAGGCCATGCCCTTTTCCAATTTTTCTCAACAGAATTCTGTGCCCCAGTGCCTGTGAAAATGCAGTCTGGAAGCCTAGGCTCTGACCTCCTCTGGTAGCCCCTCCCTCCAACTCTCCTTGGGAAGAAGTTCCACATGATACTCAGTGCTTTCTGGAGCCAGAGAGATCATCCCTTTTTAAACTAACCTTCAGTGAAGGTTGATACACCTCATTTTAAAAAGCTGGTGGGGTGCTTCCTCTCATGGAGAGGCCTCATAAATGTAAACTAATGATTGAATGAAGAGATCTTTGACTTATTGCTTCCACAGCGCACATTGAAAAACAGAAGAGGAACCTGTTCCTGCTTGGCTGAACTTTCTGAAATGTCTGACTAGTGTTTATTTTGATAGCATCTGCTAATGACAGCAAATGCCATGGAAAACTAACTTGAGTTTTCCCAAGAATGGCAGTTTTCAATGTGCTTTCACATATACAACGATTTCAGGAGCAGCCCATTACTAAGCACCAAGCATGTGCCCATCACTTTACACATATTACCTGTTTTGTCTTCTTAAAACCCCTACGAGGAGGGTACTGCAGCTTAGATTTTTCTTGTTTTATTTTTTGTTTTGAGACGGAGTCTCGCTCTGTTACCCAGGCCGCAGTGCAGTGGCGCGATCTCTGCTCACTGCAAGCTCCGCCTCCCAGGTTCATGCCATTCTCTTGCCTCAGCCTCTCGAGTAACTGGGACTACAGGTGCCCGCCACCACGCCCGGCTAAATTTTTGTATTTTTAGTGGAGACCGGGTTTCACTCCGTTAGCCAGGATGATCTCAATCTCCTGACCTCGTGATCCGCCCGCCTCGGCCTCCCAAAGTGCTGGGATTACAGGCGTGAGCCACCCCGCCCAGCCTGTGGCTTAGATTTTATAAAGGAAGCACTCAACCTTGTGGAGCTAAGTGACCCGCCTGTAGTCACACAGCTAGTGCAAAGACTCAATCCCAGCTGGCTCTGACTCCAAAGCCTGTGCATCTCACACTGCTAGATGCTACTGCCAATAGTCATTTAGGTGTTGCATTCACTTCTTCTGTGTCTGGAGGATGCTTCACTCCCTTCATAAATCAGAGGTGTGTGGTCTGGCTAACAGTTAGATAACCAGGGCCAGAGTAATTGTGTGTGCTGTGTAGGTAGAAGCAGGTGAGCATGTGAGGGAGTACCTGTTAGGTCTCCTGGCCACCCAGCTCACGGCAGATGGTGAGGAGAGGCCTGTCTGGCTTGGGGCACCTGGTCAGCAGGTGGGAGCTGCTGGAACTGGCACCCTGGGCACACAGAAGCGGCTCTGGCCTGCCCAGCCCATCACATTGCAAGATGCTGCACTGGCCCCTTTCCTTCACGGCTGTCCAAACAGAAACAGCTTAGCTGGATAATTCTGGCCTACCACATCCAGTTTGTAAAAAGGGAAGCCTTAGCGGCTTCCTTGAACAGGCTCAGTTCTTCATGGGGCTGGCTTTCTAGGTGGAACAAGTCATTTTGAATGCGCACTAAAGCTAAGCTGACAATTATGCAAAAATATTCTGCACCAACCTGTAAAGCTCAAACTGCCACAGAGTAGGGTTTCTGAGTAAAGAAAAATCTTGTGATTTGGAATCAGATTTTCTTACTTTTAATTTTACTGCCTTATATCATAATAGCCCTTATAACTGCAGTGGTGACTTTCATGGTATCTCATGTCTCCATTTTAAAATGTATAACTTTGGGGGCTGGGCATGGTGGCACGTGCCTGTAATTCCAGCACTTTGGGAGGCTGAGGCAGGCAGATCACCTGAGGTCAGGAGTTCGAGACCAGCGCAGCCAACATGACGAAACCCCATATCTACTAAAATACAAAAATTAGCTGGGCATGGTGGCACATGCCTGTAGTCTCAGTTACTTGCAAGGCTGAGGCAGAAGAATTGCTTGACTCTGGGAGGCAGAGGTTGCAGTGAGCCAAGATCGTGCCACTGCACTCCAGCCTGGGAGCCTGGGTGACAGAGCGAGACTCCATCTCAAAATAACTAACTAAATAAATAAATAATAAAAACTTATACCTTTGGGAGGAGGTCTACCTCAGGAATGTGATGAATACGTGTCCTGTTTGGGTTTGTGCAATACCGGGGGCTTTGGAGATAGGAGTAATGAGAGAAGGTTCCAGTGGTCTAAAAACTTCTGAATCAACAGTGTATTTTCCAGTTCATGAAACCTTTATTTCCTTATAATGCCATAGGTGGAAGGAAATATTTAACTGTAAGCAACTCAATCCATGCTTTTACAACTAGTATCTCTGTGCTTTTACCATCTCACTCCAAGGATCCCCTGTATTACCGATATGTGCCCAGCAACCCCCCACACAGAATTCAGCAGCACTCGGGCTTCACAGAGAACTGCAATTTAAAAGTGAGCACCTCCTGAGAGAGTATGGGCTCTATGGGAGGCTTCGTTCTCCAAGCCAAACCAAAATAAGCCTGACCTCATCTAATTTTTCAGAGTGGAGCAGGTGTGAATTTGGAGATTGCCATTTTTGGGCAGTGAACAGTTGGAAAAAAATACCTGAATCCCGTGTGTGTTGCTATTCCCTGCCCAGTGTTTCCATGTGGCTCCATCTGCAGATTCACTCAACTCCAGCAACTTCATTTTGCCTTCCTCTCTTGGGGTTTGGAAATGCAACCACTGGGATATTTGCCTGCACTAAATAGGTTTAGAACAAGGGTCAGCCTTATAAAGCTTGGAGGTTTCTGCCCATGTGTATATATATTTTGGGCTGAGAGTCCCATGGTTTAAAAAAAAAAATCAATTTTACCCATATTTTGGTGGGATTAAGCAAGGGTAACAAACGGGTTCCTGAATCTGGCAAATTCAACCTCTTCACATTTCTACTCAATACTTTAAAAAATTTAACTTAATTTAAAAAATAGATCAAGGAGAAGTATATTTCCAGTATAAGCAATTTATTTCTAATTCTTGACATTTTCCTTCTTCCCCTCTCCAGCCATCCATCCAACAAACATTTATTAAATTCCAAGTGCCAAGCAACAGCCCATTGGCTCACACTAGTCATTTAGGTTCAACACATAGTCTAGTTGTACAATTTAATGCAGCTCAAGTGTAAGTGAAAATCCAGAGTACAAACTAAAGACATCTGTGCCTTCGTAAGTTGGCACAGCTTACAAACATGAAGCAATCCCTTTCAGCTGCTCCTTGGCATACTGGAAGGAGCATGTCATTTTAAATCAAATAGGTTTGGGTTCAAACCCTGCTTCATGATCTAATGTTTTATAGCTTTGTGACTTTAGGCAATTTTTACTTAGCTCTCTGGCTCATTTCTCTGCCTGTAATGTAAGAATATGTTGTAAGAATTACACAAAATTACATATGTAAAGCCCCATATTGGCATGGTTTATGGTAAGTTCATAATATGTGCTTTTCCTTTCTCCTTCCCCTTCTCTTCATTCAACATTCATTGGACAAATACTGTTGAATACCTACTGAGTCAGGCACTGATTTAGGTGTTGGGGTATAGCAATGAGTAGAACAAAGTCCTTGCCTTTGTGAATGTCACATTCTATAGTGGGTGCTGTAGTTTGGATGTTTTTCCCTCCAAATCTCATGCTAAAATTTGGTCCTCAATGTTGGAGTTGAGGCCTAATGGGAGGTCTTGGGGTCATGGAAGTGAACGCCTTATGAATAGATTAATGTCCTCCATGGGTGGGGCAGTGACTGAGTGAGTTCTCACTCTATTAGTTCCTGCTAGAGTTCCCTGAGAGCTGGTTGTTAAAAACAGCCTTGCGTCTTCTCTCTCTCTCTCTCTCTCTCTCTCTCTCTTTCTCTCTCTGTCTGTCTGTCTCTCTTGCTTCCTCTTGTGCTGTGTGATATCTGCATACACCAGCTCCTCTTCACCTTCTGCCATGAGTGGAAGCAGCCTGTGGCCCTAGCCAGATACAGACACCCAATCTTCAACTTTTTCAGACATCAGAATTGTAAGCCAAATAAACCTTTTATTCTTTATAAATGACCTAGCCTCAGGTATTCTTTTATAGCAACACAAATGTACTAAAAGAAGAGGTGTCAGACAATATGCAATAGGTCAGCCAAGTACTATGTAGAAAAAGCATAGAGGAGGGTAGAGGAGGTAAAATGAATGCACGGAAAGTGTGATTTACATAGGCTGTCAGGGAGATAACTTCTTTGATAAGGTGACATTTAAACATAGACCTAAAGGAAGTGAGTTCTTATCATCAATAAAAGAGGAACATTTCCCTAGACACTGTGGCCATTCCATCTGCATCTTTGTAAGTGCTATGATTTGGATGTGGTTTGTCCCCATCAAAACTCATATTAAAATTTTATTCCCAATATGGTAGTGTTCAGCAGTAGGGTCTAGTGAGAGGTGTTTGGGTTATGTGGGTGGGCCCCTCACGAATAGATTAACGCCCTCATTCAAAGGTAAGTGAGTTTTAATGAGAACAAATTAGTTTCTGAGGAAACAGGTTGTTTAAAAGGGTCTGGCTTCCTTGGTTTCTCTGCCATCCTTTCTCTCTCATAACATGATTCCTTTCTTATAACATCTATTGCTTTCTGCTTTCTGCCATAAGTTGAAGCAGCATAAGGCCTTCACCAGATGCAGCTGCCAATCTTGAACTTTCCAGCCACTAGAATCATGAGCCAAGTAAACCTCTTTTTATAGATGATCTAGCCTCAGGTATTCTGTTATAGCAACACTAAGCAGACTTAGACAGTAAGTAAGATGAATATTTCATGAATAAATGAAAGAGGGAATATTTCTATTTAGGTGTTCACCAGACTTAGTTTCATATTACAAAATACTCACCAGTTTTCTCTGAGAAACTTTCCCATGGCTTCCATAAAACATCATAACATCTTAATAGCCCACTTCCATCTACCTTCAGTGTTCTTAGATTTGCCATTTCTTTTGGGGAAAGGGCTAATGTGCCACAGCAACCAAATAGATGCATGTCTTCTCTTTCTGAAGGTCAACTCTGAACCCTGACCTAAGGATAGTTAGAAGGCCAACTTCTAAGTTGGTCTTAAAAAGCCAGGCAATTCAACTAGAAAGATCTCAAATAGGGTAAGACTCCTCAAGTCCCAGATCATTTCTTTTTAAGGAGGTCCAAAGGATTAGTCACTGACTGTGTGAGTGATGGGTCAGTGGGAGAACCCTGGGAGGCCTGGCTGAGTCCCAAAGCAGATATGAATCCCTGCACCCCTAGAACCAACTTAATATCCCAGTAGCTCTCCAAATCAGAGCTATGCTGACAGTTCCAGCACCATTCTGAAGAGTGACTAGTCCAAAGGTCAAACAGGTAACAACATGATTCTGGTTATCTGGAAAATTTTCCTAACCCAATGGACTGTCGCAGTGCTTTGCAAACTTTAATGTGCCTACAAAGCACACAGGGATCTCATTTAAGTGTTAAGTTTGATTCTGGGATGGGGCCTGAGATTCTTCATTTTTAACAAGGTCCAAGTGATGCCATTTGGTCTGGGGTCCGCCTTTTTATTCAGATGAGGTCTCACTATGTTGCTCAAGCTGGAGTGCAGTATCTACTCACAGGCGCAATCATAACACACTGCAGACTCAAACTCCTGGCCTCAAGTAATCCTCTAGTTTCAGCCTCCCAAGTAGCTGGGCTGCTCTCAACCTTGGGGTTCACATTTTAAGCATCAAGGTTCGAGTGGCCTTCAAACTTGGCTGCATCTTAACAGCACTCAGAAAGTTTTTAAAAATTGCAGCATCTGGACATCAGCCTTTACCCAATGACCAATTAAACCAGCACCTGTGGGGATGAGACCCAGGAATCAGTATTTTTTTTAAACTCTTTATGTGGTGCTAATGTGTGGCCAAAGTTGAGAACTACTACAATCAACTAAGAACACGTACAAACGTTCAAGTGACTAGTGAAGGAAATTCACATTGATAAGCACCCCTATACTTCAAGCACTCAATTAGTCATTCTATTAATACATAGATGAATTTCTTCGGTAGTAACTGACATAACAAAAATAATAATACCTGACTCTTTCACAGCTTCTTATAATTTTGTAAGAAATTCTTATTCACCTGTTTCCATTTAATTCTCCTAATTCATGGAGGTAGGAACTAATGGTTGATTTTATAGATGATTTTACATATAGATTTCACAGATCAGTGTAATGAAGTGAATCTGTGTGACTTGCTCAGTATAGTGAGTAAATGGAAGAGAAGTTCAGGTGTTCTGCTTTCAGTTTTCCCAAGCATTGATACTTCATCTGAGATTGGATATAGAGAAATGGTGGTATACCAGCCTGGCCAACATGGTGAAACCCTGCCTCTACTAAAAATATAAAAATTAGCTGGGTGTGGTAGTGGGCACCTGTAATCCCAACAACTTAGGAGGCTGAGGCAGAATAATTGCTTGAACCCAGAAGGTGGAGGTTGCAGTGAGCTGAGATTGTACCACTGCACTCCAGCCTGCGGGGGGTGAAGGGGAAGAAGAAGAAGGAGAAGGAGAAGGAGAGGAAGAGGAGGAGGAGAAGGAGGAGGAGGAGGAGGAAGAAGAAGAAGAAGAAGGAGGAGGAGGAGGAGGAGGAGGAGGAGGAGAAGGAGAAGAAGAAGAGGAGGAGGAGGTGTTTATAAAGTACACATGAGTCTTGTCAATGATGATGCTGGCGCATTGCAAAGCCTGAAGAGGCTGCAGTCACTCTCAGCTAACATTTACTTTTTATTGATATACAGAGAGTTTAGGAGACTGAGGCCTGAAGGAAGAAGGAAGCTCAGTCTGGTAGGGGCTCTGGCAGACTGATAGCAGCAGCATCAAGAGATCCGCTAAACAGCTGCAAAACTCAGAGGCCTACATCACACAGGATTATGATTCTTGATCCTGTCATACACAATGAAACCAGCATCCCTCTCCCCTACAGGGCCTAATAGATAATTTGTGTGAGTCATCATTTAAAAATTATTGGAAAGTAACCTATGTTTCAGCATGGGAAATTGGTTTTCATTTTTAGGTAGTGGTCCTGCCATTTAATACCCAAAATAGCTTAGGAGAGATCCCCTGGACAGGCACTGTGTGGATGGCAACAGAGCATCCCAACAGACTCTACTGGTGAGCTAAAGTGAGACCTTCTTAAGCAGGAAAAGCAGAAGAACCCCACCAAGGGTACACAGGGGAGCAGCCTTAGACCTTGAACTCTAGTTGTAGCCTGCTGAAAAACTACAAGACCAACAGGTTGACCTGGTTCAACTTCCAAGAAGATGTAGCCATTTTTGTGCCAAGACTCCAGGTTTTCTGCCTGCTCAAGGGACCTATTTCACCCTAAATGAATGAACCAAGCTTTACTGTTCACAGTCCGGAAAGTGTTGCTTGTTCTTTATCCATACATTCACTGATACATTCATTTACTCATGCAAAGATTATTGAGTGTCTGTTAATAGCAATGAAAATTTGATAAATGAATTAATATTTCTATTTAGGAATTTACAATGCTTGTTTTCATGTTCTGAAACACTCTCTAGCTACCTGAAAAAAATTCCCGTAGCTTTCCTTATCCAATAAATGCATATTGGTTACAGGTTAGTCTACTCAGTTGCTATTCCCCCCTCTCCACCCTGCCACCCAAAACACAGATACATGACTAACAGCATCAATTTTAACTATGAAACATGTGAATATAAAATGAAAAGTGCCCAGAGGTCCTAGAACTGAGCTCTGAGGTCTTTGCATGTCTCTTTCCTCCTTTCCTTCTATAGACAATTTAAGTGGCCATAAAATTGTTTCTACGTAAGTGTGAAGCTCACCAGGAAAAAGCTTTTGTCCTTTTCTTGTCTTCTTTTTCAGGTTGGAATGCCGGACACCTAGCAGTGAAGTGGTATAGAGGAAAAGATAAAGGTCTTGGAGTTAGGGATAAGATCTGTGTTAAGGCAGAAGGGGAAGAAGAAGGAATCGATTCCTCATCCCAGGCTGGATGCTGGGCAGAACGGAAATGCCGCGTGTAGAGGGCTCAGGAATTCACAATGTGGAGGCCATGTTGCTCATGCCTGGCCAGCTGGGGCTCCACCTGTCATGTTGTCACGTGACCAGTGCATTCATTTAGTTGTGTTTTTGAGTTACAAGAAGTTTCTTGATCCTTGCCCAATGTGAACTTGGCTCAGTTTGCTTTTGTTTTGCTTTGCTTTGCTTTTTGCTTCCCCTATTACCAAGTTTGATTTTCATTCAGGTTGTTCTTATGAGACTTCTAATCTAGAGGGAAAAATCCAACCCATGTCTCCACGGGGGGAAAGGGTAAAGTGGAAAGGATTAGAAGGAAACTGGAAGCACCTCTCGAAGTAGGTGAGACTGAACCATGTCTGAAAATGGGGCAAAGCCTAATTTAATAAATGGTATTGATGAGGTGGTTGGACATAGCCGACACAGGCTCAGCAAAGCCTTGAGAGCAGAGGGAATGCCAAACAGGGGTACATTGAGAGAGACCTGTGACCACCGGCAAGTCACTCCTCCTCTCCAGCCCCAGAGAGGAGGAGTGAATAAGCAATAAGAGGATTGAATCAAACTGGCTGGGAATAAGCAAGATGGCAATGCATTTCCAGTCCCCACCTCCCAAGGCCTGGTTTCCTCAGTTTGTAAACTGATGGGGTTAGTTGCACTGTGTTTAGAATCCGGACAAAACAGTGAGTGCGGGCTGAAAGAAGCCGGCATTTGTTAAGTATCTTCTGTGTGCCAGAGCTATGCTCTTGCTGGGCAGCCTCATTCAATCCTCACAACAGCACTGTCATCTCCACCTTGCAAATAAGGAAGTCAGGTCTATCTGATCTGGAAGCCCGTGTTAGAGCATGCCATCTCTCAAGCACTTCAACCTCAAGGAAATGGTGATGTTGAAGGACTTTTCTCTGGCAATATTTATAGGACATGATAGGAGCAGTGGCTTGCACAGCAGTTTCAAGAAAAAACAGGAAGCAGGAAACAAAGCAGCAAGGAGAAACTGAATTTCCTGACCATCTCCTCTGTCTCTGAGTCCTGTAATGCTAATGGAAGTTGGCCACTGTGGTGTGACTAAATTAACTATCTTGGCGGAAGCTGCAAGAGACAGCATGCAAAATTTCAACTCCTTTTATAATTTATGTTGACACCCCAGTAGAAAAATGAGAAAAGGCATAGAAAAGTAATTTATGGAAGAAAAAATATATAAATGGCAAAACAATTTTATGGAAAACTTTAGCCAGAAATCAAAGAAGTGTTCATTAAAACAATAATGAAAAGATAAAGATTTTAAAACTCTAAAATTATGTCAGGATCCAAATATACGGTAATTATTTTTAAAATATGTATGATGACACAGTGGAATACTATGCTGGTATTAACATTACTATTTAATAATATAGAAATACAATATACGGATGTGAAGAAAAGCTGGAAACAAAACTGTATAAATGGTATAATTCTGAATTGAAAAATGTATACTTATGTACAGAAAAAAAAAACTGGAAAGAAATCTACCAGAACATTATCCATGTTTATTTTGGTGTGATTACTTTTATTGCCTTTTAGTTCTTTTGCACATATTCTGAAATCTAAAGGAGTATATGCTACTTTGCTGATGAAGAAAGCCAAGCAGGAATCAGAACTACCAGCTGTTTAAGTCAGGGTTACTGCTATGAAATGAGGGGTTCAGAGCAACCTAGATGACTCCCACAGTTCTTTTGAGCTCTAACATTCATTCACTCATTCAACAAGCATGTGTAAAACATCTGCATGGAACTATGGATCATACACTGACCCTTGGGCCCTCCAGAACTGGACTCTGTCCAGACTGGAAAGCGAAGTTTGAGTTTGCTGCCTCCTGGTGTCATATTACTTGCCTATTTCTTGCTAAGCTGTATAGACCTTATCTTCTCCCCCTTCTCCTCTTCCCCTTGTCAAGTCCTGTTCTCACGACAAATTCAGACTCAGGGGATGTAAGTGATTGGCAACATCTCAAAGGTCTACCTCTCCCAGAGGACCTTGACTAAGTCGGGACAAAAATCTTACCCTAAAGAAATGAGGCCCTCTTGGCCAAATTTTAGGAAAAAGCTAGCAGGTGGAAAAATACTTGAGAGCCATCAGAATATGTGCTGTTTTGCCAGTGAATTCCTACTCATTTCACAAACCAGTTCTGGCTCTTCCTCTTTCCTCTACTCTCCCCGAGAAACTTATAAGTTGCTCTGTTGTTACAGCAACCTCCCTGCACCATAGCTCTTAGTTCGCGTGTTTTCTTCCGTGTTCAGCTGTGAGCCACTCGAGGGTCTCATGTTCCCTGTATCCACAGCATCTATCCCAGCACCCCAACATAAAGTAGGTGGCAGATGCATGACTAATTGAATGGCATTTCAAGTGCCCCTCATCAGGCAGTGACCTCCTCGCTCTGTGGATGAAGCTGTTTCTGGCTCTTTTCATTGACATCCCTTAGAGACGCAGACAAAATATACATGACTGGCCACAGCGCCCTTGGAGTTTCTTACAATGGGGTGGCCCTAGTGTGAGGAGCTATGAGTTTCTAATTCCTAGAAATTCCTCAGCTGTTTCAGCCTAGGGATGGCAACTCCTCACTGGAGAGCGAAATCAACTTAATAGGTTGAGATCGATTTTTAAAGAGAAATAGAAGAGAACGGGATAAAATAGAAAAAAAAATTTTAATTCCCCAGGTAATAAGTATAGTTTCATGAAATTTTTGTTTCTGGTGTGTGTGTGTGTGTCTGTGTGTCTGTGTGTACTGGGTCATAGTCGGTTATGATAAAAAGTGTCAGAAGCCGCCTTAAGCTGCAAGGGGAAGGGAGCCGCCTCCCCTCCAGCTATTTGCCCATGGCTGAGACCACACTGCCTGATGGATGGACACTGGGAGCTGCCTCCTCTTTTCCCCCTACCCCCTAACAGCCACAGCCCTGGAAGCTGGCAGACTATTTTTCTTAGTGCAAGTGTAGGGTCTAGAGGATTAAGAGGACAAAAGAGTTGTTTTGACCATGACGAAAGTTTAAAGGCGTGTTCACTCTTTCCACTCATGGACTTCCTGGAGCCATTTTTTCCCTTGATGCTGCACCTGACAAGTATCTCAACAAAGGCCCGCCCCTTCCTCACCTTCACTAATGGAGCCCAGGCCTCCTCCTTGGTTTGGACTTTTGCATAAGCAGTGCCTCCAGGCCATGTACTTCTCGGCCATGCTGGTGGTACAGCTGGCATCATCAGACCCGGGCCCAGAGGCTGAGCAACTCTGTTTAAGGAAGACTCTTGAAATTGTCTTAAACAGTCTACCCAGAAGCCCCTTGGGCATTTTTGCACTGATTTCAGGAGTAGCGCAGTATAGGTATTACGTACTGCCTCCATCTGCAGTAGCTGTGTAACCTTGGACAACTTAGCCTCCCTGCTTCAGTTTTCCCATCTATAAAAGGGAATTGGTAACTGTACCTACTTAATAGAATTATTGTAGGGATTAAACAAGCTAACACATACCAAGTGCTTAGGACAGTCCCTGTACTTAGTAAGCATTTAATAAACATTATTATTATTTAATCATTTCTTAAGCCTGCATGATAGTTATTATTTTTCTATATTTATAGATAAGAAAATGAGGCTCTGAGAAATTACATAATTTGCCTTGTGTCCTATGCCTAGTAGAGACAAAGCCAGAACTTAAATCCGGATATCCTGACTTCAAGTTCTGTGTTCTTTTTCTCCTAATGATGCCTCACTCCAGCTTTAGCAGCCTAGGGGCATCAAATTAACTCCTGTCGTGAACTTTTCCTTATCGGTCTCTGCTGGGCTGGCACCCAACTGTGAAAAGGGCACTCTTGGATCAAAGGTGTCTGGAGGGATGGTAAGCCCAGGGGAAGTTCCTGTTCATGATTTTGCATAGTCTTTGGGGACATATATACTTGGGGGAGCTAGAGATAGATAGATAGATAGATAGATAGATAGATAGATAGATAGATAGATAGACAGATGATAGAGATTTCTTTAAAAAAAATTAGAATCAGAAATGAATGTCCTTGACTGTACTGGCCAACCAAAGGCAATCTTTTGGAGTTCTAGGCTAACTGGACAGCAATGAGCATATAGGGGAGAATCCTTATGCCTTCTATTAAGTTTTCATAACAATGTCTCTGGATAACTGAGTATGGCAGTTTGAAATGGAGATATAATGTAAGTGTTGGTTTCATGGGCTAAGCAGCAGCTAAGTTCTATGTCCTGTTCTTTTCCAGCCTGTGATTTGCTCGTTTCTATAAAACAAAGTCTTAGTAACTATCCCTGCTTTCTCTTTTCTTGCAACCCACAGAGAGAACTGAACTTCCACATTCAGCACTCAAGGTTGGAAATATAGTTTTGATGTATTTGGGATAGTTTTGCTGGATTTTATGACAGTCAATTTTTCAACTGGAAAAAATTCAAATCCACATGGGTTTTATACGATAATTCTGTTAATCAAACTGTTTCATCAACCTGAGTTCTCTGATTGCACTGGTTAATAAACTGTAATTCTCGTATATCCTTTTCACAGGTTTGCGCCTGGGCTAGGCATGGGGACTGATGAGGCATCTTGGTGCCCACTAGCATTCTTGGCACCCTCAGGCACCCTTAAAGTGTAAGCCATCTTAAGCTGTCCAGGAGGAGCTGTAGGAATAGTTCTGGGGCACTCGGAAAGGATTAGAAAATGGGCCCCAGTGCCAGGTTACAAACAGGCAGGCCGTGTAATGCGGATAAAATAAGAACTGACTTCAGCTCTGCCCTAAAGTCACACCAAGAACTTTCTGAGAAAAAAAAAAAATCACATAAATGAATAGGCCGCTCAGAAAATCTGCACACAACTACATTCTGTAATGCTGACTGACAGCAAATCACGAGAGAGGAAAGTCATTTAGTGATATTCTCCATCTGACGCCCAGAGAGAGGCAAGGTCAGGTAACTCTGGTCTCTCCAGGATCACAGGGAGATTTGAGGGAGCAGAGTGGGCACACTGAGTGAAATCCACAAGTAGTCCCTGGATTTCATTTCAGCCAACAGTTTTAACAACAGTTTCTGCGTTCTATCTGGGAAACAGTGACTGGGACAAGGGCCCTTGAAAAGTCAAGGGGGCCATAGAGACTTTACATCAGACCCATCATAGTGTAGCACGTTTGGTCCTCTTCATTTGAGGAGTTAGGACCCACCCCTCATTGTTCACACATCCCAGCTGTGCAACAAGGGCACCTGATTCACGTGAGGCCAAAATAAAGCAGACTTCAGTATATATTCTCTGCATCCTCGTTCCCATATCCCAACCCCTGGCCAAAGGCATTCCCTCAGCACCTCATTGAGGCAGCGCGGACAGCATGCCCTTTGATTACTTACCTCAAGCACGATTTCTTTCAGTTGGAACTGTTTTTGCGCGACCTTATCTGAAGACACTGGCTCGTGGTAGTAGAGGCAGAGCAAGTCGTATTTCTTTAAAACCTGCTTGAAGTTCTTCTCGGAAAGACTTACCACTCGGTCCTTCCCATCATATGTGGGGAAATTAAGCCCCTCTTCTGCCCTGCAAGAGGACAGAAAATAAACCCCCACAATAAACAAGTGAGTTCTCTTCATTTGGAAAAAGTTTTGTTTCTTGTTCCCAAATATGCCGTGTGCAGAAGAAAGGACAGAAGACTATTGGAGGCCTTGCTTAGCCAAGCAGGGAGCAGACAGGCTGATTTTGTCTCTCTTCTTTGCCCTTCCTGGGGTGGAGAAGTGACTTTTCACCTCCTTGGGTCCAGCCAGCTCTGGAATCGTGGGCTCAGGACAAAGAGCAGAGGCACACACACACACACACACACACACACGCACGCGCGAGAGTAGAAAAACAGCCAAGCTAGGGAGGCTGGGAGGCCAAGCCCCAGATACCTTACATAGCTCTGCTCAGCCTCTGTCTCATTAGGAACTCCATTTTTAGGATGCAGTTGTTTCAGGCTAAAAATAAATCATGCAATGAATAAAAAAGTTAGATACGACACTGTAGAGGGATTCGCTGATACAGTCTGTCCAAATGGTGAAGAGGGAAGAGGCAGGAGGAAAAAGACAAGAATGTGCACGCGTGAAATAAGGAGGCTAGAAAGGTCAAAGAAGAGAAAGAAACTCGAGAGGGAGATAAGGGACTAGGGTGCCAATAAGCGAATGGGGAGTTCAAACATACAGAATGACACTCATGCATTACGGAATTGTTAAATCACTCCAGGGAGGTAACTCAGCCTGTCCCCTCACGGTGGTTGCTCACCCTCTGTTCCTCACGGCAACATGAGACAAAACGGAGCCCCAAGGTAGACTTCCTCATGTTCTACTCCTGTTTTTTCTACCTTCCATCCTCTCTTCTTAAAAATCCTCTGCCAGCCACTGGGCGAGGGGTGCAGGGACACCCTGCTGAACCCAGCTGACACCAGAAGAATCTGTCCTCATTAGAATAAAATGAAACAAGGTTCACAGCTCAAATCCCTACTCAGCCTTTTAACAGCTAATGAACTTTGGAGGGTTACTTGCCCTCTCTGATTATCAGTTCCCCTCTATGTAAAGTGGGGCTGATAATAACCATAAAGTTTAAAACACATAGATGAAAAAGCATGGCACAAAACAGGTGCTCAAAAATGGTAGCTATTGTACTTACTTCTCACTGGAGCTGGTGGAACATTGGTTATATAATGGATATTTGTCTGTTTCTAATATGAATGGTTTGTGAACGCTTTCTTGTCCATTTTCTCCTTGAATCCAGTAGGCAACTGGGACAGAAGTGATCAGGGCTCATCCTACCACTGAGCTAACAGCAACTTGTCTGAGTTTGCAGCATTTCTAACTGCCAGAGCAAGAATTCAACCCTGCCTCAAAGCTGCTGCTCCTGGTTGTCTTGCCTCTGACTCTGGGTGATTCCCTTGCAAACACCCCTTTTCTTAAGTACCTTCTTGACCATCTCTTCCAGTCCAACGCTAGTCCAGTCATGTCTCTCCACTCTTCAAACGCATCTAGGGCACTCATGATTCTGACCAAGTTTCTGTTCTCCTTCAGTTATAAATCAGCTTTGAAAAGACAGAGTACTCTGTCACACACAGCTTTTGCAGGGGTTAGAAGGCAAAGAGAAGATCTGTGGCCTCTATGAGTAAGGCAAGGCTCCCCTGCAGTCAGAGGGCCTTACATTGAGAGTCAGGCTGATGAGGGGTTGTCTTGATGCTACACTTTCATGTGCAGGAAGTTGGGGCCTTGAAGAACCCATCACTAAAACCCTTGATGGCATTCCATTCTTTCTAATGGTGTAGTTTCTAAGTTTTCAAAAGATGGAGCCAAGAATATCCATTCTAAGGTGTACTTAGCTTTCCAAGTCAGTGGCAAGCATGCAAGATCTCTGCTTTCTTTAGGAAATTTAAGGGGGAAAAGATTTCTGAGTGAAACAATGTGTGTCTTGTCTTTTTGAGGTCAGCCTCCCCAAACTGTTCCCGGTTGTCTTGATCTCACTGGGTTACCTTTATTTAGAATTTGTTCCACTTTTCTTAATATGTAAGTAGGTTTAACTGTTACTGAAAAATCGGGAGATATTTAAAGTCAAAGTCCTTGAATTTCCTTCTGACTTATAATTGACAAAACTATAAGGGAAAAGAAATAATTTTTTAAAATTTAGTTTAACCATCAAATTTGGTTTACTGAGAAAAGCCTGAGCTGTGGAAAGTTCCTGCCCCTAGATCATGGACTCGATTTGGGCCAGGCAGCCCAACCCTGAGGACAGGCAGCCACTGACATATGCTGTGGTGATCATGTTTCCCCCAGGCAGCCACGGTAGATATGAGGTCTACATTCATGCCCCACTCTCAGCAAGAAGTAGGTTTTCATAGTTTGCATTTAACGTACCAGGCTTATTTTCTACCTGCCTTTCATTTTCCTATTTTTGTTTTTCCTCTGCTTTATTGATCACCAACTTTAATTCTTTTTTTTTCTTTTCTTTTTTTTTTTTTTTTTTTTTTGAGATGGAGTTTCGCTCTTGTTGCCCAGACTGGAATGCAATGGCCCTATCTCGGCTCACCACAATCTCCACCTCGCAGGTTCAAGCCATTCTCCTGCCTCAGCCTCCCGAGTATCTGGGATTACAGGCACGCGCCATCACGCCTGGCTAATTTTGTATTTTTATTAGATACGAGGTTTCTCCATGTTGGTCAGGCTGGTCTTGAACTCCCGACCTCAGGTGATCCACCTGCCTTAACCTCCCAAAGTGCTGGGATTACAGGCGTGAGGCACTGGGCCCAGCCAATTCATTTATTTTTTAAACAAAGAATGCTTCACACATTTCTGAGTCAACCTTACCTCCTGCAAATCAGCTGTTCTGTTCCAGCTTTAACTGCGGCCCAAGCCAATGTGTCATGCACTTCTAGTTTATGTGGTTGTGCTGAAATGTTCATTTTTATGTGCCATTGGTAGGTACTTTTTGTTTTGTTTTTGAACAAGAAGGGGTAGAACAAAACATACAAATCAACACAAATAAATGTTCATTGTTGTCACAATATATGGCGTAGGCCCCTTGTTTTCCTTACCATTTCCAGTCCTTCACTGTGAGTGGCGGCCACCTAGAGTCCCTTAATCTAACCTAGCTCATTTACTTTGTTTATTCTTGACAGGTGGCAGAATGATGTTCTCTCAGACAATTTTATCTACAAAGAGAAACGTATGTCTTTTCTCACGCCTCCCTTCGAAGGTCTGCAGGTCTCTATCTGGGCGCCTCCGAGGCGGCTTAGCGAGAAAGAACCGCCCCCAGAAAGGCAGGAGACCTGGTTCCGCCCGCCTGTGTGATTAGGTTAGGAGCCCTCAGGCTGGGGCCCCAGCACTCGCAATTTGTGAAAGAGGGTTAGAGTCACCAAGCTCCTACGGCCCCCTTTCTGGCTCTAAGATGTTAAAATCTGTTACAAGATTTTCTTTTACCAGGATGGGCCTCAGCCCAACACACAGGTGTGATGAAGTTTGATGAATGTTAGCTGCGGAGGAGGGTTTTGATGGGCGTGACTCCGGAAGAGTCCAAGCTTGCCTCTTCTCCAAGGCAAAGATCGCCTACACAGTCGCTGCTGCCAAAGCCCCTTCGTTGGCTAAAATACTCCACCCAGTGGACAAAACAGAAAATGGCCTATTTCTTTGCTCCCCTTCCTGGAGGGAAGCACAGCCTGGTAGAAAGAATGCAGAAATACTCAGGTCTAGAGCCCTGTGCTCCATGAGCCTCCGGCATCCTCTGGCCATATCTACACAAGTCTGTTAGCAACTCCAAGGCCCTCCTTTTCTCTCGACTTTATCTGGTGGTCCCTGGAGACTTCCTGCCTCCTCTGCACCAGGAAACTCCTCAACAGAAACAAGCAGAAAGAGATCAATGTTATCCTGAAAAGGAGCCCCAAAGCTCCACCAATATGAGTCCGGGTTTTGACAAATGTCACTTCCTTAAGGAGGCCCTCAGTGTAGGCCAGGAGCTGACACTGAGTCCCCTTACACACTGTACTTCTCCTTGGAAACGCTCCTCTCACGGGAGAGCCTTCTCCCTCTCCCGGCTGAACCTCGTTGCTGCAGGGGCAGCATCTGTTCACAGCATCCTCATAGCAAGTAGTAGTTCTCATTAAATGCTTAGTAAATAAATCTGTAGGATTACTTTGTGGCCGGGCCCGGTGGCTCACACCTGTAATCCCAGCACTTTAAGAGGCTGAGGCGGGAGGATCACCTGAGGTCAGGAGTTTGAGACCAGCCTGGCCAACATAGCAAAACCCCATCTCTACTAAAATACAAAAGGACAGGCATGATGGCACCTGCCTGTAATCCCAGCTACTCGGGAGGTTGAGGTGGGAGAATCGCTTGAGCCCAGGAAGCAGAGACTGCAGTGTGCCGAGATTGCACCACTGCACTCCAGCCTGGGCGACCTAGCGAGACTCCGTCTCAAAAAAAAAAAAAAAAAAAAAAAAAAAAAAAAGCCAGGTATTTTAACAGCAGAAACAAGAGAAAGAGAGAGAGAGAGAAGGAAGGAAGGAGAAGGGAAGGAAGGAAGGAGGTAAAACATTTAATTCAGTAGACAAGAACAGATAAATGGAAAGTTTAGGGCTACTTTGTCTTGGAACTAGGGGGGAAATACAGGGTTCTCAGGGGTAGCAGTAAAATAACAGAAAAAAAAAAAAACCGAATATGGAGATCATATCAAAGGGTCCAAATGGAGGGTGTGGTAGACGGAAGAGTGCTCCCCATCCCCCCAACCCCCCACAGGATGTCCAGTATAATCCTCAGAACCTCTGTGTGTGTGTGTGTGTGTGTGTGTGTGTGTGTGTGTGTGTGTGTGTGTCTGTGTGTTGCCTAATATGACCAAGGAGTCTTTGAAGATGTGATTAAGTTCCGGATTAGCCTGGATTGTCCTGGTGGATGCTTGTGAAACAGAGGCAAGAGGGTCAGAGTGAGAGAAGGAGATGGATGATGGAAGTAGAGGCTGGAATGACACAGGCCAGCAGCCAAAGCATGTAGGCAGCCTCTATCTGAGAGATAGAAAAGGCCAGGAGAGGATTTTCCCTGAAAGCCTCCAAGAGGAATGCAGCCCCGCAGCCCATTTTAGACTTTTAACCTCCATAACTGTAAGACAATACATTTGTGTTGTTTTAACCACTAAGTCTCTGGTAATTTGTTACAGCAGCAATAGGGAACTGAGGGTGACAGTGAAAACCGACTCCTAAAATGACAAAAAGCTGCCTGTCCTATAGCCTCAGCTTTTTTACCTGCAAAGTAACCTGTACCTTTACCTAGCCCCATTGCCTGTACCAGACAGATGTGAAAACAACTCAGCACAGCACAGTTGATAGGGTCGTTTACATTTATGGCTCCTTTGATCCTCACTCCATGAGGGAACTGGGACTTCTGTTTCTTGGGGCAAGTCACTAACACCTCTCAAGGCCTCTAAAATAATCTAGATCCACATTCTCCTACCTTTTTGACCTTTCCTTTTTATGGTAATATACCATCTCTCAATATCTCTCCTTAGGAGTTTTTTAAAGTTGCCATTTTTGTGTAATATATTTAAAAAGAAATGATTTTCAAATATATCTAGGTTGACATATTATTGCAGACTCTGTTATAAAATTCATTTTAATATCTTTCTTAATAATCATTATATACAGAATGAAGATAGATTATAATTTGTCAGTTTATAAATGATTCATTGTTTAATTAAAATAGACAACAGAAAGGTTGATTTGTTAGCAAATGTTTAAATGGCGTGTTGGTTTAGGAAACAATGTATATGAGAAATAAAGATTGAACTTTTTCCTTTTTTTAATTTGTTTAATTGAGATATAATTGATATACAAGAAATTGCACATATTTAAAGTGTGACATTTGATACATTTTGGCATATGCATACACACATGAAACTATCACCACAATCAAGATATTGAATATATCCACTGCCTACAAGTTTCTTGAGCCCTTTTATAATCCATCCTTCTTCCCTCCTCCTCCCCCTAGTCCTTAGGCAACCTCTAATCTTTTTTGCCACTATAGATTAGTTTTTATTTTCTATAATTTTATGTAAATGGAATAATACATTACCTATTCTCTTTTTTTTCTTTGATGTGGCTTCTTTCACTCAGCCTACCTGTTTTGAGATTCAGTAACGTTGCATATATGAATTGTCATTCATTTGTATCACTAACTAGAATTATATTGTATCAACATATACAATTTGTTTATTCTTTCCCCATTAATGGAAATTTGTGTCATTTTTACACATAAAGCTACTATGACAATTAAAATCTGTGATTCAATCTAGTTAATATAGTATGAATAAGTATGAATCAAAGTAAGGGTGTTTTGGCATATTCCATTTTTCTGTATTATACTATTTCTTGAAAAGACTCCAATTCTACTCAGTTGCCTTAATATGTTTGTTAAAAATTGGTCATCCAGCCAGATGTGGTAGCTCACGCCTGTAATCTTAGCACTTTGGGAGGCTGAGGTGGTTGGATCACTCGAGGTCAGGAGTTCATGACCAGCCTGGCCGACATGGTGAAACCCCATCTCTACTAAAAATACAAAAATTAGCTGGGTATGGTGGTGGGTACCTATAATCTCAGCTACTCCGGAGGCTGAGGCAGAAGAAACGCTTGAACTCGGGAGGCGGAGGTTGCAGTGAGCCGAGATGGCACCACTACACTCTAGCCTAGGGGAAAAGGGAAATTCGGTCTCCAAAAAAAAAAAAAAAAAAAGTGGTCATCCATACATATGTTAGTCTATTTCTGGGCTCTCTGTTTTGTTCCTTTTATTTATCTTTTTAAAATGTCAGTGCTGTGTATTAGTTTTGATTACTGTAGCTCTGAAAGTCTTGAAAACAGGTACTGTTAGCTGTCCAACTTTCTTCTTCTTTTTCAAGTTATTTTGGTTATTCTAGGTCCCCTACATTTCCATATGAACTTTAGAATTGGTTCAACAAGTTCTAAAACAAAAATCTGTTGGGATTTTTATTGGGGAGAATTCATATCTTTGCAACACTGAGTCTTCTGAAACATTCACAAGATAATCTCTCTATAAACTTAAGTCTTTAATTTCTTTTGGAAATGTCTTATAGTTTTCGCTATTTAGGTACTAGATCTTTCATCAGGTTTGATCTTTAAGTATTTCATATTTTGGTGCTTTAAAAAAAGATAAAGTTTTGTATTTTTTATTTCAATTTGTTTGTTGATAGTAAATATAAATAAAATTGATTTTTTGTGTGTTGGTGTTGTATCCTGTAAACTGACTAAATTTATTAGTTCTAGAAGCTATTTTGTAGATCCCATTAGATCTTCTTCATAGATGTTGTTTTGTCTGCAGATAAAGACCTATTTATTTCTTCGGTTGAAATTTGGATGCCTTTTTTTGTTTCTATGGTTTGTTTTATTGCACTAACTAGAACCTGGAGTACAATGTTAAACAGACATGGTAACTGTAAACATCCTTATCTTGTCCCTGATCTTAGGAGAAAAGAGTTCAGTTCACTTACCGGCAGGGTGGTAGCTACAGTTTTTGTTTGTTTGTTTTATATAGGGTTGGGAAATTGACTTCTTTTCCTAGTTGGTTGAGAGTTTTTCTCAAGAATGGGTACTGCATTTTGTCAAATACTTTTTCTACATCCATAGAGATGATCATATGTTGGTTTTTTTTTTTAACTATGTTGATTTGGTAAATTACCAACTTGATTTTTTTAAGTTAAATCAACCTTGGACTTCTAGTATAAACCCCATTTGGTCATGATGTATTATTATTTTTATAAATTTTTCAATTTTATTTATGAGAACTTTGTTTAGAATGTTTGCACCTTTGTTCATGATGGATATTGATCTGACATTCTTGTGGTGCAGGTCTGCTGACAATTCTTTTAGCTTTTGTTTGTTTGAAAATGTTTTATCTTGCTTTTTTTTTTGAAAGGTATTTTACTGGGTAAAAGTTTTAGGTTGACTTTTTTTTCTTTCAGTACTTTAGAGTTGCTCCACTGTTGTCTTGTTTATATTCTTTTCTATAAGTAATTACTGTCATCCTTATGGTTGTTCCATTGTATATAATTTCTTTTCTCCTCTGGCTGTTTTCAAGATGTTGTTTTCATCAATAGTTTTGAGTAATTTGATTATGATGTGACTTGCTTTAGTGATTTTTTTTTCATGTTTTCTGTTCTCCTTGGATCTGTGCATTCATAGTTTTCCTCAGATTTGTTAAATATTTGGCCATTATTTCTTCAAATGGCTTTTCTGTCTTCTCCCCATTCTTAAGGGATTCTCATTATATATACTAAGCCACTTGGGGTTTCCTAACTTATGTTCTTTTTATTTTCTAAAATTATTATTATTCATGTTTCATTTTGTATAGTTTCTATTGCTGTGTCTTCAAATTTGCTAATCTTTTCTTTTTTAACATATAATATTTTGTTAATACCAGTTAGTGTTGATTCATCTTGGAAATTATGGTTTCCACCTCTAAAAGCCCGAGTTGGGTCTTTTAAATATTTCTTTGTCTTAAATTAGGTTTTTAAAGATATGAAATACAATTACAATAACCATTTTAATGTTGTTGGCTGCTAATTCTAATATCTATGTCAGTTCTGAGTCAGTTTCAATTCTTCTTCTTCTTATCAGCATGATTCATATTTTTCTGCTTCTTTGAGTACCTAATATTTAATTAGAGGCAAGACCTTGTACATTTTACTTCATTAATTACTGATTTAAAAAATATTTTTAAATCTTTTCTACTTTTGTTCTGAAATGCAATTAAGTTATTTGGAAACAATTTGATCCATTCAGGTCTCTCTCTCTCTCTCTCTCTCTCTCTNAATAAGAGGCTTTGAAATTGAGGTGATAATCAATAGCTTACTAACCAAAAAAAAGTCCAGGACCAGACAGATTCACAGCCAAATTCCACCAGATGTACAAGCTCCTCTACCAGAGGAGCTGGTACCATTCCTCCGAACACTATTCCAATCAATAGAAAAAGACGGAAGCCTCCCTAACTCATTTTATGATGCCAGCATCATCCTAATAACAAAGCCTGGCAGAGATACCACAAAAATAGAGAATTTTAGGCCAATATCCCTGAGGAACATTGACGCAAAATCCTCAATAAAATACGGCAAACAGATTCCAACAGCACATCAAAAAGCTTATCCACCACGATCAAGTCATTTCATCCCTGGGATGCAAGTCTGGTTCAACATATGCAGATCAATAAACGTAATCCATCACATAAACAGAACCAATGACAAAAACCACATGATTATCTCAATAGATGCAGAAAAGGCCTTCAACAAATTTCAAAAGCCCTTCATGCTAAAAACTCTCAATAAACTACGTATTGATGGGACATATCTCAAAATAAGAGCTATTTATGACAAACCCACAACCAATATCCTACTGAATGGGCAAAAACTGGAAGCATTCATTCCTTTTGAAAATTGGCACAAGACAGTGATGCCCTCTTTCACCACTCCTTTTCAACATAGTGTTGGAAGTTCTGACCAATGCAATAAGACAAGAGAAAGAAATAAAGGGTATTCAATTAGGAAAATAAGAAGTCAAATTGTCCCTGTTTGCTGATGACATGATTGTATATTTAGAAAACCCCATCATCTCAGCTCAAAATCTCCTTAAGCTGATAAGCAACTTCAAAAAAGTCTCAGGATACAAAAATCAATGTGCAAAAATCACAAGCATTCCTATACACCAATAACAGACAAAGAGCTAAATCGTGAGTGAACTCCCATTCACAATTGCCATAAAGAGAATAAAATACTTAGGAATCCAACTTACAAGGGATGTAAAGGACCTCTTCAAGGAGAACTACAAACCACTGCTCAGTGAAATAAAAGAGGACACAAGCAAATGGAAGAACATTCTATGCTCATGGATAGTAAGAATCAATATAGTGAAAATGGCCATACTGCCCAAGGGAATTTATTGATTCAATGCCATCCCCATCAAGCTACAAATGATTTTCTTCACAGAATTGGAAAAAACTACTTTAAAGTTCATATGGAACCAAAAAAGAGCCCACATAGGCAAGACAATCCTAAGGCAAAACAACAAAGCTGGAAGCATCACGCTACTTGACTTCAAACTATACTACAAGGCTACAGTAACCAAAACAGCAGGGTACTGGTACCAAAACTGATATATAAACCAATGGAGCAGGACAGAGGCCTCAGAAATAACACTACACTTGTGCAACCATCTGATCTTTGACAAACCTGACAAAAGTAAGAAATGGGGAAAGAATTCTCTATTTAGTAAATGGTGCTGGGAAAACTGGCTAGCCATACGTAGAAAGCTGAAACTGGATCCCTTCCTTACACCTTATACAAAAATTAATTCAAAATGGATTAAAGACTTAAATGTTAGACCTAAAACCATAAAAACTCTAGAAGAAAACCTAGGCAATACCATTCAGGACATAGGCATGGGCAAGGACTTCATGACTAAAATGCCAAAAGCAATGGCAACAAAAGCCAAAATAGACAAATGGGATCTGATTAAACTAAAGAGCTTCTGCACAGCAAAAGAAACTACCATCAATGTGAACAGGCAACCTACGGAATGAGAGACATTTTTGCAATCTACCTATCTGACAAAGGGCTTATATCCAGAATCTACAGAGAACTTAAACAAATTTACAAGAAAAAAATCAAACAACCCTATCAAAAAGTGGGCAAAGGATATGGACAGACACTTCTCAAAAGAAGACATTTATGCAGCCAACAGACACATGAAAAAATGCTCATCATCAGTGATCATCAGAGAAATGCAAATCAAAACCACAATGAGACACCATCTCACACCAGTTAGAAAGACTGCCTTCTCTTGTTTTAAACCTTCATCATATTAGTGGCTGAGCCTGGTTGTTGAAAGATGACTGCAAATAACTCCCGGGCTCCATAATTTTTCCTCTAGAAAGACAGTGTGAAGATTTTTTTTCCCCTCAGAAACCAGCCCACCCGTCTTCTCCAATCTCATAAACTAAAATTGAGTCATATGCTCGCGCTGAAAAATAGAATCCATGCAGACCCCGGTGGGGTCAGTTCCCTGAAAGCTGGGCTGCCAGAAAGGGGTGGAATACCCAAACAATACTCAGGTCACCGTCAAAAGTCAGAGGATTGAGGGGACTGAGGACATTGCAATCACAATGTCCACTTGGGTGGGCATCAGACCATTTGTAAATGCTTTGAGACAGATAACATAAGTGTGAGCAATCTCTTCCTTCCTAATAAATGAAAAGCCAAATTTGTTATAATTATGATAGCATCTTTTGCACTCTCATTTTAGATATTTTGGAGACATCTGGATATGTACATGGGATTTAGATCAGATAAACTAAACTAATAGAGTTATGAAGATCACCTTGAGGTGAACTTGGAGAATTAATAAAATTGGTATGATCCTCTTCCCTTAACTTGTGTTTCAGTACCAAAGTTTCTTGTATATTCTTGTCTTTATGTGTTATAGGCAAAAATTAGGCAATCTGATGACTAAGAACAAAGATAATTGAAAGCTCTGCAAGAGTCAAAACAACTGTGGCAACTGAGTGATCATCTGAGAGCCTGAGTCAGGAGCTGGCCCATCTGACCCCACTGAGGGCCACGTGGACTAATATATTTAATCAGAGGCACTCAGCAGTTTTATTTTAAGTGGCAAGACATTTAGGTTAGTATTTTAGAACTTATTTTAAAAATTGAATAAGACGCCTTAGTGTCATTAATGTCATGAACCCTGGGAACACTGTCACAACTCCCAGCTGAGAAGTGCTGAAACAGACCATTTGTAGGACTCACCACGTCCCAAGTGCTGTATCGAGCACTTTACATGTAACGAAGAATATATATCCTCACAGATACATTGTGAGGTAGTCACTGGCGTTGTCTAAATTTTACAGATAAATAAAAAGGTGAAAAGAGGTGGTATTCCCTTGCCCGATGTCACCTGATAGTAGGCAGTAAAGTGTCCCAAGCAGCTGGGATTCTGGCACCAGAGTATGTGTAATTGACCACTACACTCTATGTCTCTGTTAAGTGCTTGGGGCAAATTTTTTAGGTAAATAATGGCTTTGGCTTCACACATATGAATAAATCAATGTAAGTGTTGGATTTTTAGCAGAGGTCTCTGTATTTCATGCCAAGCTCTAGTCTCAGGAAGTATTATTGCATGTGCTTTCACTTCTTTTGAAGCTTAATACCAGAAGTTTAGATTAGTGATTCCCATTCAGAGGTGATTTTGATTTGGCAGTGTCTGGAAGCATTTTTGATAGCCACAACTCAGAGATGTGGTGACTGGGGTGTTCCTGGACCCTAGTGAACAGAGCTCAGTTATGTGCTAAATATTCCACAATGCACAAAACAGCTCTCCACTACAAAGAACTGTCCAACCCAAAATGTCACTAGTGCTAAGGTTGAAAAATCCTGAGTTATACTGAAACAGAGCTTGCAATGTGCACATTGAGATCCCCTCTCTGTGGACACTACCCAGAGTTTTGTCCCTGTGACTTGAGTAGCAGTCACCATGCCTAACCCTGCTCACAGAGCCTGAAGAATACATGGCACATTTCATTCCTTGTTTGGTATATGAGCACTGGTTTAGCTTGTATCACCCTTTATAGCCCTGTCTCCTTGCCTCACAAGCTATGGGATAAGTTTAGAGTGGGAAGAATACTTTCTCCTTAAGTGTTCCAGGGCAAGCATTCTCAGTGTGTGTGGCTCTTTTATGTTTTCTGAGTCATGCTTTAATATAATCCTTTGATTCTTCTTTCTGCCTGTCCTGTTTGCTAGGTTCTTGTGGTGGCAGCCACCCAGTCTCTGAAATCCCCTGTCATCCTCAGCACACAACCAGCCTGATGGAGCTGAGGTGCTCAAGCTTCTGTGTGACTTTGTCCTGTTGTCAGAGCTCTCAAGTGCTTTGGAGTGCACAGACACATGACCAAGATGAAGCATAGGGCAGGTCCTTGTGGTGTTGGTGCAGTGGCATCCCGAGGCCTGTGGGCTCATATGAGCAGGACTGATATCCTCTAGGGCAGTATCTCAGCACTGCTTCAGGAATAGCTGCTGTGTCTTGCAACATGTGGTCTGCATTTGTAGCATCCAGAAACATTCCATTGCCACTCCTTCCTAGAGCAAAGGAACTGCTAATCCTCCCTCTGACTCATAACTAAAGCCAGCTTCCAAAGTGGTGAGGTTGCAGAGCTTGAGGGAGGGGCCTCATGGTCCCAAATACCTATTCCACTTGTTTGCTGCTCCAATGAATTCCTACACGGTCAGTTAATATTATTATCACTCACTCCAATTTTATAGAGAATCCTTAAACTCAGAGAAGTTAAGTGATTTTTCTGAGGTGATACAACTAATAAGATGGTGATCCATGTCTATATATTTCACACTCACTACTCTTTACTGGGTTATTACCAAGAAATGCCTTGGCCTTATCTAATACTGGATGGGACTAATTAAGTCATCCAAGTATCTAAGCAACAAGGATATGTCCACACCAACAAACCTGAATGGAACTTCTAGACCTGAAAAATAAAATATTGATGGTCCCCAACTTATGATGATTCAACTTAACAATCTTTAAACTATACCATGGTGCAAAGTCAATATGCATTCAATAGAAACCATACTTTGAGTACCCATACAATTGTTCTGTTTTTCACTCTCAATGTAGTATTCAATAAATTACATAGGATAATCAATTATTTCTCATAAAAAAGACTTTGTATTAGATGATTTTGCCCACTATAGGCAAATATAAGTACTCTGAGCATGTTTAAGGTAGGCTAGGCTAAGCTATGATGTTCAGTAGACTAGGTATATTAAATGCATTTTCAACTTTTTTTCAACTTAGAAAGGATTTATTAGGACATAACCCTATTACAACTAGAGGAGCAAATGTATCTGGAATAAAAAATATACTATATGGGATTAGACCCAGATTAGACATTGGGGTAAAAATAGACCAATGAACTAGAAGAAATAGCAATGAAAACTATGTAAGTAAAGGACAAACTAATTTGAAAAAAATAGAATCCCAGTGACCTATGAGACAATGATAAGTAGCTTATCATACATATAATTGGAAGCCCTGAAAGAGCAGAGAGAGGAGAGATCAGAAAAAAAAAATTCAAGAAATAAATGGCTAAAAGCTTTCCACATTTGATGGAAACTATAAACCTACACGTTCAAGAAGTTTAACAAACCCCATCAGAGAAAGGATAAAAGGAAAACAAGGCAAATTATAATGAAATTTCTGGAGACAGAGGATAGCAAGAATTATAAAGCAACCAGAGAAAACACCTTATCTGCAGAGGAACAAGTATAAGAATGACAGCATACTTCTTTCTAGAAACTATCCAAGCCAAGAAACTGTAGAAAAAAATGAAAGAAAAAAAAACTGTCGACCTAGAATGTTTTGCTAAGAGAAAATATGTTTCAGAAGTAACAAGTAAGAATGGATTGTAAAAGGACATAAAGAAACTTGTGAGGATGAAAAAGTTCATCGTCTTGATTTTGGTTATACATACATGAACACAAATGCATAAACATAAAATTGTACATTAAATAGTGCAACTTACTATAGACAATTTATATATCAATAATGCTATAAAAATTATTAATAAAAAAGGAGAAATTCAGACTTTTTCAGATAAATAAAGGCTGACAAATTCATGATCCACAGGCCTTCACTATGAGAAATGTAAAAGGAATTTCCCGAGGAAGAAGGAACATGATGTCAGATGAGAATTTGGAACACAACAGAGGCGTGAGTAGTTCCAGAAGAATCTGGTAAGTATGACTGTTTAAAGCAAAAATGATATAAATATATTATGGGATATATAGCATATATAAAAGTAAAAAGATCTTGACTTTTTTTTAAACAAGTAAAATGTATTATAACAATAGCATAAAGAATAGAATGGGAGAGATGGAGATTTACTGTTGTAGGGTTGTTATTTTGTATACGAAGTAACAGTATATAAAATGCAGATATGTTAAAGATAAAGGACAGAAAAAGAAATATCAAGTAAATATTAATACTAATCAAAGGAAAGTTGGAATGGCCATATTAATTTTGAAATTAGGAATTTACCAGAGATAATGAGGAACACTTCATAAGGATAATTGGGTCAGTTCACCAATATACCTAAAATCTGTAAGTCTGTATGCACCTAATAATATAGCTTCAAAATAAATAAGACAAACCTGATAGAACTGAAGGGAGAAATAGACAATATACTACTATGGTCAGATATTTTAATTTTTCTTTCTCAATAACTGATTTTAATATTTCTCTCTACATAGTCAGATATTTTAATATTTCTCTCTCAGTAACAAGTAGGCTGAAAATTAGGGTATAGACATCTTGAATAGCACTATCAATCAGTTTGAGCTAACTGATATTTATGGAATACTTCACTTTTTAATGTGGCAAAATGCACATACTTTTTAAATACACATGGATCAAGAAGGTAGACCATATTCTGGGCCATAAAACAAGTGTCAATGGATATAAATGTTGAAATACAGAGTGTGTTCTCTGATTACAGTAGAATTATATTAGAAATAAATAACAAAGGCCAGGCATGGTGGCTCATTTCTACTAAAAATTTAAAATTAGCTGGGAGTGGTGGCACATGCCTGTAATCCCAGATACCCAGGAGGCTGAGGCAGGAGAATCACTTGAACCTGGAGGTTGCGGTGAGCAGAGATCGCACCATTGCACCCAGCCGGGGCAACAAGAGTGAAATTCTGTCTAAAAAAAAGAAATAAATAACAAATATATGAAAACAATCATCAAATATTTTGAAATTAATAAGACACTTCCAAATAGCTCATTGGTCAAAGGTAAAATCATAAGAAAAATTCAAAGATATTTTGAATTGGATAAACATAAAAACACTAGATATCAAAACTTATAAGATACTTCTTAAATATTTCTTTGAGGGAATTTTATAGCATTAAATGCTTATTTGAGAAATGAGGAGAGGTCTCAAATCAGTTATCTCAGCTTCACTTGTAATAAACTAGAAATAAAGCAAAATTAACTCCAAAATAAGCAGAGGTAATTATAAAGATGACAGCAGAAATTAATGAAATAAAAGACAAAATAGAGAAAATCAATGTACCCGAAAGACGGTCCTTTGAAAAGATACATAAAACTGATAAAAACTTCACCAATATTAATAAAAAAAGACACAAATTACCAAAATTATGAATGAAAGCAGGAGCATCATTACACATCTTACAAAATTCCTTGAAAGATACAGACTACCAAAATTTGTTCAGGAAGAAATAAATAAGCAAAGCAACCTTATATCTATTAAGAAATTTGAATGTGTTGTTAAAACCCTTCCCACAAAGAGTACTCCAGGCCCATATGGCTTAACATTTAAGGAAGAAATAATCCCAACCCTACTCAAACTCTTCCAGAAAACAAGAAAGAAGAAAACCCTCCCCTCTCATTTTTAGGAAGGCAAGAAAACAAGAAAATGATACTATAAGAAAGAAAACTACAAACCAATATATTTTTTGAACATAGACACAAAAATTCTTAAAATTACCTTAGCAGACTGAATCCGACCAAGTGGGATATATTTCAGAAATGCAAGATTGGTTTTGAAAATTAATCAATGTAATTTACCATATAAACAGAAAAACAAAAAAAACCATATGATCATTTCAATAGATGGATAAAAAAGCATTTGAAAGCTCAACATCCATTCATGACTAAAAAAAAAGAACTCTCAGCAAATGAGAAATAGAAAGGAATTTACTCAACTTGAAACAGAGCAATTTCAAAAAACTCATAAATAACTTCATATGTCATAGGGAAAGACTGAATACATTTTTCCTCCTAAAATTAAACAGGAATGTCAACTCTCACCATTTTTATTCAATATTGTACTGGAGGCCTAGCCAATCCAATAAGACGAGAAAAAGAAATCCAGCATATACAGATTAAAAAGAAAAAAAATTGTTTCCATTTGTAGATGACATGATTGTCTATGTAGAAAATTCTAAGGAATTTACAACGAAAGCTTCTACAACTAATCAGTGAGTTTAGCAAGGTTAAAAGATATTTTAATAAGCAAAAATCAACTGTATTTCTATATACTAGTTATCAAAAATTAGAAAGTAATTTTAAAATACTATTTACCATACCAACATTTATAGGGATAGATTTAATAACAGATGTATAAAACCTTTATACTAAAAACTATAAAATATTGCTAACAGAAATGAAAAAATACCTAAACAAATGAAGCAATACACCAGGCTTATGGATTGGAAAACTCCATTTTGTTAAGACTTTAATTCTCAACAAATTGGGCTGTATATTCAATTTAATCCTAATGAAAATCTCAGAAATCATTTTTATAGAAATTGGCAAGCTGCCTTTAAAATTTATATGGAAATACAAAGGATCACCACTAGTCAGAAGAATTTTGAAATAGAAAGCTTGAGGACTTATCCTACCTGATTTCAAGACTTACTATAAAGCTACATTATAGAAGATAGTATTATATTGGCATAAGCCTAGACATAATGTAACAAAACAGAGGGCTGCGTGCAGACTCAAATGAATATGATGAATTGATTTTCAACAATGTCGTCAAGATAATTCAATGGGGAAATGATAGTTTTCAAAAAATAGCCTTGGAAAAGCTGGATATCCCTCTGCAAAATGATTGAACTTAAACCTTGCTTCATGCTATACACAAAAATTAAATAAAAATGTCTTGCAGTCCTAAATGTAAGAGCTAAAAAATAATGATACTCTTAGTTATGTGACAGAAAATATTTGTGACTGTGAATTGGGCAAAGTCTTCTTAGATAGAACACAAAATAAAAAACCATTAAAAGTGATAAATTGGACCTCATTAAAATTAAAAACCTTTGATCTTTAAAGGACATTCGATCTCATTAAAATTAAAAACCTTTGATCTTTAAAGGATACCATTGAGAAAATGAAAGCCATAGACTGCATGAACATATTTGCAAAATATATATCTGATCAATAACTTGCATCCAGAATATACAAGTAACTTTTACAATAATAAGACAACCTAATTAAAAATTAAGCAAAATATTTGCATGAACGCTTCACCAAAGAAGATATTTGAATGGAGAATAAACATGTGAAACAATGCTTAACATCACTAATCATTAGAGAAATGTCTATAAAAATCAAAGTAAGATACCACTGCATTACTCACCGGTATGGCTAAAATTTAAAAAACTGACCACATTAAGTGTTAGCACGTGGTTCAACTGGAACTCTCAGACATTTCTGGTAAGAATGCAAAATAGTACATCCTCTTTGGAAAACATTTTGGTGGTTTCTTTTAAACACCCTTACCGTACAACTCAACAAACCTCTAGATATTCATCCAAGACAAGTGAAAACTCATGACCAAAGACCTGTAAACGAATGAATGAATGTTCCTAGCAGATTTATGCGTAATAGCCAAAAACTGTAAACAAATCAAATTATGAACAGACAAAACTTTGTGGTATATCTATATAATGGACTACTCCTCATCAATAAAAAAGTACAAACTGCTGATATATGCAACAACACGAGTTGTCATGCTTACTGAAAGAACTCAGAGTCAAAAGACTACATACTATATGTACTATATAAATGAATTGTAGAAAAAAGCAAGCTATAGCTATTAATTTTTCAAGAGGTGAAAATTTTGAGGTGATTATTAAATATGACCAATATTAAAATTAAATTATATAAATATGATTAAATAAATTATATTAAAACAAAATTAATAAATACCCCAAAGTCATATACTTCTTGCTTATTTTACTATAATTTCCTAATAGATATGCTCTTGAAATTATTTTAATCTATTGTATCTGTACTGTAGAAATTCTGTAAAATGGTGCTCTATTGCACACCTCTTACCAACTCTGCATTCAGTGATGTCATGTTTGTTGGTAACATGAAATCGACCATGATGAGAATATTTACACCATGGAAACTGGCAAATAATAAATTAGGGTTTTGCTTGTTTTCCAGGAGCACTGTAAAACATTTGCCAGCACACCACTGAATAGATGCATAGAAGATTCTATCTCAGGAAAAGGAGGGAATATATAGGATGGATGAAAAGATCTTTCTGGAGGAGGCTGGATTTGAACTGACCCTTGGAAAATGTACAATATTTAGCCTGATAGAGAAGGAAGACAAGGACATGCCAGGCACAAGAAACAAAAGCAAAAACCAAGGGACAGTCTGGCCGGAGTGAAGGCTGTGTATAGCCTTAATGAGCAATAATGCTGTGAACGTATGCTGGATCCTGGCTGAAGGAAGCCTAGAATGACAGCTGTAATGGATTTCTGTTATCTCTCTTTCTTCTCACTTTCCCCCCCTCTCCTCCTAGTAGCCTTCTGCCCGCAGCAATGCTGCGCCATTGGATTCTGCCCCACACAGAGCACAGCCCACCCTCCGTCCTTAGTGATAGGTCCTAGGGGAGACACATAGCCCAGGATGGCCCAAGCAGAGCCCCCAAGCAGTTGTTTCTTAACTGGATATGGTATGCCAAAGGATATTTTCCCCTTCTCTAGTTACTAAGCTTGAAGAATGGCAGTCCAGAGCTGACTCAAGACATATCAGGAGGAGATAAGAGAATCAACACATAATAAAAGCAGAGATAAGAAAAGAAAGAGAGGTTTTGAATCTTTCCTTTCTGTTGTCTTCAGATCAACTCTCCCTGATCTTTCTGAAATCGAATGTGCAAGCCAATAAATTCTCCTTATTTTGCTTAACCTGGATCAAGTTTTTTTGGTTTTGTTTTGTTTTTTTTCTGTCCTTTGCAACTAAAATTTGAAAATAGTACACTATGCTCAGGATTTTTAACATATATTCTTTATTCCTGAAAACCTGAATTTGTGTGTGAAAGGGCAAAAGGCAGGGGGCCAAGTCTTTTATAGCCAGGTGTCCCACTGTTGAGAGGGGTTTAGTTCCAATCTTTCGCCTGTCTTAGAGGGCACTCTAGCGGATGAGGTGGGCCCTGGGCCTTGGAACAGGAAGGACCTTTGAGGTCATGTAGGCCAATAATTTGTTGTGGTTTGCAAACTAAATTCCTGGAGCTGTTGGCTTCCACGGAAATGCCCCAGGATGTGTTAAATGGGCCTACAGGGAAGTTCTCAGCTCCCCTGCTCTACTAATAGCAATGCAGCTGTGGATGGCAAGGCAACCAGAAGCATGCTAGCATAGTACGGATAGCACATTGCATGTATTTATGCTGTAGTCCGACACTTCACGCACACTGCAAAGAAATGGTTTTCTTCTGAAATCAAACCCCAGTATCCTCCAAGGTGTGAGCAGAGAAGAATGCTGGAAGAAGAATCCACCCAAGCAGGAGAGGCAACTGAACAAGAATTTTTAGAAACCATTTTCCTGAGTTTTCACCTCCCACTTGAGATTCTCACCCCAGGGCACATCAGTTTCCATTTAACAGTCAAGTTCAACAGTGGACAAAATTGTTTCCCTTGGTTCTTCATAGCACAGCTGAGACAACCTGACATTTTCAAAATGAGTTTAACTAAATACTAAAGGAGAACAAAAATGAAATTATACCAGTCAGTACAAATAGTGACTTTCCAGAGTACTGGTTTCTGATCCTAAGGTAACCACGGGGTGGTCTTAAGGATAGTGTGATAATTTAGATTATTGTTCAGCAAATATTCATTCCCTATCCCTTCCCACTGTGGATGGAATATACATCCCTGTCTCACTGATGCTGAGCCATGCCTGACTTTCTTTGACCAATGGAATGTTAACAGACGTGACATGGACAGAGGCCTTAAATGTATGTGTGGTTTGGCTTTTGCATCCAGTGATCTTCCATGAGAAGATAAGCCTTCAGTAGCACTTCCCCTTTAGCCTAGACCCTAGAATGACATGTGGACTGGACCTAAGCCCAACCTGGGCGGCTCATCCTAGATCAGCTAAATTGTAGAAAACCTGTAGACCATAAGCATGAATGTAATGGCTGGTTGTGGTGACCACTGGGTGGTAGACCAACTTGTTTCTCAGAATTCCAACAAGAATAGTTGATCAACACAGATGATGTAACATCACAAGTCTTGTCTAAAATGCCTTCCTTAGAGGAAGTCCTGCCCTTATTGCTTGCCACCCAGGTGCTGTATCAGGACATCTTGATCTCATTCCTACTGGCCAGTGAAACTGAGTAAAACATGATACCTGCCTCCAGCTGCTGATGAGGGGTTAAGTTTATCATCCTGCTCAGGAAGTATCCCTGCCACATCACACATGCCCACTCCCACAGTGGAAAGCAGTCTTGCTCTAAAGAGTAGTATAGTATTGTATAGTATAGTATAGTATAGTATAGTATAGTATAGTATAGTATAGCATAAAATATGTCTGAAGCAGACAGTAATTGCAGTGAATAAGAAGACCTGGCACACTTACAACTGCCATGCTCTTCCAGCAACTTGGATTGCCCATCCTTCCCTTCTTTGTGGAGTGAGCTGCACTTACCCTTCAGCTCTCAGCGCAGTTGACACTTCCTCAGTGGCCTTCCCTGCGGAGATAAGTCCCCCACTAGCCACTCCCATAACTCTTTTCTTCACACCACTTGGAGGTACAATTTCACATTCACCCATAGGAAGATTTGTTTACTGTCCATTTGTCCCAATATGTGAGCTCCATGAAGACAGACTCAAGCTTCAGGTTGCTTTTGCCATGCCTAGCACATGGAGCGTTTAATAAGTATCTGCTGAATAGACCAGATTCACAGGCTCGTGTCTTTTTCCAAGCCTCAGAGCTGCCCCTTTTCTGGGTAATCATTTGATTACCTGGGTTTTCGTTCCTTTCTATAGTGCTTTTTATCCCACAGCTCATGAACTCATACTGTTCCGACCACAATTGCAAAGTTTCTCCCAGCCCTTCAAGATCATAGAAACAAAGAGATCACACAAAAAGGTCTTACCATCTTCATCTTGGATGTGAGGACACAACCTCTTCAGTTAACAAAGGAAGAAACTGAGGCACATTCTTTCATCCAAGTTTCCTTGGCCAACCATTGGCAAGTCTTAGAGCTGTTGACAGGAAATTGGTTCTGCTCCCTTATGTTGTCACTGTGGGCATAAATTGTTTTCCTCCTCTAACGATGACTTTGGCACCAAATACCATAGGTCTGAAACACCCGTTTCTTATTAAGCAGCCCTGGCTTCAGAGGGTCTGTGAGTGAATAAGGACGGATTGGGAGCCGTCCACTGGCCAGGTGTTTGGTAGCAGCTGCCACTTTCCTTCCTTTGTTTTTTCTACCGTCACTGGTTTTAACCCTCATCTAGAAGGCCACTTTGTCTGGGACAGGGAGATAATTTAGTCTCGCGTCTGTTTGGCAGCTTCATGATTACCAGCTGAGCCTGATTACACAGTCTGTGTGCCTGTCCCAGGACAGACGTGCTGCTGCATGCTGGAGGAAGGAGGTGGCTCCAATAGTGGAACTACATTTGGGGTCTCATTTCTAACACTTCTCTTTGGCTAACGCAGACCCAGTCCCACAGGCGACTGACTCTGAGTTCCACTGTTAATTTCAAAGCTACTTTCTCTCTCCAGCAGGGGTCCTAGTGGATAGACCAGGCTCTTGTCCCCTTCCACACCTCAGATTTGCCCCTTTCCTAGGAGATCCTTGGTTTTCTGTACTTTCCCTAGCAAGAAAAACTTTCATTCATGAATTCAACAAGTTTAACTAAAACAGTTGGCAAACACTTATTGAAGACTTTTGTGCCAGGAATTTGAGATGTGGGTTGAGTAAGACACAGTTCTGACCCCAGGAGCTGTCGGAATAGAGATAGAGACAGAAATGCAGCAGTTCCAATAGTGGGAACCCCCAGGAAGAGACCAGTTTTCTCAGAGAAGGGGTGGCAGGGAATAGTTCTGGAAGGCTTCACAGAAGAGGTGCCACCTTGATGGGTCTTAAAGAGAATGGCTGGGGTTTATTCCTCTGTGTAACTGAGTAACACACAGAGGCATGGAGATCCAAGGCAAGTGAGGTAGGGGGAACAGCATGGGTAATCATGTCCATGGTGGGTCAGAGCAGGCGAGTAATCAGATATGCCTGGAAGACACCAGGGTAGGAGTGGCTGAGGATGGAAAGTCGGGCTAAGGATAGAGGATGAAGGATGCTATCTGACATGCTGTGAGGCAGGCAGAGTTACAAGCATCAGTTACGAACACCAGCACCTGTGTGAACATGAAGCAGGTCATGAAGCTTCTACTTCGTATAAAAATATTACTTTTATATGATAGGTTAAATATTTTCCTGGAGAATAAAACACAGATAAGTAAACTAAGGAAGACTACTTCTATAAGATTTGGATAATTGTCAAAGGGAAAGCTTGACATCCATTGAGCTTGCAGTGTATGAGACACTGTATAAGCACTTGATGTATATTCACCTCCCTTGGCCCTTACAACTAACTATGCTAGGCAGCAGATATTATTTTTATCATTCCCATTTGGTAGTTGAAGAAAGTGCCTAGTCATGGGCCTTTGGTGAGGAATACAGTTTGAAGTCAGTCAATCTGATTTCAGGGACTATGCCATAATCTTTATGTTCTTTGGGAAATAATCAGAATCCTAAACTAAAGAATGCTTAAGATTTCGTAATTTCTACAGGCAGTGGGGAGCCACAGAAGATTGCTGAGCATAGAGGAGATTTAATAAGCTGATGATGAGCTCTCTCTGTTGAGCAAATGAGGAATATAGAAGAAATACTTGCAGAAGTTTCAGGGGTAGCACTTCAAACAATGAGACCATTGGGAAACTTCAGTCCTAGGGAGGCTAGGCATGTGGGGAGGGCTCGCCTGAAGAAAGGCTTTGTGCTAACTATGTGTCTATGTGTGTCTATGGAGCCAACTGCATGGAGTGACAGGCTCTGAGGATGAGGGCTGCCTGTGCCCATCAAAGAATGGCCTTCCTATGTCCCCGTGGCACAGACCCTTGTCACATACCGGTCTTTTTAGCCTTTCATATCCCTTAAATCACCCCTCAGCAGGAGCACCTGCAATTATGAAGTCAAATATTCTAACCTGAATTCCCTTTCTATTCGTATGACCCATTTCAGCAATCTAAGGACACTCTCATAAATGTTAGGTGGGAAAGAGTTTTACCTTGCCAGGCCAAGTATCTAAATTGATGTGCGTGTTCCCCAAAAAGCAGAGGCAAACCCTGCTTGTATTAATGACCTGTGCCAGGGCACTTTCAGAATTCTTGCAGCATGAGATGCCTTTCACCCACCACACTGGAGTTACTTCCCTCGGATTCATCACTTCGTGGCTTTCCAGTCTGCATTGTCTTTGTTCTTCTCTGACCATCTTTGCAAACTAACCTCAGAATTATGTTCCTGCTTTTCCTGGAGTCTGCAAATCCTCTGTAATGAGCAGCCATCTGCAGATTCATTTTTATGCAGTTTCCCTTCCCCCCTCAGACTGGTAATAAAAATATTAAACAGGACTAAACCCGGGGCTGACCCCTGCTGCACCCTGCTAGACAGCCCCTCTTGGGATTGGCTGCCTTTTATCATTGGCCTTTTTTTCTTGCAATTTTTTGTCCAATTTACAGTCACCTCCCCCTGTCCTCAGCCTAGTCAATTAGAGCCGAATGTGAGAGTAAAAATGTTGGGAGATATCCCAAGCTTTTCCCGATAAAGTCCAAATCTATGTCTGTTTCTATACATCAGGAAACAATTTTGGGTAAACACTGAATAACACCATATTAAATATCAACATATTTTTATGTTAACCGTAATCTGGACTGTTGACTTAATATTTTATTTTCAACAAGTTCTTTGGGATCCTGTCTTCATGAGTTAACATTTGCTAATAAAAAGTAAAATTTCACTCAGTTTCTCTTTTGATTGTAAACTCAGACTTGGGACATTTTTGCACTTCAGTTTCTTCAGATGTAAATAAAATGAACTCATTTGTGTTTACAACAAGCTCTAAGAAATGTTTGATAGGACTACAAAGGATTATTTATCCTTTAGAAATGCTTTGTCTTTTGACACAATTATTTCCCCCAATTTGGGGATCTCACCAAGAGAGATACTGTGTAGATCTGTTTCATTTTTATTGTGTGTATTCCACACATCTAGAAGTCCTGGAAGAAGAAGAGGAGCATATCACTCCACTGGGACTGCATTCTGAATGCATGGATGTGCTATGAAATATAAATGTATCTTCCTGGACAGAGTTTTCTTTTTTCCCTTGCTCTCCTGAGACTCGGGGCTCATGGCGTCAAAAGCTCAGGTGCATCTAGCCATGAGAAGGCGTCTTTTCAGCTCTCTTTATCTTTGCCTCAGTACCCTCATCACAGTAATGAGAATGGACAGAGATTTAAAAGCAAATATAATCTAACAAATAGGCCAGACCCCTTTCTAATCCACATCCAGAACAAAAGATAGCACTTCCTGGAATGAACTCCCCGAGAGAGAAACACTTTGTGGAAGTTGTGGAAAATCTTTTCCTTTTCTCAAAATATTCAAAAAGTCTTATACTTTTAAAAGGACCATAAAGAGAGAGCCTTCAATGTTTGGTCTATAGTTTAAAATTTTGTGTGACTTTTTCTTGATCAGGAATGCTTTAACAAACAAGATCATCCAAACTCGGAATTTAATAATAATTTTTACATGACAACTGCACAAAAGTGCATGAAATAAGAGAAACCCCACCAGTCTTCGTATATTTTGACTCTATTGTATACAGAAAAGATATAGTAAAAATAAAAAGGATTGTGTAGTTCATGAAACACTCTCAAGATATCACTCTCCATGATGAATGAATTTCTGAAAATAATATATATCAAATATAGTGTATATGACAGATTGATTTATTCTATACCCATAATATTTGTGTTATATATTATTCAGGTGCTATTTTTGTAAATGTATGTCTAAAAACATCTATAAATGTGACTTCACTGGTTAGCTGTCTCACTGATATGGTGATGTTAGTCTTCAGCCCGTCTTTCTTTGTATCTCGGTACATCAGGTCTCAATGGCAATGGAGTGGGAGCTGTCCCGTTTCTGAGTCCCTGAAGCCCAGGTTGTGTTTGTGTACGGGGAGAGTTAATGAGAACAGAATGGCTTTCTTCCCCTAGCTTCCCCAATCCCATCTGTTCAAACAAAAGGCTGAAAGGGAAAGAGAACTGAGACCCTGCTGGTCAAGGGGGGAGGAATAATAACACATATCCTTGGGCAACATTTCAGCACATGCAACCCTTTTATACTGTGCTTAAGCTTTTATTCAGACAAAAGGAAGTCGGGCCAATGTAGGTTCCATTTAAAACTAAAATTAAAAGAAAATAACATTAGGCCCAAAACTAGTTTTTTTTTTTTTTTTTTTTTTTAAAAAAAAACTACATTTGTTAGTCTAGATTGAAAAATGAGAACTATGAAAGGAAAAGAAAAAAGCAATTTGTTTGTACTGAAATCTGCTGAGTAATCCACCCGTGTAGGCAGTTGTAGAAGACCAATTTCATTTATTTTGAATGAAGTTCAAGGACTAGTAATGAGCATTATAATAAAAAGAGTTAAAAAAAAAAAAAAGTCACTTCCCCGACTTCCTAAGAAGAGTCTATGACAATATTGTGATTTCCAGTGGAGGACAAGAAAACCAGTTGCCTTCAGTTCATCAGGTTAGCAGCTTGCCCACAGAAGCATGGCAAGCAACTCTGGAAGGTCAGAACATTCCCTGGAGCAGTTCATTGAGGCTGACTGGCTCCTAGAGACGGCTACTTAAATCCCAACCAGCCACCCTCAAGGGATTATTTCACAAGATTTGCCAATGCCCTGATACATGCTGTTGTTCATTAAGGGAGGAGAAGAAAAGATTTCCTGGGCATTTACTCCATAATTTAAGCCGGAGCTATCAGGCCATCTTACCATCCATGGGAAGGTGAATTTGCAATCAGTTTTCTTTTATCTGTATTATAAACCCTATATTTTAAGTCAGCCACCACAATGGCTGCATTACCATCACATACATAGAGACTTACCATTTTTTTGAAAGTGTGTAAAATAAATTGCTCTCTCCTCTTGAGTTAACTTTGATGCTATCACTTCTGTAAAAAGAAAAATAAGAAAGGGATGAAGATATTCACAAACTGAGATTGCCAAGGAGTTAAGATGTTTAGGTCACTATATATTTGGAAAAAGAAAAAAAATCCACATCTTCAGGATATTTCCCAAATGACAAAAAAAGAGAAAGGAAGAGGAAAATAAAAAGTAAATGTGAGCATTAAGAAATGTCATCTTAGGACCTCCCGGGAATTGTGAAAACCTGAAAAAATTTTATAAGGAAATGCAATTAGAACACCTAGGACACGACGAGGCACAAAGTCTGGCTCCTTCCATAGAAGGGCCATCAGCTACTGAAGAAAGGCAAACCAAACCTAAAATCTAAGGGAAAGAAATTTCCTGAATGAGGGGGGTGACCTCTGAAGGATCAGTAAGCTTGTGTAAAGTACGAGTTTAGCAAATCTTGGTTATCTTGGTGAACATGTTCTCATAAATGTTCATTTTTATTGTGTTGTCAACATTCAATTGTGCATGCAAATGGAAGGCAAAGCAGGGAAAAGACAGTCCAAAGTGGTGATTGAGCAAAACCATATTATCTGGCTTTCACCTGCCTCGTATTATTCTTTTTTTACAAAGCATTTTCTTTCCTCATTATTTATTTTTGCTTGGGCTAATTTTAAAATGAGTTTTTATTCCCTTGGTACAACAGCCAGTGTTGGCCCGGAATGAAAAACACACCCCTGATAATCCACAGAGAATGTAATCTACAACATTAATAACTGGCGGCTGAACGCATTTGCCTATTCCATTTTCCTCCTTTATTCCTAAAGGAAAACAGGAATATAAATACGCCTACTTTATAGAAGACCTGAGTTTTTTAAAGGGTCAACTACAAGAAAAAAAATTATTAACAAAATTAGATTTTGCCATGAATGTCTATCTCAAAACTAAAGTTGTAAACCATGTAAAAAGTTTGCTCTTGGAGATAATAGGAGCCATATTTTAAAAATAATACGGTTCTAAATGAAACTGCCTTTGCAAAATTATGACAGTAAGAGACCTGACGTAGTTAACTCCATCTTGCTTCTAATCTCCAAGATGTTCTTGGTCATTATTGGGTGTAGGCCAAACTAACTTTGCGAGAAATCTGGTTTATAGTTTAATCTTAAAGCAAGGATGATAATAGCCCTTCCCAAAACTAAATTGCCTTTGTAAAACTAATGAAAGCCTACAAGGTTAGGATTATGAGAGGGTCTTGAATTCTGCTAAGACGTAGGCATAGTTAAATGACAACTAGCCATTGTTCCAGAGATCACAAGAATTGTAACTTCCCCAATGACTCCTGTAAATAATATCACTATTGTAGAACCTATAATTGGCCTTTTTTTCAGACTTTTACATTGCTGATGAGGGCTGACCCTAACCAGACCCCCAACTCATGTCTCAACCGGTCCTATGGCCCCCACCCAGAGACTGGCTCAGCACATGAAGACCTTTATCCACACCCCTATGATTTCACACCCAACCAAGCAACGTTCCTCATCCCCTAGTCTCCCGCCCACCAAGCTATCCTTCAAAACCCATAATCTCTGAGTTTTCAGGGAGACTGATTTGAGTGATAAATTCAGTTCCTCCTCATGGGCTGGCTTCAATCAGTTAAACTCTTTCTCTACTTCCAATGCTGTGGTCTCAATGAATAGATTTTGTCTGTGCAGTGGACAGGAAGAACCCATTGGAAAATCACATAAAGATAGTACATTTAAGGTTGAAAAACGATCAAGGCTAATTATTGGATGATCTCCATTGAAGGATTCTCATTATGCTGTCCACAGTAGCCAAAAGAGACAAACATGCCATGTTTGGGACAGACTCCTTAGATATGACAAGGACTCCCCCAGCCTGTGCCCCTAGCACTGCAGTTTCAGGCTACTTTAAAAAAAAAAAAATGTGTTCTGTAGTTTTTGCTGCCATTTCATATGAGGTCATTATATAAGTAAAGGGGACCCCTTCTGTCTGTTATCGTTGATGAGGTATATATGCATTTGAGAGAGGCAATGTATTCTTCACATTTGACTAAAATTTAGATGTATCAATTTATTCTACAACCATTCATTGTGAGACATTAAATAAAGGCTATAATGTATTAAAAAATGCTCTGTCCAGGTACATGTGAGGGAGTGGAGAATATGGTCTGCCAGGCTGGGGCTTGGATATTTATCCAGAGGGTGATGAGGAGGCACTAGAGGTTGAAAACAGAGAAGCTGTAAGCAGATCACTGAGAAACAATGCAGTTTCAGCTACAGATCATCGCCAATAAAGTGAATATCACAATAAAGCAAGTCACACAAATTTTCCTAGTGCATACAAAAGTTATATTTACATTATACTGAAGTCTATTAAGTGTACAATAGCATTCTGTCTAGAAAACAGCATACATGCCTTAATTTAAAAGTACTTTATTACTAAAAAGTGTTAACAATAGTCTAGCCTTCAGCAAGTCATAATTGTTTTTCTGGTGGAGTGTCTTGCCTCAGTGTTGATGGCTGCTGACTGACCAGGGTGGTGGTTGCTGAAGGTTGGAGTGGCTGTAGCAATTTCTTAAAATAAGACTCCAGTGAAGTTTGCCCCATCAGTCAACTCTTCTTTTCATGAAGGATTTCTCTGTAGCATGCAATGCTGTTTGATAGCATTTTGCCCACAGTAGAACTTCTTTCAAAATTGAAGTCAATTCTGTCAAACACTGCCAGTGCTTTATCAAGTAAGTTTAGGTAACATTCATTTCAACAATGTTCACAACATCTTTACCAGGAGACGATTCCATCTCAAGAACCCACTTTCATTGCTCATTCATAAGAAGCACTCCTTATCCATTCAAGTTGTACCATGATAGATAAATATGATATCGATTTGCATTAATATCATCATTGAGAAGTAACTGCAGATGAGGTGGAAACAGCAAAAGTACTAGAATTAGAAGTGGAGCCTGAAGATGCAACTGAATTGCTATCAGTCAGTTCAGCTGAAGATTTTAGCATTGACTTCTCCTCTCTAGCTATAAAAGTCCTAGACTGCATCTTCTTCCAGTACAAGGCTATTTCATCTACTTTGAAAATCTGTTGTTTAGTGTAGCTGCCTTGATCAATAATCTTACCTAAATCTGCTGGATAACTTGCTGCAGCTTCTGCATCAACACTTGCTGTTTCACCTTGGACTTCTTTGTTTTGGAGATGGTTTTTTTCCTTAAACTTTGTGAATCAACATCTGCTAGCTTCCAACTTTTCTTCTGCAGCTTCCTCACCTCTCAGCCTTCATAAAATTGAGAGATTTGGGGCCTTGCTGTCAATTAGATTTTGGCTTAAGGGAATGTTGTGGTTGGTTTGATCTTCTCTCCAGACCATTAAAACTTTCTCCGTATCAGCAATAAGGCTGTTTCACTTTCTTATCATTCACATTTTCTTCTAATTTTCTTCAAGAATTTCAAGAACTGCACATTCAAGAACATTTTCTTTGCATTTGCAATTTGGTTAACTGTTAGGTGCAAGAGCCCTAACTTGTGGCCTATCTCAGCTTTCAACATGCCTTCTTCACTAAGTTTAATCTGTTCTAGCTTTCAGTTTAGAGAGATGTGTGACTCTTCCATTCATTTGAACACTTAGAGGCCATTTTAGAGTTATTAACTAGTCCTAATTTCAATATTATTGTGTCTCAGGAAATAGGGAGACATGAGGAGAGACAAAAAGACATGGAATGGTTGGTTGGTGGAGCAGTCAGATTACACACAACATTTATCAATTAAGTTTACTGTTTCATATGGGTATGGTTTATGGCATCCCAAAACAATTACAATAGTAACATCAAAGATCACCAATCACAGATCACTGTAACCAATATAATAATAATGAAAAGTTTGAAATATTGTGAGAATTACCAAAATGTGACACAGACATCAAGTGAGCATATGCTATTGGAAAAACGGAGCTAATAGATTTGCTTGACACAGATTGCCACAAACTTTCATTTTGTAAAAAAAAAAAAAGACTGTCTGTAAAGTTCAAAAAAGTGAGGCACAAAAAACTGAGGTATGCCTGTATTTGCAATTACAGTTGACCGTTGAACAACAGGAGTTTGAACTGCACAGGTCCACTTATACTTAGATTTTCTTCTACCTCTGCCACCTCTGAGACAGCAAGACCAACCCCCCTTTTTCTCCTCTTCCTCAGCCTGCTCAAAATAAAGACAGCAAGGATGAAGATCTTTATGATGATTCACTTCTACTTAATGAATAGCAAATATATTTTCTCTTCCTTATGATTTTTTAAATAATATTTTATTCTCTCTAGCTTACTTTATTTTAAGAATACAGTATATAATACCCATAACATGTAAAATATTGTTTAACTACTTGTTATTAGTAAGGCTATGGTCAACAGTAGGCTATTAATACTTTAGTTTTGAGGTAGTCAAAGTGATATGCAAATTTTCAACTGTGCAGGATCAGGGGGGTGGGGGGGATGGGGAGATGGTTTCCCTAAGCCCTGAGTTGTTCTAGAATCAACTGTGTATTATTTAGTTTAACCAAATTCTTTCTAACTATATGAATTAGTGGCATCGAGAGATTCCTGGAAAGACATAGCAGACTAAAGCAAAGAACAGAATGGCAGAGTCAATGTTCTACTCTTAGCCTGAGTTCTTTGTCAGCAATGTTATGAGGTTAAAGCAAAGATGATACAATAAACTCTGTCAAAAGTCAGCCAAAAAAATTAAAATTATCAAGAGTTTTTGAAATATAGCTTTGTATCATTAACCACAGGGTATGATCTATATGGTATGTATTATGTTTTCGTGAATTGAGGTATCTTTTTGGCCACATCTGCCACGAAAATCTAGTGGATAAATAAACTGGGCTTAGAATCACAACTTTGAATTACTATATTGTAAAACATTAAACTAAATTTGATTTTAAAGAATAAAATGTATCCAACTATATTACCCTCACTAAAAATATTATTGTGAATTACGATTCTAAAAGAATACAAAAGTTTTGTGTCATTAATAAAAAATAATTTTAGAAATGTTAATTTCATCTTTCTCATTTTTTTCCAGTTACTGTGCTACAGAACAATTCATCCCAAAACTTACTGGCTTAGAACAGCAACAATATTGATTTTGCTCACTATTTTGCAAGTTGTGGAAAGCTCTCAGGGATAGCTTGTCTCTCCTCCACATGGTGTCACTTTAGTTGGCTTGAAGGCTGGGAGCTAATGCTAACTATCAGCTCCTTTCCATGTGGGCCATCTTCTTGTATGTTGGCTAAGGGCTCCCAAGGCATGTGTCCCAAGAAAAAAAGAGCTAGGCAGAAGCATTATCTTCTTTTATGACCAAGTCTAGTTAGCCAGCATAGTTATAAAGTTCTGCAAGTTTCAAGGGGAAGGAACACAGCCTTTCAGTCAAGTAGTGTCAATGTCACACTGCAAGATGAAAAGGTAGGAACAGATTATGTTGATATGGCCATCTTTGAAAAATGCAATCTTATAAAATTATCATACAACATTGTGTGTTTTACACAACATATCAGTACATCTTCATATTTTATACATAACTAAATATGTATATATTTATAACATTGTCAGAATGCTTTATAAATTGGAGTGCATAATAAAAACTGAAAACTTTTCTCATTTAGGAAATTGAAAGAGAGTAAAATACAATGTATCTTTGCATGGCATAAGAGATACTAAACATATTTTTTCATCCTTCCTCATTGGCCTTCAGACTAACAGGGGGGTCAGTACCTCGTAAAACAGTGTTTCACTAGGACTTTTTGCCATAATTAATCTCCCTTTCCCCTATATTCTAATAGCAAATTATGCCTTTGGTACCACATTTCTCACATTACGTTTTGCATTCAAATTATGTACATATATTATATAAGACAAAGTCTTATTCAGTTCTGTGTGCTCAACAGTTTGTAGAATGGTTTTTACATAGTAGATGCCCCTCAAAATACTGAGTAGGATGAACTAGCTAAAGTTTTAGGATCTTTACTCCAGCAGTGGAAGTTGGTGGTGGAAGAGCTGATTTACTTAGAAGAAGAGAGAGAAGGGAATGTGCTATGGTAGTCTATTTTCCAGACCACAGTGCTCCCTAGCATGTACTATACATGGTACGAGCCAACTCTGAGGGCCACAATAGTAAGTAGGTAGAGGAAGATGAGTAGGTCCTTAATCCAAAGGATTGTAAATATCTACCGCTCTTCATTGTCACAGATACCGATGTCTCTGATCCCATGATCACGGTGTAGCAGAAATAGTTCCAGATTGGCAGCCATGACATTTCTCACTGACTGGGGGTAACCTTTTGGAGCTAACTTTTGGTTTCTCCATCTGCAAAGGAGTGGATTTGTATTAATAAATTCTTAGGTGCTCTGCAGCTTGAAAATGTTCTGATTCTCAAAACCCCTGTATGAGTAGTTATGAAGGTGAAGCAAGGTTGGTGATCCCAATTCATGATCTGAATATGGCACTGTCTTATAATTTAAAGAAAACCATTGAAAATATAGATTATTATTCTTATATACCCAATGCCTAGAATAGTACCTAGCTCAAGATAAATGTTCAGAATATTTATTGATATAATAACGAGTGTAGTTGATTTTTGCCCATGGTTCCTGGCTCAAAATTTCTTGGAATTTTCTGAATGATAGGAGTGTCTTTTGTTTTTATAAGAGCCCCTTTTGATCATACCTCAGTTTATGCTAATGAGGTAACTTATGGTAAAACCTTAGTTTTAAGGGAGAGGCTGGCCATGACAGAAACACCAAGATGTAATGAGAATGTTGGAATTTTCAGCCTCACCTCCTCAGCTCCAAAGAGGGCAAAGGAGCTAGATACTGAGTTCAATCACTTGGCCAAGCATTTAGTCAACCATACCTATGTGATGAGACCCTAGATAAAAACTCTGAACACCGTAGTTCAGGGGAGTTTCCTTGTTGGTGAAGGGGTTGATATGCTAGGAGGCTGACACACCCAGAGAGGACAAGGAACCACTGTGCCCAGCCTAAAATCTTAATTTTAGTGTGCTTTCAGTAAATTCTGTGAGTCATTTTAGTAAATGACAAGAATGGGGTCATGAGAACTCCTAAAATTGTAGCCAACTCAGACAGAATTGCAGAATTACCACTTTCAACTGACATCTGAAGTAAGGGCAGTCTTATTGGAGACCTTGCCCTCTAACTTGTAGTATCTAATGTTAACTTGAGGTAGTTAGTGTCAAAATCAAATAACTTTGCCCTTAACTTGTAGAGTCTGCACTAACTGTGGGTAGTTAGTGTCAAAATTGAATTGAATTCTAAGATATCCACTTGGTGTTGGATAATTGAGGTTAGAAAGTAGTAAGTATTTTCCTAGGTCATAATAAATCACATTAATGAGTACTCATTCTATGCCAGGTACTGTTCTAGATGCTTGATATGTATCACCTCATCTAATCCTCACAACAAAACAATGAGACAGATGTCATTATCATCCCCATTTTACATGTAGGAAACTGAGGCATAGAGGGAGTAATTTCAGTGTTATACAGCTGACAAAACTAGACTTAAACCCATATCCTAAACCGCTACCCACACACAGTCCTACTACTCAGCCCTGTCTTCTTGATCCTCAGGCAGCTGAAGCAACACTGAAAAAGTCAGACTTGAAAATTCTGGGCACACTGATGGCAAATGTTCAGAAATATGGAAGAGATTGCTTCTGAGACACTTCGTGAAACGGGCTGTGATATGGTTGCCAGTTCCCTGAGAATTGAAATATGCCACATAACTCACCTCCACTCAGATATTAAGTGTGAAATACCTCAGACCCTATTAATCAGACCCATCACCAGAATCAATATTCATTAAACAGCCATGTGCCTGAACAAAAGCTAGTCACAAAGAAGACAAAGATGCTACTCCCATGTTGGTTCTGCCCAAAAGGAGAGATAACACTAATGGAGACAAACCTTCCTTCCTGTCTTGAGAAGAGGGAGGGTAGAAAAAAGTCCCACTTATCTGAATGGATTTGGAGCACTCCACAGCTGCCCCTATGCCCTCCTCATATCTCTTCATATGTAAAGTATTTTCTATTTGGAGGACAGAGCAAGACTAGATTAATGGCAGGTCTGATGACCCCTATCTGTAAAGGGCCTTAACCTCTCATAAAAATACTTAATAGAGTTCTTTCCCTTTAATTGCATGCCACAATCTTTGGGGGCCCATCTATCTCTATGGGTACTCTGGGCACTAGCCTCCCTTTGTAATGTGGTTCTGCCTGAGTGTGGAATCAGCTGAGGAGGCCAGGGGTCCCAAGGCAATACACCATCTGGCCAAGGTCATGGGTGGCAGATTACCAATTAGGAAGCATGGCAGGGAGGATGTTGTGTGGCTGGGGGCCAGGAATAGATGGTGGATCAGCCATTAGTAAGAGAACCAGTGTAGGTGTTGCAGCAGATTAATACACAAATCTTTGCTCTCAGGGGAGCCTACATGAAATCTTAGATTGGGTCACTAAGAGCTTTCAGAGGTAGAAAATGGAGCAAATTTATTAAAACATGAGCATGCACTTAGAGCAGTGTTTCTCAAACTTTAATGTGCATGTGAATCACGTAGAGATCTTGTTAAAATGGCTTTGGATTCAGTGGGTCTGAGGTGGGCCTGAGATTTTGCATTTATAACAACTCAGGAGATGCCAATGCTGCTGGGCCATGAACCACTCTTAGATGCAAGGGCTTAGAACACATCCCACCTGGTTCCCTGCTTCCCTCTTGAAGGTTTCACCTGTTGGAACCTGGTTTCTGTAGCCCTGCCTTCCACTCCAATTCAATAGATTAAATGAGGTCCCTCTGGTATGTTAATCACGAATAAGAAAGTCCAGGTTCCTTTTTTTCTCTTTTGCTTTTCACTTACTTTTTAACTGCACCAGCAATACCTGAATATATCTGGAGTATTTCAGCCAACCCAAACATCATATCATTTAATTTGTGAGTTCTTTTTTATCAATCTTCAACATAAAGACTCTAAAAAAAACCACACACACAATACCATTACTATTCTCAACAAAGCTAATAATAATTCATTTGTGTTGTTTAATATCTAGTCTACGTTCAATTTTAAATGATTGTCCCAAAATGTCTTTTATAGTTGATTTGTCTAAATCAACATCTAAATCACAGCTACACATTGCATTTGATTGATTTGACTCTTAAATCTCTTTTAATCTCTAACAGTTTCTCTTATTTCTTTCTTTCTTTTGTTACTTCATTCAATTTATTTGTTGAGAAAACTAGGTTATTTGCCCTGTAGAATTTCTCTCATTCTGAATTTGCCTGATCGTATCCACATGGTGTCATTTAACATGTTCCTTTATTCCCTGTATTTGCTGTAAATGAGTAGTTAAACACAGAGACTTAACTAGATTCTGTACCTTTTTTTCCAGTAATACTCTAAATGGTGCTGTGTGCTTTGTATCTCCATCACATTGCAGGGAACATTATTACTGGTTGTTTCACTTTTAGAGATATTGAAATTGATCATTGGGTTCTGATGCATTTAGCTGAACCATCTATTATAAAGTCTTCCATCAACCTTTCACTTAGTGGTTTTAGATGTCGTGGATAACCTGTTTGCACTCTTGAAAGTATTTCTCTGGCATGCTGTGCTTCCCTAGTGTAACAGTTTATTCCTCAATTTTCTCCACTTGATGGTAAATTCCCTCAAGGCAGGGTCATGTCTCTTCCTGTCTTCAGCACCTAACCCGTTATCTGGCATATAGTTGGTATTCGATAGTTATTGAATGAATGAATTCTGCCCCTAACATCTCCTGAAACCAATGGATGCATGCCATAAATTGGTTCTTAGGTTACATATGTCCAGGATGTTTCAGGGGCTTTTAAAGCCCTGATAATATCAAAGGCATTCCTTTCAGAAATTCTGCCACCCTATTGGACTTAGTATGGACTTCAGAAACAAGGTAGTATTTTAGCCATGACTGGGTTTCCCAAGTACATGGTGCCAACGAGTAGATAAGGAGAGAAAAGGAAGGTATACTTTTATAGAGCCTTTTTCAGTTGTTGAATTAAGAAAACACATCTCGGGGTCAGACACATGGTCACAGGCAGAGACTCACTGAGAACACAGATAAGCACATACTTTGAGAATGAAGCAAGGAGACACTCCAGGTAACAATGTTTTGTATGACACTTGGCTGACTTGAACCCTGATATCTCATTTCAGAGTAGAGGGGTCACTGATGCTTGCACTGAACTTTGCCCTCTCTTCCAGGAAGTCTTTGAATCTAACTAGGGCTTTAAAAGGCAATTATGTGGAACTATTCATCTAATGGGATAGTAGATGGCCTCTGAACTTCTTCAGTACATCAGTGACAGGCGAGAAAGGGGGTGTTTGCTTGAATAGCCTAGCTAAGATCTTAGCTTTTGGAAACTGAAGGCTTAAGGACATCATGCCCAGTAGGGGGAGCCCTTATTAATGAAGATGCCTCTGGGATGTTGGAATGAACAGGAAATGCTAGGAGGAAGTGTTTGCTGAGGTCCTGAAGACACCCTTAAAACAAATATGTAAGATTAAAGGGAAACTGCTAACTTTCCAAGTTCCAAATTCTAGCAACTTTGTTCTCTTCCCTATTATTCACATTGCTAATGTGAGTCTACACACTGATACCCAAGTCTAAACTGTAAAACAGTGGTTCTTACCTGGAGGCAATTTTACTCCCAACTACCCTCTACCCCCCAACCTCCCACCCCTTATTCTCAGCACACATTTATCAGTGTCTGGAGACGTTGCTGCTGATCGGACACTTGCACAACAAAGAATTATCTGGCCCAAAATGTCAATAGTGCTGAGGTTAATAAATCCTGCCTTAAAACAATCTTTTGTTTGTTTGCAATTTATAATAATATTGAATTATACAAACTCTCCAACTCTTAGTTTCTCATCATTCTTCTGTCTTTCGTCTGAATTCCTAAAATCACACTCTCAAGTTCCTCGAACTCTTCGTTCAGAGTTATCCAGTAAATAGCTCTGTTATATCCTTCAAAATCACATGTCCCAGATGTGTTTCTCTCACTAGACAAGTCTCCACCCCATCACCCCCTATCCCAAGTACCTTCTCTTTCTCTTTCTCCTCTTTCTTTCTTTCTTTCTTTCTTTCTTTCTTTCTTTCTTTCTTTCTTTCTTTCTTTCTTTCTTTCTTTCTCTTTCTTTCTCTCTCTCTCTTTCTTCTTTCTCTCATGTTGTTTTTTAAAGTCTGCTTTTCACACCTCATATTTTTTGAAAGAGAGAACAGAAATATAGAAACCAACTAATGAAACAAATGAAAACATCTCTGGTTAAACATGTTTATTCTCTATGAATATTCCTTATGCTTCCTATTTCAGAATTAGGGAATATAATTCCCTAATTGGATCCCTAGGTCCAATTAACCAGGGCACTTTTGGGGCCCACCTGCATTCGAAATTAAGAGATTTGTACCTGACAGAAAAGTCTAGGAGGTTTTAACTTTGCTGAATTTGAAAATGGAAAGCTATGGCATCTTTGTCATTGTTGCGTACCCCTAAATATTTGGATGAAAGTTGTAGAGAACCCAAGTGATAGAATTGGACAGTTACTGGAACCCTCAAACCCTAGCTCTTTCCCCATAAAATAAAGGATTGTCTCAGGATCTCTTCCAGCTTCGGACTCAGAGTCAGGGCCCCCTCTCGAGGGGCTAAACTGAAAGATTCTTTTCGAAAGTAGTCAGAAAACCTGCATGCTGAGCAGGCAGGACAAGTTGGGTTGAAAATAGGAAAAGGTTTAGTAGGTTTGCCACATCCCCTCATGCCTTTTCCTGGGAGTGTTATGGTCTCCTTAAATCATCATCATCACCATAATCACCATGAGTAAGGGCTGATGCTTTATCTACTAATTCTCAATCTTCAAAATAATTTTTGAAGTACCATAGAATGTAAACAATTTCCTCAAGGGTAGGCAGAAGATAAATGGCTATATATACATATATGAAAAAGTCTAGGATGGGAATAAAATGGAAAGGAGAGAATTTCTGAAATAGCAAAACCTAATCTCGGGTCCTTGAGTGCCCAAGGAGACAGATCAGCATCCCCCACAGAAAGCTGACAAGCTCAGCCTCATCACCCAGTGAGGTCCATAATAGTAAATGTCACATGGTAAGTTCCCTACCTTTCATGTTTCTTTCCTGTCACCTCTTAGAACTATATACCATCTAAATTTTCTGCTTTCTCAGTCTATGGATATAAATGAAATTATATTATTATCAATTGACCGGCATTTCTGTTTTTGCCCCCACCTGTGCCCACCCGCCTCGATTGTTCAAGTCTTCCCTTCCCCACCCCAATAGTTTTGATAGTCACCAAAGAGGGGCCCTGCATACACTCAAAAAACAGTCTGCCCACTCTGGTCACTACCTGCCATCTGTCACCTTTTCCCTCTTGTTCTCCCCCTCTAATTGATGTCTGCTAATCAGGAAGCCTCTGAAAGGAGTGGTAGTATTGCTACTTTAGATGGTGTGCTCCTCCCAACCCCCATGAAGCCATGATTCATTCCACATGCTCCCAGTCGCCACCAGGTTTTAAAATGCCAGAGCTGCGCTGAGTTTCTTGACAGAGTTTTCCTCATCTCTGTCAATTTGCAGCTGCCCCTCAAAGATTTGATCAGAGTTGAATGAAGACTTTTGGAAACACAGTGCTTGCTTCTGATGCAGCTAACTGACCAAGAAAACACACACACACACAAAGAGAGAAAGATAGAGAGGTTTGTGTAAACGAGCAGCAGTGGAGCCTAAATATCTTTTTAGGAAATAAACATTTTCCCCAAATAAGTAGGGTCTACAGAGACACAGCTCTGCCTAAAACCTAAATAACTTTTTTTTCTGCTTTTTTACATTTCTCTACTTCCAGTTAAGGGGTCTCCAATATCTCATTTTCCAATTATGGACCCTACTTTCTACTTACATATCTAAATTTTGTTATATATCCACCTTCAACTCTTACAAGACATGAAACACCTCCTAAGTTTGAAAGCATAGTACTCTTCCCATGAAAGCCTCCAAACTATTAAGGCAAAGCTTCAGATTCAAGTTTCTTTCGGTTTTTCTTCACTCTAGCATGTGATCTGGAAACTATTTCTTCCTATAGATGGTAGTGGGAGAGGTGATGGTAATAGAAGGCATACTTCCCTCTCTATATTATTTCCTTAAAATTGCTGCTTTTTCTTCCTCAGGATCCTGGTCAGACATGGAATGGTAGATCTTAAAGGGACCTTACCAGCCTGTGGTGAATATAGCAAATGGCTTGACTCAACCTCCATCCTCTCACCTCCTGGTCTGCTTCCTGGAATGTGAGTGCTGGAAATTTCAACATTTCATTTCTCAAGCTTTCCTTGCAAGCAAGGTCTTATGTACAACTTAGGTTCTGCCATTTATATGCACAAGCGAGATTTGAATAGTAGAAGTAAGGCAGAGGCTGCCTTCCTGTTCCATTTGTTGTTGTTGCTGGTAAGCAAGGTTGAGGACACAGTGCATGTCCTGTGGTAGTGTCCGTCCCTAGCTTCCTGGCATCAAGAGGTGGTGGAGGCAGCAGAGGATGTGTATCCTTGGGTAGTAGGCATGGCGGTGTGTCTTTGAACTCAGCAGTTCCAGTGGTGGCTTTCTGGAGGCCCATCCTAGAATCCCCTCCTCCTACCCTTTCAATCATTTTGTAGTACTTCATTTTCTGTATTGCATTTCTGTGTGCTTATAATAACCAAATTTCTGTATTCTACATAGAACGCTGCCTCTACGAGGTCATAAACGATGAAGAAATTCCTATCGTGCTTGTTACTAACCTAGGTGCAGAACTGAGGGCCCCAACAGCAGCGGAGAGTGGGAGATAATGAAGGGAAAAGCCAAGCCAGGAAGTGGCAGGGCCAGGGGAAGGGGGCGTGCTATTATGTGTGCTGTTACACTTGGTTGTAGGGAGACCTCAGAGAGGCTTTCCAAATATATACAAGGATGTCGTCATGTTAACTGGAATGTAAAACATTCACAGTGCCTAGGCTTGTCGTTAAAAACAAGAATGGGCTTGGACTACATGGTGAGCAGAAATACCTATTAATCTAAGTCCTCGTCTGGATAAAGTGTAGAGGAGGTGGGCACCACTTATTAAATGTATCTTATGTTTTATAAACCAGCTGACAAAGTGATAAAAGTAAGAAGTAAGATTGTGCACAAAAAGCTTGTATTTGCGTAAAATCAAACCTCTGGTTTTCTGGCTGTGGATTATACCTATTGCTGAGAAGTTTAATTTACCAGTTGTTCCCATCATGTTATTCAAATAATCTACAAGTTGCCGGCACAGCAATGTATTGCATTTCTAGGGCATACTGTAGATTCTTGCAACCGTTGTTCAGTATAAATTCTGCTTTAAAGTATCTGAAAATTGCCTACAATTCTGGTCCAGTTTGGACACGACTATCTGGCAAAAGAAATAAGCTGGAGAGTTGAAGGAGGACAATTAGACTTTTTGGAAAAGCTGAAAATTAAAAGGTAAAGTGCTGTGTTGGATAAAAGTTCAGAAACAAAGCAAGACCCCTAAGGCCACTTGGAGAAGAGCAGAGTGGACTGGGACTCTGGATAAGCTGGGAAACATCCTCCCAGTGTTTTCTGCAAGTGTTCATTCCTGCCCATCTGTTCTGTGCAATACACAAGTGCCCCACTTACGTTGTTTGCACAGAACCTACTCTGTGGTGAAACGCCAGGTTCTGGCTGCACGCCTTCCCAACAGTCCCTTCTTCTGTCACCCCAGAGTTGGGTGTGTGTCAGGGGTCCCCAAGCTCTCAGGCTTCATAGACAATTAATTAGAGAGATTCACAGGACTCAGAAAACCTGTCATACTGATGATTACAGGTTATTCCAGCAAAAGGATATAGATTAAAATTATCAAAGGGAAAAGACACATGGGGCAAAGTCCAGGAGAAACCAGGTACAAGCTTCCAGGTGTCCCCTCTCGATAGAACTGCACAGGATGTATTTAGTTCTCTCATCCTCGGTGTGTGATAACACATATAAAGTGTTGCCAACCAAGGAAGCTCACCCAAGCCTTGGTGTCTAGAGTTTTTATTGGAGATCTGCCATGTAGGCATGCTGTACCTGTGTGATTGGTTTTAGCTACTCAGACTCCAGCACTCCTAGACCAAAAGCAAGTGTTTGCCACAAGTCACATTGTCAGCACAATCTGATCCAACTGGCAACATGTGACCCAAGGCCTCAAGCAAACAAAATGACCCTTATCAGGCAGAATATCCAGGGACTCAGAGCTCATCTCCCAGAAACTGGCCAAGGGCCATTGCGGAAATCAGGCCTTTCTTGGGAATGTATAGGGTTTGAGCAACTCAGATCTCTTGAGCTAACACTTTCCTTCCCAGCAAGAAGAGGAAGTTTGGAGTGGGAGGGACTCTTCCTGGTCAGTGGCCTCAGGACTGAAGCCTTTCTGCATAGAGACTCAGCTCCCCACAATAGCAGTGTCTTGGTAACCACGCACATTTGGTCAGACCATATGTGCTGGGCATAAGAACTGATAGTGTCCACACTACCTATGCTACTGCTGAGAGCGGGAAACCTGCTGGAGGATTCCTTCAAGGATGAGTCATCCTCAAGGGGGCCTCAACCCTTTGTCCCCACCCAGCATCATTCCTAAGTGCTGCCCATTTTACCCTTAAACATTACTCAGACCTGCCCCTCCTCTGAGTCTCTGCCACCATTCCCTAGTCCAGATCAACATCATCCCTCACTTGCACCATTGCAGCAGGCTCTTCCTCAGCCTCCTGGCCCACTGTCATCCCACTACAGTCAGAGTGAGCTTTAACAAAGCTAAGTCTCCCCTTCAGTGGCTCCCCATGACCTGTAGGATGAAATCCAAGCTCCGTGACTCTGAATGGAACATTCTCTTGCCCCCACCCCAGCCTCTTGTCTCCCCTGCCTCTCATCATTGCCTTTGACAATCCAAATTGCTTATAGATCTCAGTATAGAGCTCATTGTTTCTGTCTGTTGTTTCTTTGCATCAAGAGCCAATCGTAATCTCAAAAGACACAATCTCAAATGCGATAATCCCACATGTTGAAATCCCCAAAATCAAAATCACAAAAATACAATTCCGGGAAAAGTAATTTTAAAATTAGTTTAAAGATATCTTATTTGAGAAACATATAAAAAGAGAACACTCACAGGCCACTTTATACCGTAAAATAGATAAAAGTAATACATTTTTGCAACATAACTACTCAGGTATACTGATAGTCACATAGTGATGAGCAGACAACTGTATTCATAAAGAAATAGATCAAAAAAGGAAATGTACATATGAATATCATTATGGTTGGTAATTGTGTACACCCAGCCTTATAACTGCAATCATCTGAAATACTGTGATGAACAACCTAAGTCTTTTGATGAAAAGGATCAAAAAATGCAATGGGTCACCAGCTCCTCATATGCACTTGCTCAAAGAGCCGAGATCTCGAGAAATCTTATCTTTCACAAATACAGGTGCACAAAAAGGACATCTCTTCATTTGTTGAGGAAGTTTCAGTGTTTTCTAATGTCCAAGGCAGCAGAAGGAAAGTCTGTTCCAGCTCTCAGATACCAATAGCCTTCTGTATTTGTTCTCTCCAGGACCCTAGCCGATTGGATGGTGTCCTCCAGTATTGGGGGAAGATCTTCCCCAGCTAATCCACTCAGTCTCAGGCACAATCTCCTCTGGAAACACCCTCACAAACACACCCAAAATAATGCTTTACCAGATTTCCAGGTATTCTTTAATCCAATCAAGTTGACATTTAAAATTAAGTCCACAAGTTCACCCCTTGTCAACTTGGCACTCACACACAACTCCTTAAACCACACTTCATTTCCAATAAAGACAACAACAAGGCAATAGTTCTGCCTAAAATGATACATCTATACTGTGATTGTAATTTAGACTTTAGGGTTTTAAATCTTTTGGGATTCCAACATTCAGGATTATGGCATTTTGGATCATGTCTCTCAGGATTACAATCCAAATGCCTTTGCACCAGTCCTACTGCCTGGAACATTGCTCTCTTCTCACTTTCTTGCCTTAGCCTAGCCACCCTCTGCTCCTGGACTGAGCTCAGGTATCACCTTAGAAAGTCTTCTCCAACTCCCTTCCTTAGCCCCACAAGCCAGGTTAGCTGCTTTCCTCCTCTGTGCATTATAATTATCTGTTCAATTGCCAGCCTTCACTTCTGGAATATTCTCCTTGAGGACAGACATGGTGGATTATTAGTTTTTTTTAAATCTCCGAAAGAAAGTAGCACTCTATTTAGCCTTTGGTGAACACCTTCCTGGAAAGCTAATACCCAAGATGCTCCATGGGGGCCGGGGTGAGAGGTTGGGTGATACGATGGTGCTTGTCATATTGCGATTTTCCTATATTCATAAGAAAGTCTGTCCTTCTGCTCTCTCCAGCTCTTTTTACTTTCATTTCACGATCATCAAAATCACCAATCACTCTTCAAATAACAATTCACTTGTAGGCTCACCATAGGAAGAAGAAATGCAGGCCAGGAAAGCTGATAATCCAGTCTACTTAATAATATTTTATTTTATTTTTATTTTTATTTTTTGTTTTGAGACAGAGTCTTGCTCTGTTACCCAGGCCTGAGTACAGTGGCGCCATGTCAGCTCACTGAAGCTTTGACCTCCCAGGCTCAAGCAATCCTCCCACCTCAGCCTCCCAAGTACCTGGGACTACAGGTGCACACCACCATGCCTGGCTAATTTTTGTATTTTTTGTAAAAACGGGATTTCACCATGTTGCCCAGGCTGGTCTCAAACTCCTGGGCTCAAGCGATTTGCTGGCCTCAGATTCCCAAAGTGCTGGGGTTATAGGCATGAGCCACCGTGCCCACCCTTAATAATCATCTTTCTTGTGGTAAATTTAAAACTTGGAATGTAACTTGGGAGAAACGGGGGAAATGATAAAAGACTAGAGATCACACTCTGTACTCTATTACTCATTCCCAAACCCCACCTCTACTCACCACACCACATATTTTTAATCCAAATAAATAAAGGGACAGCCCTAACGGATAAAAAAGAAAAGTCATAAAAGGGCAACCTATGGCCAGAGGGAAGCAGGTGGAAGTGGGGAGAGGCTTTGCTGGGAGGTCATGGAAGGATTTAGGCGCTGGTTGTGTAATTGAGGCTGGGGCCTTTTCTAAACACTAACTGCGGGAGCCTCATCCTTTTACACCACCATCTATTAAATAATTCCCCAAATCACCACCTGTGATTGTAGAATGAATTCAGTAAACTCACTTCAGAAATTTACAGCCTACTTATTTTCCCCTATTATGCATAAGCAATCCAATTAACTCCTGGAACTTAATAAAAAGAAAAAAAGTCATTGGAGTACAGGGATAAGATGAAAAAGAAAGACACTCATTGTCTAGTTCTTGTTTCTCCACCATCAATCAATCTTGTTCCCCCTAGGGTGGGGAATTATTGCACATTAATTGGTGTGCAACTTCCTGTCTGCTGTTCAGGGGAAAAACCTTCAAAACAAGGTTGAGTTTAAAGGTGCTGGTCCAGTGAAGGCAATTTAAGTGGCAGCAGCCCAAGTTTGAGGACAGGGCTCAGATCTTTAAGGGTGCCTACTTCCCACAATTGTCCATTAAATAATCATATTACTATGGTCTGGCTTCCCCAAGGCTATTATATCAGAAGTAGGAGGCTGACCATTAATCGGGTGTCATTTTCTAATATCCAGGCAGAAGAGAGGTCTGATTACTGCTCGATTACTTTCTCCTACTTAAGGAAATAAGTTAATAAATAAAATATTTATCTTGAAGTTGAGCAATATACAGCTATCTTTCAATTTATGATATACTATAATTATTAAAATGTTTTACCTGGATGTTATATGCAAATAGCTAAGAAATCATATAGTACAAAAGGGTGTTTATAATAAAATACCACAAGCTCTTACCTGGCTACCCAAGTCTGCTCTCTGAGGGGCAACTACTTTTCATTGTTTTTGGGTTGAATTCTTAGAGCGGTTCCTTCCATATTTCTAAATTATAGGATTATCATATTAGATGTTACCTGTTAATTTCTGTCAAGGTGGACAGTGCTTTAGCTCTATACACCTTCCTGGCCTTTCTTCCTTCCTACAATATAGTTATATAACTATTTTTTTATTTCTCTACCTTTACTAAAAATACATAAACCCCTCTTTTTTGTTTTGTAAACTCTGATTTCTTTATTTGTAAGTTGAGGATATTAAAATCCCTATACTTCTTTCCACCCCTTCTCCTCTCCTTCTATCCCTCAACTGCAATCAGCTATACTTTTTTTTTAACCTTAATAAGATTGATAACATTCTGTTTTGTAACTACTGTTAATTGTGTTATTTGTCTATAGCTTTATTCTAAAAGTTAAAAACTAATAAACAAAAGAGATAAATAAATAAAGAAAATACATGTTCCTGAAAAGAAAGACTGAACATCTTTTTTTCCTAAATTTATAAACCCAATATAATACAATAAAAAATACCACCAGGATTTCTTTTTTCTATTTCTGTATCTACACAAGTTGATTATAAAGTCCATTTGGAGGGAGAAGAAACAATAATTGACAGAAAAACCTTTGAGAACAGTAGTGGGGCCAGGGTCTAGACCTACCAGATATTAAGGCATATTACAAAGCTTCTCTGAGCTATAATGAAAACAGGGTGGCATTTGCCCATGACTAGACAGACAGAACAATGAAACAAAATTTCTAAAAATGTAGGAATACTCAATTGCATATGAAAATTTAGTATATGGGCTGGGCGCAGTGGCTCACTCCTGTAATCCCAGCACTTTGGGAGGCCGAGGTGGGCAGATCACCTGAGGTCAGGAGTTCGAGACCAACCTGGCCAACATATTGAAACCCCATCTCTACTAAAAATAAAAAATTAGCTGGGCATGGTGGCACGCGCCTGTAGTCCCAGCTACTCGGGAAGCTGAGGCAAGAGAATCGCCTGAACCCTGGAGGCAGGGGTTGCAGTGAGCCAAGATCATTCCACTGCACTCCAGCCTAGGCGACAGAGTGAGACTCCATCTCAAAAAAAAAAAAAAAAAAAAAAAAAAAAAAAAAAGGAAAGAAAAGAAAAGAAAAGAAAAGAAAACACAAAAGAAAAGAAAGAAAATGTAGTATATGATTAAGGGAAAAGTTCTGTTATTTCAAGATTGTTACATCTTCTTGAGAAATTGATCCCCTTACTGTTATAAAGTGTTCCTCTTTATCTCCGGCACTACTTCTTGCCTTAAAGTCTACTTTGTCTGATATTAATACAGCCACATCATATGTTTTTATGATTACTGTGTGCATAATATATCTTTTTTCATCCTTTTACTGTAGCCTATTGGGAATTTGAATTCAAAGTGCATCTATCTTTGATTTTCTCATAATTTGGGCTATGAGACGGTTGAATACAATTTCAGATATTTTTGGTTCACCTTCGAATTTCACTCTGGTAAGTGTCCAAAATCCAATCACTATGAGAAGGCATGAAACTACGTGATTTCTCTGCTTATTAGCCCCTCCTCTACTGTTATTTTATCAGAAAAACCTGGAGTTTCCTACTTCTAGGAATTTGCCCTACATATGCACTAACAAAAATACCAAAAGACATATGCACAAGATTTTATATTGCAGTACTATTTATAACAGTAAAAGACTAATAACACCCTAAACGTCCATCCATAGGGAACTTGTCTTCTAAACTATGATACATCTACACAACAGAGTACTATGCAGCTACAAAAAAGGTAATTACCTGGGAATGGAATGATTGACTTGTGTGGTACATATATATTTAACTTTTAAATAAAATGATATGTCTATACAAGTACTGGCACATGAATATTTATAGCAGCTTCATGTGTTAGAGTCAAAAGCCAGAGACAATCCAAATATCCAAAAATTGGTGAATGAGTAACTAATTGTGGTATATCCATTCAACACAGTACTACTCAGGAATAAAATGAAACAAACTACTGATACATAGATAAATCTTAAAATCATTGTGCTCAGTGGAAGAAGCCAGAAATAAAAGAGCACATCCTATTTTTCCATTTACATAAAATTCTAGATTATGAAATTTAATCTATGGTGACAGTAAGCTGATCAGAGATTGGAAATGGGTAGATGGAGAAATAAATTATAAAGAAGTGCAAGGAAATTTCTGGAAGCAATAGAAATGTTTGTCATCTTAGTTTTGGTGTATGCACATGTCAAAAGAGATCAAATTGTGTACTTTAAATACCTGTAGTCTTTCAGTTATACCTCATTAGACTTGGGCAAAAAATATTTTTAAAAGGAATCTGAATATTTCTACCTGTTGTTATGGAGTGATTTTCAGGATATACTAGATGAAAACACAGCATGAAGATAAATACATATCGTATGCCACCATTTATCTAAGAAAGTAAGAGATATTAATATACACAAGTGCATAAATATCTGTATATATACACATACATATGTACATATGCACATATATATGTGCAGATATGTGTGTATACATATACACACACTTGTTTGCAGAATAAAAAAAGAACAAACCGTAAAAACAAGTTTCTACAGAGAGAGGAAACAAAGTGGAATGGGTCATGGGAATATAAATTCTTAAAATATACCTAATTCTATAGATATGGCCTTTGAACTATATTCTAAAATAATTCTAAAATAAATTCTATATTCTAACTTAATTCTAAAATAAAACTAAATTTTAAAAAGCAAAAATGAAACAAATGATCCAAACCATAAGACTATTTGAAGTAACTGTAAAATACAATAGGCTGGGTGCAGTGACTAACACCTGTAATCCCAGAACTTTGGGAGGCCAAGGCAGGCAGAACGCTTGAGCCTTGGAGTTAAAGACCAGCCTATGCAACATAATGAAACTTCATCTTTATAAAATATAGAAAAAGTTAGCTGGGTGTGGTGGCATGTGCCTGTAGTCCCAGCCACTAAGGAGGCTGAGGTGGGAGGATCATCTGAGTACGGGGAAGTCAAAGCTGCAGTGAGCTGTAATGGCACCACTGTTCTCCAACCTGGGCTACAGAGCAAGAACCTGTCACCAAAATAAATAAAATAAAATAAAATAAACATGACAATTTTATCTAATAGTATATACTCTAAGACAAAAAGGGCTGTCAGAAAAAACAAAAACCTTAGACTATTTCAGTTATCATATTTTTTTACAGTAATATTGGTTCTGTTATTCTTAAGACTGTGTTTTTATATGGAATAAGGCAATTAAAAAAGGAATTATACTGGTGTCATTGAGAACTGATACATTCCACGTGAAAGAAAGGAGATAGAGATATAAAACCAAAAGAAGGCAACCAAAAGCCCTATAGTCTTGAATTTGAATTGAAAGTTATAATTTATCTTAAAACAAAACAAGGAAACAAAAAATATTTTTTAGCTCTTTACATTGAAAAGATTTGGTAGCAACAGCCAAGCTAGTAGCAATGAGGACCCCTATTCACAGACTGTGGTTTATAAGCACCACTGTGCACTAACAAGAACTAGAGTACCTTGGAGAAATGGCTGATTCACGATCTGAGGAAGGAAATGTATAAGACAATCTTGGAACATCTTGTCATATCAAAAGCAAGGATATTATGAAACACTGCTGAGATCATGTTGAAAAGATCTAGAAGACAACCTGAAAAGGCTCTCATTGGCCAAGAATGGGGCAATTTAAGTATTAATAAGGATAATAACTGCAACGGATAGAAACACATCATCCACTTTAAAAACATGATTTTATAACACATAGAAAACATATTTTAAAATCTTATTAGTCACCTTTGGAAGATGCTAGAGAATCAACTCATTAATGAAAACTGGCAAATTAAGGTAAAGAAATGACAACTGATCCTGTCTTTCTTATTTGATGAGCTGTACCTAAGGTTAACCAAATGGCTGATGACAGGAAGTTTATCTTCATGAAGTGTCCCAAATAATAGATGAAGAAAGAATGATAGAATTAGAAAAACAATTTACAACTGCTAATGAATTAATGAACCTAAGCCATGGTCATCAGTGGCTGCTAATATCAAAAGAAGAGAACTAACTAGACATCATGAGCCTTCTGATAGAAACACATACCACTGCCTATGAAGCAGATTTGCCAACAATTGAAAACTGAATCTGGTCAAGCTTCTAGATCTACTTACCAGTTTATAGAAAATGCAAAATCCCCACAATGGGGATTTAATTAGAAAAATCCAGACTGTGAGAAACTCAATAGAGAAAATTATTTGGTTTCTACCAAAAAAAATACATAAATAAAAATAAATGCAAGGAAGAAGAAACATCCTACAGATTAAAAGACATTTATGGGGCATATCAAGCAATGTATATAGTTTGTCTGAAAAACTATCATTTAGTGCTAAATACTAAACTATTTATGGATTTCATGATATAATGACTTAGAATATATTTCCAAACAATATAGGGAGTGGGGAGTATAAATGAAAGAAAATTGACCATGAGATGGATCAGCACTGAGGCTGGGTAATAGGCATAAGGAGTTCATTGTACTGTACAATACATTTATATGTGTTCAAAATTTTTCATAATGAAAAGTGAAAAACAAACTACAAACCACATTTACAGTTTATGACCGTGCAAATATTCAATGCAAAGTGGCATAGTGTACTATGGTCCCTAAGTCCCAGTCTCTGTGCCTCTCAAAAGACATGTTTCTAACATCAGAGCTAAATACTCATTCCTTTCTTGTAATATTCTAATTGCTAAATATTTTGTTACATTTTGGTGTTTCACATCTGGACTGTGCCTTTTTAACACATTTTACCTTTGAGAATAGATTCCAGTTTTCTACTTGAAGCCCACTGACTTATCATATTTGGATGGCTGCTTTATATTTTTAACTTTAATGTTTGTATGAAGCTTTGTATTTTTCTGATGTTTCTAGTGACCTTTCCAATTTCTTTTGCATACCCTCAAGTTTATTTTTCCACAGATCTCATGTATATAGAATCCCTTTGATAATGAGGGACCTCCATCCTAATACTTTCTCTCTCTGCTCCAAACTGGACTATTTTCTTTCTAGGTTACTTGTACCATGATCATCCTGGGACTTTGCTTCTTTGCTCTCCTAAACAGCATTTACTCTTTTTTGGCTTTCATATTATCTTAGTTTTGCTGTTGTTGTTTAAGCCCTTATTTTTCTTGCAGTATGTATTCAAATAATTTATTAAGAAAGGGCATGTGAAAGGCAAACTTCTTGAGGCTTTGCATGTTTAGAAAAGGTTTTATTTTTGTCTTCCCGATTGATAACTTTGCTGGGTATAAAATTCCAATTTCAAAATCATTTTTCTCTCAACCCTTTGAAGATACTGCTTCATTTTCTTTTGGCATAAAATGTTGCTGATAGCAATACAAATCATGTTCTTTTGCAGGATGCCCTTTCTTTTTCCTCCTGAAAACTCAGAATTTTCTGTGTATCTTTGAAGATCTAAAATTTTCTAATAATGTGCATACTGGTGTATCCTTTTCTTTATAGAAATTTTATTGTGTTACTTCTTTATAATATTTTCCCCTCCATTGATTTCATTTTCTCTTTCTAGAATTACTATTTTGATCTTCAGATATTTTGATCATCAGATGTTAATATCCATGATTTATGTTTTCTCTTATATTTTCATATTTTATTCAATGTTGTGAAAGATTTTCCAGTCTTTATCTTCTAACTCTTCTATTTTTTCTGCATGAATTATATTGTTTTACCCTAAAAAGTTATATTGATCTCTGATTTTACTGTCTCTTATCTTGTTCTTTTAAGAATACAATATCTGAGGCTGGACACGGTGGCTCACGCCTATAATCCCAGCACTTTGGGAGGCAGAGGCAGGGGGATTGCCTGAGATCAGGAGTTCCAGACCAGCCTGGACAACATGGTGAAATCCCGTCTCTACTAAAAAAAAAAAAAAAAATTAGCCAGGTGTGGTGGCACACGTCTGTAATCCCAGCTACACAGGAGGCTGAGGCAGGAGAATTGCCTGAACCTGGGAGGCAGGGGTTGCAGTGAGCCGAGCTTGCATCAGTGCACTCCAGCCTGGTCGATGGAGTGGGACTCTGTCTCAAAAAATAATAATAATAATACAATATCTTTACTAATATAATCTCCTGAGGATACTACTCAGTTATTTTAATAGTTTTCTATTTTCTGAATTATCTTTCTTAATTCTCGTGTCAAATGTACTTAAGACTGGCATCAGCAAGAAGGCATAAAAGGACTTTTCAGAACTCATCCCCTCACAAAAACATCAATTTGAACAACTATTCATGCACAAAAATACCTTAATAAGACCTAAGGAATCCAGGTAAGTGACTACAGCACCTAAGTGAAGCACAAAGTAAAGACTCATTGATAAAGGTAGGAAGGACAATGCCAAATTATTTTCCAAAACAGCTGGGCCATTTTCCATTCCCACCAGCAATGTATGAGTTCCAGTTGTTCAACATCTTTGCCAGACCTTGGTATTGTAAGTTTTGTTTTTTTTAAGTGAATCTAATAGTAGTATAGTAATACCTTATCATGGATTTAATTTGCCTTTCCCTATTACTAATAATACTAAGCAACTCTGCATGTGCTATTTGCCATTCATATCTTTTCTTTAGTGAAGTGGTGTTTACATCTTGTGCCTGGTTTTTAATTGAATTGTGTTTACCTTATTGTTGAGTTTTGAGAACTTTTTATGCTTTCTAGACACACTCTAAACACCATTTTGAACACTTTTTTTCCTTCAAAAGTCCCCTGAAGAAGGTACTATTATTATACCCATTTTATAGATGATGAAATCAAAGAAAAGAAAAGTAACTTACTCAAATCTTGTGACTAGCAAGTAGTGTCAGCACTGGGATTTGAAAACCAGCATTCTCATTCTAGGGCTCTTCCTCTATACCAGGAGTTGGTAAACTTTCTGTAAGGGACCAAATAGTAATAGATTTTGTGGCCCATAAAGTCTCTCTTACAACTACTCAACTCTGCCATTGTCAGCTCAAGGACAGTCATAAACAACACATAAATAAAGTGTTGCTATGTCCCAATAAAACTTTATTTACCTACATTGAAATTTGAATGTTATGCCGTTTTCATATTGTGAGTATTGTCAACCCTCAATTTAAACCATGATACTGTACTGCTTTCCACTTGAACTAGTGACATTTTCTATTCATGTGTCCCCAAACACCAAAATGTTAAGTACTTTCTATAAAATATTTATCTTCTTGCTGTAAAATTGTGTATCATATACAGTATGAATAACTGTAAAAGGAATATACAATTTTATTTGTATGTGCTGATGATTCAATGGCAAATAAGTCAGATTACCTGCCTTTGAAAAGTTCCTAACCTAGGAGAGAAGTGAGACAAATAAATATGCCAGTATAGTGCAGTGATATCAGTGTTATGATGGAGGCTGGTACAAGGGGTTACGACATTTAGAAGGCTCCTAGCTTAGGGGAATCACGTTAAACTGACCCTTGCCAAAAGTCCTGCATATTGGTATTGTAAGCCACAACCTAAGGAGGACAGGGGTGAGGGAAATCATTGAAACTATCTTTGGGTGTTTCTATTCACTTTCCAAATCCTCCTCTTTTTTTTTTTTTTTTTTTACCAATTTCATAACTTTTAAATGTAAAAGCTAAAAAACATTACCTGTGCCCCTGGTCTCTGTAATTTCATGCAAGAATCCACATACATCAGAGACACATTTTTGTTTATTTTGGCCGCATCATTCATTCTCACATAATTCAGAAAGATAGGCAGCTGGTTTGGAGCCCCCTGTGAGTTCCCACTCAAATATTGGCTATCTGCTCTGGGAAGACAGCAGAACTCCCATTGGCATTGTCAGGTCTACAACCCAAATCAGCATATGTGACCTCTGGATCTTCCCACTGCCTGTGAATCTTTCCCAATTTGAGTCCTGGTTTGTGGCTTCCTCCTTTCTATGTTTATGCTATGGTGTTAGCTAGGCTGCATTTCTCCTCATGTAGACCGTTTTTCAAAATCAATGGCTGATAATACTGTTATCCGTGGTTATACAGCTGACACCAGCATTAAGGACCAAGGTGTCCGTACTAGTGTTTGCACTGCAGGAGATGGAGAGGGAACAATATCTTGAAAAGCAACAAGTTCCTGTGTGCTGCTATATTTGGATAAGAGAGTAAGAATGAGATGGAGGGACTTGTTACATACACTATCCTTAGATAATTTCCTTTTCTAATCATCATAAATATTGTGTGAACGTTTCATATATTGACTGTGCCTTTCCTTTGAGAAGCAGGAGAACGTAGCTTCTTCCACAATCCCCTCCATGCTTTGATTCCAGAGACCATCTCTTAGTATTACCATCTCTTTGAGGGGCAAACCTCCAAAAGATAGACTGTCCAACAGAAGAGTAAACCTGATAAAAATTCTCTTGTTCTTTGTACTAGCAAATAATTTTAGCATCACATTCTGTCCATCTGGACATCATTAATATTGTCAGCCACTCCCTCCAATAGCCTTTAATGTCTAAATAATTACTCCCTGTGGCCACAATCCGACATGATGTCACTCCCCTCCTGATTTGCATTTCATAGATAACAGACAGCTTGGGAATTACAGGAGCCTTTGTGAGCTGTGCTGAAAGCCTAACACTCCCACCATCACCTCAATCACATGATGTCCCCTCCTCTAAATCTGTCACCAAACTGCACAACCTTCCCCCACTCAATTACCCTTTTCCTTCTGTTACACTATCATTGGCTCTGTCTAGACAGAGCTCAACATCCTGACTGATAACTGAAAACAAAGTTGACTAATCAAGACATTTCAGTGCTTTGCTTAATGTGAATATCCTTGACTGGAATTTTGGCTTTTCATTTCTGAGTGTGACAATCACCCCCGCCCCCACCCCAGTATACCAATCACTTTTCCATTTTGTAGCCTCTCCTCTTCATACAGTTGCCCTCCCTGAGTAAGCCTAATGCCCAGGCATTAGGGCCAAGGTTGCTTCCCTAGGTCTTCTCATGATTTCTCTTCCCAGTCATTCTCTTAAACCTTTCCCCTCTGCACCCTCCCACCCTACCCTCCCCCATATAACCCAGACCTGGACAAGCAGAAATGATTTTCACGGAGCCAGGTAAGAATGAGGCCAAGGTGTGGGCTATGAAGAAACAGAATGTTGTTCTTTGTTTAAAATGTACTGGTTTTATTTTTTACCTTTCTTTGCATTTTTTGACTTTAATTTCTCCTTTTCTTCCCCATCACCACTCAATTCCCCTTCTTGCTGTCCTCTTAACCACCTCTTGGCTTCCTTCTTCCCAGTTAGTTATTTTTCTTTTCCGTGTTTAGGTTTGGTCTTTGTCTACACAATACCAAACATCTGGGTCTATAGTAAAAACGTGCTGTCAAATACTCAGATGTTTGGAAACATCTGGGTATTTTGGCACTTAGCAGCAACAGCTGGATAATGGAATTAATTTTTCACTTTTCAGTCATCTCTTGACATGGGATGGACAGAGTCTTATCAGCCACAATCTAAACACGGCCATTATCTGCCAGCAATTCTTTTATCCTCTCACATGGGAAATTATCTCTGTCAATCACTTTATTGTCAAAGAAAAGAGGAAGGAATGTGTGTCTTCCTGGGCCCGCAGTACATCCGCCCTCTCTGCCTCAGCTCTTTTCTTACTGAAAGAGCTCCCAGGAACTGACAATTTCTTTAGCCTTTCCTACCCCAGAGGCAAGGAGAAACAACAAGGCATATGAAACACTGTTTTCTCCATTCAAGTCGGGAGAATTTGACAAGAACTTGTTTCTTATTAGAAACGCTCTGTCTGGTTTCAGATCTTGTTTTCCCCTCATTCTCTCCTATAGTCTTTGTTGCTCTATTTATAACAGCAAACAAAATGACGGCAATTTATTATTCCTGTCCACTGCTGTCCACAAAGGGCCGGCGTTATCTGTTCGTGTTTTTCTCAGGTAGCCCAGACTAACACTGCTGCGCCCCACTGGGGCCTTCGGTGGTGGGACGCTCTCCCGAGACTGCCGCAGACAGCCAGGTGTCATCGTTATCGCCGGTTACGTCCGGCAGCCTCCGAGGGACTTCCAAGGTCCCGTGGCCGCGATCCCACCTGCGGCGTCCGCGTCCGCCAGCTCTCCCTGAGAGCCGCACCCTTAGAGGAGCGGCGCGCGCGCCAACCCGGGGCGGGGATCATTGTGTCCACAGACGCCCACTGGTGTGGCGTCCTGAGGGTGAGTGCGTGAGCGAGCGAGCCGCTTATCCTAGACTGAAGACCCAGGGAAACAGATCTGTGTGGAGGATGTTTCTGTTTTCAGCAGAACAGACGCAGCCCCAGAGTCAGTGCGGTCAGAAGACACGTCAGTCAACTCAGTGGAAACCCCTTCCAGTGTGAGGCGTTCGACGGCGCCTCTTAGACGCGACCGGGTCTGAGGCGCCTCCCGCGCCGGGTGGCGTGGCCCGGGAGCTGCGGCCGAAGCCCCTGGGCCTGGCGTGTAGGCTGCGCGGGAGCCGGCGGGCGCGGGGCGGGGCTCTCTGCTCTCCGCGCGGGCCC
>NW_016804657.1:6272485-6288379 GCF_001698545.2 Rhinopithecus bieti
TCCGCTCCGCCTCCCCCACCTTCTCCCAGAGGAGGTGACAGACGGGCCTGTAATTTGGTTGCATTCGCTCGACTGGAGCAACACCTGCCCCCCTCCCCTGGGACGCGAGGGTCTCATCCCAAACCAGACAAGAAGCCAAAGACAAATCCCGGCCCACATGCAGATCCGACTCGGAGAGGAGCGCGGCCGGCGAGGCAGACGCTGCCCACCACACACCTAGTCCGTCCAGGGACGCCCGAACTTCACACTAAACGTCACCCACAACTTTCAGTCTCAGATTTACACTTTTTTAAAAAATTAAGAGTTAGTTACTATTGCAGCAAGTGATAGCTCCTTCCACTCACACCACCTCACAATAACACCAAGTGCCTGGCGTTAGGCTGTGTTGACAGCGAGGTTAGGAACCAGAACCAGGTATAAAGAAGGCGGCGATGGAGGTGTGCGGCTGTGTAGACGGCTGCCGGCCGAGGATGGGTGTGAGATCCCGGAGGGGATAACTTTCTTTGTGTAAGGCCTTTAGTGCCCATATCTAGCCTAAATTAAGAAGGACACTCATTTCTTTCTCCATTTAGTAGGAATTATGCAAGAGCACTAACCACTAAGCCTTTCTGAGTATTTCCCAAAGTCTAAGCATCCTGGTCAGGATCCTCTGGTAAAAGTGACTCATCTGGATCTCCTCCTGGAAGCCTGATCCAGAGCTTATATAAGGCGTGATGTCAGCACAGAGCCTTCTCCGGACACACGCAGAACCAGCCCACACGGAGCCTCCCTCTCCTGCTCCTTTGCAGTCTCTGTGAAGTTTCGGACTCTCCGAGTGGTGTCAGAGGACAAGTACACTGAGCAGGGTCAATTTCTGGTCCAGGGCCCACGCTGCTTAAGGGAAAAGCTGTTCTCACTTTCAATTGCTGTCGTTTATTTTTCTTTTCACACCAAAGAAAACGTACATATTTTTTCCTTTTATCAAAGTATTTCCTTTTTAATTGTATTGCCTTAGAGACTCATTTTCCCATTTCAATCCTAACTAGCAATGTGACCTAGGGCATATCACCTAACTTTGTGTCTCAGTGTCCTCATCTATAATTTAGGAAAAGTAACACCTTCTACTTCACTGAATTTTAGAGGATTCAGTGAGCTAATAATGGACAGTGCCTCGCACAGGGTAAATGCTATGCCTGTTCAGTTTTTGCTGATGTTATTATTAGTCCCTAAGCTGCAGCCCAGGGTAGACAGTGTGGGGTCTACGTGTGGAAGGAGCACAGGATTGGTGTGAAAGTCTTCTAGGTGGCTCTGCCCTGCAGGATGTTGAAACTGTGGGCAAGTCACTTAACCACTCAGGTCAGCTGAGCCCTCTCTACCACGGGCCTGAGGGACTCACAGACGCAGAATACACAACAGACCTCAAAGAGGGGCATTGGCCAGTTGTAAAGGCTGCTGCTGCCCGGAAGGTCTAGGAGGTCCTCACTCCAAAGTTCCCTCCTGACTTTAGTGCCTGACCAATGGCTGAAAGAGTCCACCTGATTTTTATTTAATCTTTAAAATCTGTCTAAATCGGGCTCTGGCAACATATCCACTCTAAATGTTCCAGCAGTCCCTTATAGCTTCCCCTTTACCTGTGGCTGTATTTAGCCAGCACCTAGCTGTCAGCTACCCCAGCACACCCTGCAGGGCAGCTTTGGGCGTGGAAAGGCTTCTGTGCTCAGAGGGCCAGTTTTCAGGCCTGCTCACCCATGATAGGTCAGGCAGAGGGGGATGAGCAGGCACTCACCTCCAACGTGTGTGTACAAGCAATTGCCAAAATTAAGGAGGACAAGGGGTAAAATTTTAAGATAGAAAGAGAAGAGTCATCAGAGAAGGTGGGTTAGATCCGCTGTGAAAGTCCCCTCGAATATGCAAGTGCTCACAGGTGATTTTAAGGAAATACTGTTTGTTTTACTGTGATAATGGTGTATTTGTTGTTAAAAGAAAAAAGAGTACTTATCTTTTAAGAGATACTTACTGACGTCTTCAGGGATGGAATGATGCGATGTTTGGGGTTTGCTTAAAAAAGTCTTAAGGGGTAGTGAGAAAGACAGGGTAAGAAAATAAATGAAATGTACTTATTGGTGTTGTGTATATTTGAATCCATCTCACTATTCTCTTGGCCTTTGGAGATGTTTTAACATTTTTCCATAAGAGTGTTTTCTAAAATGTAATTGCTCAGAAAATTTGTGCCAACTGATTTTTACTCACCAGGAAGTCGAATCCCACCTGAACTAAGACCACCACCCCCTTTTGCAGAGCTCCACCCTCTAGCACAAGTCACCTCATGTCCTTCAGAGAACCATCTCCAGCCCTGGTTACTTTTTGTCAGTGCACCAGCTATTGCTCCACAGAGACATCTCTGGAGAAAGTTTTCTTGTCTTTGGTCAATGATCCTCTGTCCCTCTCTGGAAGAGTGACTCCAGTGGCCTTTTATTTTCAGTTATTCCATCCTACCCCCAGGGGATGCTAAGAGGACCTGCCCCTGTATACATATCTACCAATCACACCACCTTTCTCCTGATTCAAGAGGCTCCTGAAATCTTCCCTTTTTCTGATATCTTGCTGGAATGATCAGCAAGGAGATGAAGTACTCCCTCCTGACCTGGAAATACTTACTGAAATGAAGCAGGAAATTCCAACAGTTTCTGTCTCTGTTATCTCAAGAATAATTAAACTGTTTAATTCATTGTTAAAAAGGTTGCCTGCCATAAATGCTAATACAGTGAGCGCTATTGAGCTCTTTACAAGCACAAGACATGTTCTAAGTACTTTACATGAATTAACTTAATTAATCCTCCTAACAATGTTACTGGCTAGGTACTATATTTTCCCTATTTTACAGGTGGAAAAACTGAGGCACAGAATTAAGTAATTGGTTCAAGGCCACAGCCAGTTAGTAGAAGAGTGGAGAATTGAACACAGGGCATGCTTTGTCAGAGTCGGTGCTCCCGACCAGTCTGCTAGAGTGCTTATCACAGCATTCTTGCTATGAGAAAAACCAAGGTAAAAGAGAAAAGGCGTAGACTGGGCCTTTATCATGAGTCAAGTGGGGCTTTCAGATCTGTAGATAACTCTACATGTGTGCATGTGGTGTATTCCATGGATCACTATTAACTTACCTAGGTTTCCTGTCTTACAAGACGGATGATTTCTGGCTGACTGTTGAGTATTGTATCATATGCAGATGGATACAGTTGGTGGAAACCACAAATCATTAATATATTAATAAATTAAAACTGGTTTTAGCTTATCCTATATTAATTCCTGTGCATATCATAAATACAAAGGTAATAAAAATAGCTCACATTTATTGAGCACTTCCCATGTTTTCCTATTCTGATAAGCACTATACATTATCCTATGGAAACCTCATAACACGCATTTGAGATTGGTACATATATTGTCCCATCTTATGGATGAAAGTGGAGGCTTGAGGACACATAGTAACATGTTCAATGTCATACACTTAGAATAAGTGGAGCCAGACCCTGAACTTGGCTCCAGAGTTTTGGGTTACAAACACGGAGATGGGAAAAACAGGTGAATTCAGGTATAATGATGTATGTATGTGGGACTCAGAGAACGGAGCAGCTAATGCTTCTGAAAGAAACAGGAAAGCTTTGTGACGTTACATGTGGTTACATGTGATCTGAGTTGGGTCACAGTGGAATCATCGGAATTTTCTGGGTAAAAAATAGGTTAAGGGAGAGCATTGTGAGTAAAGGGGAAGTAAGTGCAAAGGCCCAGGTCATAAAAGAAAAAGACTTGGCCTCTCTGGGGAAGTGAGGAAACCCAATTTGGCAGGAATATTTAATCTCTGGAGAGTGGCTGAAGATGTCACTAGTGAGGGTCCGGAACAAGACTGTGAAACATTTCTATGCCTAGATTAGGAACTTGAATTTTATTAAAAAATAAAATGGACATTCACAAAGGAGAATGGCATGCTAATTTTTAAAGATAGGTCTAGAAGCAGCGTGAAAATGGGCTGGAAAGTGCAGAGGAGTGTGGATGGAGCCAGCCTCACCCATGTGGTGGTGAATGACAGTGCCCTGGCAGGGGAGCTGTCACAGGGCCACCATTATCCTATAGTGTTTTCTTGCAAAGTAGAAAAATGCTCCCCTTCCTCCAGATAGTTCAGCTTCAAGCCAGGGCACATGCTTGACTTGGCATACAGAGCACAGGCTTGGTTTTGGCCCCCACTGGTCCCCTTGGTTGGGCAGCCGTGTGCACTGCAGACGCAGCACTCCTTAGGCATCGCATGAGCTGATGCTTTCCCTAGGCACATGGACGGAGAGATGCAGTGCAGGGGCCAAAGGGGGGGTGTGTGCTTGGCACAGCTACCCCTCTATAAAAGGACAACTCTAGAGTATGATGGGCAGGGGCAGGCACTTTGATAAACTGATAAACATGGCTTCTTGGCACTGGGCAAGCCATCTAATTTCTTTCAGCCTCAAATTCTTCATCTGTTAAATGGAGACAATAAAAGTACCTACTTCACTGGGTGAGTGTGAGAATTACAGGAGATAATGCTTGCAAAGCACTTTAGTAAGCATATAGTACACACTCAACCCACATTAGCTATTATTTCTACTACTAATATTGATAAATGAGATAGCACATCAAAGTATGGAAAAGGGTATTGACTGTGCATGCTCTTAAGTTGACCCTCTTCTCCCGCTAAATTCTCTCCACCCCAAACATCAGTAAGAAAACTGGCAGCCAGAGACAGCAGCGAGGAGAGACGGATAAATCACAGCATCACAGAGACTGGCTCTGCCTACTCACCTCATCATAGTGGTCTGGTGACATGTGTTCATGGGGCAGGGCCACTGGAGGGAGCCCCCCAAACAGCATTCCTACGGGAAGCAGGTATTCCCTCCAGAGTTCCCCACCCCCACCCAGTCTCATTTTCCTCCTTACCCATTCCTCTCTCCTCAGCTGGCCCTTCCTTTACCATTCCATCCCATCATACACTGCCCCTCCTCTTCCCCTCTTCCTTGAGAGGAAGGTTGTTTTGCCCAGTACTTTTGCCCTTGTTCTCTGGAAGTTTTTGGGCAGTGGTAGAAGTGAGGGGAAGGCCATTTGGGTGGAGAAATATTCAGCACAGCCAGCCTTGTCTGCTGGGCCAACTGGGGCTATGCTTTCAGGGGAGCAGCAATGGCCTGGCAAGTTGTTGAGTGGCTGCAGGAAGAGAGAAGAAGGCGAAGGGACAGCAGGAAGACATGTGGTTCTGGGTCTGTTTGGCGAAAGACCAAGCTCGGGGTAAAGGACAGGTTGGGGCCAGCTGCGGAAAGGTGAGTGACCTGCACAGGCTGTTTTGGTAGCATGAGCACTCAGAACATTTTAACAGGATGAGAAAAGAAAAGGCAGTGCCAGTAGCGGCAACTGTAGAAGCTGGTCCAGCAGGCCTAAGTCTCTGGGCCAAGGGTACCAATGTATCTCCTCAGAGAGGCTTTCTCTAACAGCCCTCTCTAAAATGCTACCCAGCACCAGCACGTCCAGACCCCATTCTCTATTCTTTACCTTGCTTTATTTTTCTTCATAGCATTTAGCATTATCTAAAATTAATTTTTTTTGCTTCAGCGTACTGCTTTTCTCCAGTAGACTTTGTCTCATGTGTTACTCCATTTTCAGCATTTAGAACAATGCCTGGCACACAGTGGGTCCTCAATAAACAACGGTTGAATGTAAGAATGAATGCTCACCATCGTCATTCAAAGAAGAATCGAGACCTCACCGATGGGTGAATAATCACTGTGTCTGCGCTACACTCAGGGGATGTGTCAGTCACCCTCTGGTCTAGCAGACTGCCACCATGCTTGTCTCTCTTGGAGGGTGCTCAGCAGCTTTGGATTTGAAATGACATTGTGAAGATCCTCTCCTGGAATCACACGGACTGTGTAGCTAGGAAGGGATGCTGCCCTTTGTCCAAATTCCAAAGCAAGGGCCTTTTGTCTAGGGGAGTGTATCAGTAGGTTCCTCCTACAGGTGAATGGGAGGACTGTGTTGGTCAGTTGGAAGTTGGGCCCCTAAACTGGGAAAGAGAGGCACTTGGAAGGTTTCCAGAGGTTAGAAGTTGACTTCATACCCTTGGCACAGGAGCAGGGCTAATTATTCTCTTGTATAATAGAGTAGTGCTATAAGAACTAGGAGTAGTTATCCCTCCACACTGCCTAGAGGTGAGAAGGCCTATAGGTGCTCATGTGTTTTGCAGGTCACAAAGTAACCAGCCATTGCACTAGTGACCAGGACATTGTCCAGATACAAGGCAACGGAAGGTGCTGTTCTTTTTCACACACTAGGAAGTACTTTCCTACTACACACCTTCATATAAGGGAGAGGATGAGGTCCTACCTAGTAGGTATCTGTGAAGCTGACAACAAGACACCTAGGTGAAAAGTGAAGAATACCAGCAATCCCACAGACATTTTATATGCATAAGGCCTAGCATCCATCTAACTGCATTTACTCTGAAACTTGGTGTGATATAGACTCACAGTTCATAATATTCTATATATGCATATGTACATATAGTTTTTAAGTCATTTATGTCTTCTGTTTGTAAGCAATATATTTCGCATTTTTATACTAGCCACAGGTTTTTGCAGATGTCATTCTTCGTATCTCAAGGTTGGTCCAGGGCTTAATTTTTTTTTTATTGTTTGCAGGTGCCCTGTCTTGTATCTGTGTACTGATTAGATGTTTGAGTATTACAATAGTAATAGACACCTTGTTCTTAATAAGTGCCATGAGGATTGAGAGTCATCGTATCAGGGATCTTCTTCTCACTGCCATTAAATAGCTATATGTCTTAGTGCAGGTTACTCCTTGGGCCTCAGTTTCCCAACTCTAATTTGAAGAGGCTGGGTTAGAGAATTACTAAGTTTTCTTTTAGAGGCAAAGAATCCACAATTCACGTAATATTTTATATAAACACTATACTTATTTTCCTCATTGAGAGTAGAATGATCTATGTCACCATCATATGTAGGGCATCTATTTATGGGACTGATCCATGTCCAAATTTGAGCATCAAATATTTCACTACATAAATATGTTGATGTTAAGATTTTGTTGTGTTTACCAGTTTCTTTCTAAGGAATTGAGTTCATTAAGATATTTCATGCTCGGCTAACATGTCCATTATTTTTAGACAGTGTGCTTAAAATAAAAGAGAGGACTTTATTTGATACCTTTATTTATATGCAAAACAGCGCACCATTCATGAGATATGAAAAACTCGTCAGATAGAAACCAGATTATATCTATTTTCACTACAAAATATTGCATTATATAAAGCAACAGAGACACAAAAAAACCCTGAAAAAGACTAAAATCTTTGGATAGCAGATGTGGTTTTTTTCCCTTGTCTCTAAAATACACTCCTTGTTTTAAGAGTTTCACAGCAGAGAACATGAAACATTTTCAGGTTATAGACTTTTCTTTTTGGTGTCACAGAGGAAAGTAGTTCTGAATTCTTTTTTTCTTTTTTTTTTTAGGAAAATAACTTAATTTCCTAAATTCATCACACGCACAAACATCACACACACAAAGAAGCTACTCTCCTTATAAACAGCTTGTAACGGACTTCTCAGACATAACTACAGATAAGAATAACACACTTTTTAAAAAACTATAATAGTGAAGTGCTAGTGTTGCTGATCTCACAACAAAAGAACCTTTCAAGAACAAACATCTTAATATATAAAATATGTTTAGAAACAGGGAGAAGTGGGAAATTTGTTATACAAGTGCAATATAATTAGAGCAGAAAGAAAGACCACAGTATAATCTCAACAAACACATAAAAAGTTAGACATAATTATTCCACAGGAAAAAGTGTAAACACTTGACTATAAATAAATTGGCACAGAGTATCCAAAGTAAAAGTATCACCACTCTGAAAAATAAATGTCTTGAAAAAAATACTCTACTCCTTCTAACATAAATAAAAATAGGTTGTCTTTTCTAACTGCACCTATGGGTCCACATGTTTAAGGTCACAAATAGATGTTTTTGGATATATAAAGGGGCACTTCGCCTGCAAAAGCAATCAGATATTAAATTTTCCATTTAAATATGGATTTTCCTGTCTACCTTGGTGTCATATCTTGGAGACAAAATCTCACCAAGCTCAAACCCTCCCACAGTGTGTCTAATTGTTCTCAATTTGTCTTTTTAACCTTGCTAAATATTCAGGGTTTATTTGGATTCTAATATAATCTTTATTTTCACAACAGAAAGGAAAGTTTCCTGTCGCACCTTTCTGTGCCTTCCATCTCTATGGGCGAGATCCCTCCTCTCTCCTCCTCCCCAGTGTTTGATTTGTCCATTAGAAAAATTCCAGATAGCCTAAAGTTATAAGCCTGCATACTCTGAACTTCTGCCCTCATTCTTTCAACACATTAAGATTTGTGGCGGATGAACATAGGAGAACTCAAAGTCTCCAGCAACAACCCTTGGGGAGCCCCAGAGGTGGCTCATCTCGGATGTCTCCACGAGGTTCTCCTGGCCTGAAAAATCCCCCCTGCGAGCCCCCGGGCTCGCCAGACAACCCCACCTGCTTGCGTCGGAAACCTTCTCTCCTTGCCCTGCTGACCAGAGAGAACAGGTAGCAAGCTTCTTCCCTGGCCCGAGTCTCTCGAGGCGGCCGTCTCGCTGGACCACCGCAGCCTCCGCCACCCCAGAGGCGGCCACCCGGATCCGTCGCGTTTCGCGGACACCGGGACAGGCGGCCCCCTGCGGCGCACCCCGCCCTACACGTCCAGGACATGGTTGAGATAGGAGATGTAGCAGATGGCCAGGCGCAAGATCTCGATCTTGGAGAGCTTCTTGTCCGGGGGCAGCGTGGGCAGCAATTTGCGGAGCTCGGCGAAGGCCAGGTTGAAGGCTTCCACGCGGATGCGCTCGCGGGTGGCGTGGGCCGAGCGGTACTTGGCGGTGGCGCGCCGGCGGCGGCGCTTCTCCTCGCGGCTCAGCTGCTGCGGGTGCGGGTAGAGTGCGGCCCGGCTGCCGCCCTTGCCGTCGCCCTCGGCCTCCTCCACCGGCTCCAGGTCCGACACGCTGCCCAGCACCTTGGTGTCCGTGCCGCCCAGGGACTCCGGATCCGAGTGCGCCGAGCTGGGATGGTCCGAATCCGCGGCTTGGTCCGGACTCAGCATCATTTTGGAGGCTGAGGAGGGGTCGGAAAATTAATCAGTAAAAGAAATCAGGGTCTTTTGCTGGAAGGATGGCGGCCGAGGCCTACCACGCCGGCCCTCCCAGCGGACGCGCGGCCCGGGCCCCCTCCCCACAGCAGGCCGGCGCGCGACGCTGGAGGGCGCCGAGAGGATCTGGCCCGAAGGCGCGAGCCCCGCGCGTCCCTATGGCGCGGGAGCCGGTGGGGGCGCGGTTGACCCAGGCCGCATTCTGGACCCGACACCTCGACTTGCCGACGGCCACGGCGGGCCTGTGGCCCGAGGCCTGGGGGACGACCGCAGGCCTATGGGGTCGCGACTGGGTGTTTGTGCCTCTTCCGGCCAAATGCCAACCGCGCTATTCCGTCTCCCTCCCTTCGTCCCCTTCCCAGACAAACGAGTGATTCCGAACAACGAATACATCTGGGTTTTCATGGGGGTGGTGTGACGCGGAGTGCGCTTCTCGCCCCGAGGGCCTCCGGCGAAGCAACCGGGCAGCCGCGGCGCCCGAGGGCCTGGCGCTGGTCTGGGGCTGCGCCGGGGGCGCCCGGCGCTGGGGTGCGGGCTGTCAGGAACCTCCATCCCGTAGCGCAAGCGGAGAGCCAGCGGCTGGGGGCGGGAAGCCTTCTTGGACCCCTCGCGCTTCTCCGAAATCATAAAGAAATGACTAAACAAACGTGGCGGAGCCTTTCAAAAGAAAATTGACTCCGATGGCCTCGCAGGCTCCCGGAGCACCATCTGTCACGCAAACAGCCACACACATAGGGGACCTAGGGACACGGCGACGTGGGATCAGACAATGCGCCCGGCAGTCTGGCTACCACCTTGCGGGAAAATGCCGGCAGCCGGGCCGCTGAGGGAGGAAAGCATGCAGAGGAAAGGGAAGAGAAGGGAAGGGCCCGGGACAGGGCGGGCGGGGACGAGCGGGTGCCGAGCATGCTGTCCCGGCGGGAGCTGCATCTCTGCCGGCAAAGTTCGGGCGCTCCCGGAACCGGAGCTCAGTAGCCCGCAGCTGTCGCCGGGTGGCCTGGCTAAGTCCGGGCATGTCGGTGCTTAGCCTTCCCCTAACTGTGCCCTCTTGGAAACGCCACCTGGCCAGGCTTCTCTGGGGCGCCTGGAGCATCGGCCCCGACTGCGCGCCTTCTGGGAGGGGACCACTCGGAACCGCTGGGCTTCGGAGGAATTCGGGCTTCGAGAAAGGGCGCGGTAGGAGGAGAAAGGCCCCTGTGGGGGCTGCACGCACCGCCCCCCGGGCGACGGGAGTGAGGACCCGGCTGCGAACTCGGGGCCCCGGCGTGGGCAGCCAAAGCGACGCTAGGCGCGGGGGAAATCGCGTCGGCGACATATAGGTGGGTTTGCTTCTAGAGAAACAAAAGCAAGGGGATGCGTGATCGGTTCCCAGCACCAAACTTGCTGAGGAGCGAATTGGGCCAAAACAGCTTTAATTTCCCTGCGAGGAAATCAGGTCCTCTACGGCAAAATAAAAACAAATGCTCCCAGTGAACTGCCTGTGACTCCCTACGGGCTTTTCTCGGGTACGTTTATGAGTAGAACAACTTGCATCTACACAGTCAGCTTGAAAGGGCAGAAATAAATAGGCGAGTAATGGAAAATCACAATAAGCATTAAATAGTTGTAGTTCTGGTAAAAAGTTCCTGGGTTGCCCTCAAAGTATGTTAAATTCTCCTCCAGATCTTTAAAAATATTCATAAATAGTATGTCGTGTATGCTCTTTATCTCTTTACGGAATGACCTGCATCTATAAATGCAGTATGAATAATCTAACTTATTTCAAGCTGAAAAAAATTATTTAAAGGAGTCTTACCTTGCAAAAGCCTTTTTGATAATCTGTTCTCCAATCTTTAGAGTTAAAATGCCAGGGAATAGCGAGGGGAGATTCCGGAAAATATTAAAAGCAGCAAATATTTATTACATTCAAAAATGAAAAAGCAGCTGTCATCTCGCTGGTGTCCGCAGCGAGGGACGATAATATCTCAGGATGTAGACGATATGAATGATTGTTCACTTAGTTGATAGATTTTTTTTTTTAAATGCTTTTTCCTTTTAATTGTTCTCAAACATTTCAAGAAATTCGTTGTTGATTTTTTAAAACGATGTGTTGAAAAGTCTTGTGCCTTTTTTCCTCTTCTAGGTCTCTAAAAATAACAAAAGAGATACAGAGATAAACACAATCACATCAAAGGGCTGATTCCTCCACTTTCTAATAGCGCGAATAATCAATAAGAAAGATGGTTAAGATAAGATTCCGCTCCTATCGGACGCCTTTCCTTCCCTTAATACAGCTGAGCAGAAACTGGGATGTGCAGGACAGAGATGTGATCTTGCTCAGAAGTGATTTTTTTTTTTTTTTTTTTTGAGATAAGGCTTTGTTCAGTTGATATCTCCCCAGTTCCCAGGAACACAATACTGTAACTCGGAGCTAAGGTTGCCTCTTCCCTCATTTACTTGTATGTTGTATAAATAGACACCTATTTTCCATTTTCAAAGTCCTTCAAGGTTTGGTTGTATCCCCCATCCCCACCCCCTCCTCTCTTTACCTTGTAGCAAAATATATATAGTCAGTGGCTTGGAGATGCTTGGAGAAAGGTTGGTGAAAAGTAAACGTCTCCTGGAGGAGTAACAGTGACAAGGAAGCAGAGAAAGACGGGAAGAGGGTGGGAGAGCCAGGGCAAAGAGGCAGAGATGCCTGTGTGGCTTCTGGGCTCTCCTGGTACCAATTGATTCAGCCTGGAGATGGTGGAAGAGATAAAGGCTTAGGAAGGGGGATGGAATTTTTTTCCCCTAAATTGATATTTAATGGGAAATCCTATTGGACAGAAACCTGGACATGAGTCACTTAATTGGACTTGACATCTGTCACAGTGTGGGAGTTTTCACAGCCCAAATATTTTAGCAGATCAGATTCCCACTGAATCTGTGCCATAAAATATAACAGTTGAAAGCAGTTCATGATAGAAATCTTAGCCTCTGAACAGTCTCTAGCCATAGTCAGGCTATTTCTCTTTTCCAGATTATTGATGAAATATTTAAGTGCAAATAAACAATATATTGACTATGAAAAAATTCCTCTGGCATATTACAAAGCCATCACTTTCCCTTAATGTTTAGAAAAATATTTGTGTCCAGAACAAGGAAATATATACTATATAAGATGCTGCAATAAATATATTTAGACATGCAACAGCTAATATTTATTAGAGATCACTTACATTTTAAAAAATACTTCAGTAAGGTTTGATTAAGCATATTGATATTTTTGAGAAACGATCTGCTATAGACTAACTTATCAATAGATGGTAAGAAGCTTTCAATAGATTAAGCCATTGGTGGAACTGGAAAGAGAATCCACATGTTCAAGGACCACAAATGTGAGATCATTCTACTTTTCTGTACATGTTTGTTTTTCTCTCCACCCACTTATTCATTCAAGCTGAAATATGACATGCTACATGTGTTGATTATTGCACTTCTTTCTTGCCCATCTTAACGTGCTAATATTTTAACTGTGTGGCAGTGCTTGTGCTAAGGTGTAAACACAAATTACCAGTGTATTCCAGTACATAATGCCTTTGCCTTACATGATCCCATGGCCCTGAATTTATATACTTTATAATAAAAAAATCTAGTTCAATTATTTCGCCATTTTATAAAGATACTCATAGTTAATATCAATTACATATTATTTGTGATTATTTTGGCTTGTTTTGATCATAGAAACTTAAAGAAATAAAGAGCGTTATAGCCTTACTCCCACCTCCCCAATTCCTGGGGAACATTTGTGGAGAGAGGAGTCCTCACTTGCCTTCCTTAATTTTGCCCTAAAAGCAGATTTTATCACAGGGGAGGCACGTTGAGCAGCCCACCCCTGGGAGTGACCCTCCCGGTTTTTCATGGCTTCCACAAGTACTACTTGCCTTTGCCCACATTTTTGCTCCTTTGAGAGATTCCTGGACCAGAATGGGGCAGGGGTGGGGGAAAGGAGGGAGTGCCTCCACCAAATAAGGGCACCAGCACTCCCCAGCCTTGCTTCTGCCTAACCCCAGCACAGAGCTATATTTTAGGTATCCCCAGAACGTTAAAGTGAAGACAGAAGCCGGCCCCATACAGGTGGCAATGGAAACAGGTGAGTGGATAAACACCCCAAGGTGGTGATGACGAAGGGAGAAGGGAGGTTTCCTCACTCTAATTAGGAAGAGCCAATGCTAAGCATTCACACACAACCAGAAGTGTGCACACAGATGCACACCCACAGATACCTGTACCTCCTCCCTCTTCCCCCCACCCTTACTCATACAAGCTGGCTGGCTCTATTAGACCACCACACACCCAGACTGATGGATTGAAAAAACTTGTGAGTCTAATCACCATAGCTCTAGAGTGGGCAGCTGCTACAGTGGGAAAGGACCAGCATCTCTGGTTCCCCTGGTGTTGGGGGGTCATGATGGGGTGTGCACATCAGGGCAGGTCCAATTCTGCTGTGGTGTGTGTGATACCAGACAAATTCTCTTTTATGTTCAGGCTTACTCATTCTACACCAGCAGCCAGCATACACAAAAATTAATACTTACAGGAGTAAGCCTATATAAACAGGTACACACTCAGATCCATACATCATTATGCCTAGCCACACTGTCATAGACACAAACATGGATTCACATTCACACCCATGCATTCTTTCTTCCAGGAAAGCCTCCCCCTCCCCCATCCCTTTGCCTTTTCTAAGACCTCCCTGGCACAGATGGCCCCTCCTTCTATGCTCCATAAACACTCCTTTCATGTCTCCCTTAGAGACTACATATTGTGTACCATGATTCTTGGTTCTTGGTTACCACACTGGTCTCTCCCTAGGCTATGATGCTTCCAGGGGAGGTCTGTAGTTTATATCCCCAGCACTAGTGTCTGAGCTTGACACATTATAGGTATTCAGTTCATTCATGCTGTGACTCCTTATGTACTCCTTATATCCCTGGATATTTGTAACATGGAAACTCTTCCACCAAAGGACACCCATGGTTCAGTTCTATCAGTTTGCTTTCTTATAAAAATGAGAATAATAATACTTCACTTCTCATTTCACAGGCTTGCTATGCGACCCAATGTATTTGAAAATATTTCGTAAAATACTAAGCACCATACAAATTATGATACTATAGACTATAAGAGTAACATTAAATAATATTATTAAATGAATGGGGAGGTGATAAGTAGTGGCTGAAAAAGTCAGACTTTGTGGCTCTGTCATATGCTACCTGTGTGAATTTAGTTGTAAGTTACTTAAACTTTTTGGACCTTAGTTTTCTAATCTGTAAAATGGGAATAATCAAAGTATGCTATGTAATGTTGTTATGTCATGTTTTTTTTTTTTTCTGAAGGTGAACAAGATAATGTATGTAAAGTGCTTAAACTAATGCCTAGAACTCATGTTCAGTAAATATCAGCTATCATTATTATTGTTATTATTCAGTATAAATACATATTGAGGACCAGATATAGATTGACATAGAAAAATAAACATATCTAGATATACTCACCCACGTGTGTGTGTGTGTGTGTGTGTGTGTGTGTGTATGTGTGTCTATAGCTCTGGTGGCCAAACTACAATGAGCATTTTCCATGTGTCAGACCTAGGTACAGTGACTTTGCTCATATTAACTTATTTAACCTTCACCACAAACCTATGAGATAGATAGGTACTGTTGTCCCAATTTTGTGTATAAGAAAACTAGGACATGGAAAAGATGGCAATCTACTCAAGGTCATACAGCTAATAAATTATGGAGCTAAGATAGAGATTCAGGTAGTCTAAACTCAGAAACCACACTCTCAAACACAAAGTACTGCGTTTCTGTGGTCATTGTATTCTACATTGTATATCTACATTGTATATCTACACTGTGTGAGATATACTCACACAGAACTATTCACCAATATGCACATGGCAAGGGAGAAACATACATACACACAAAACTTAGATAAATTGCCACCTTTGCATTCAGGGGTGGTTAGTGAGTAATATGGTTTGGCTGTGTCTCCATCCAAATCTTAACTGGAATTGTATTTCCCATAATTCCCAGGTGGGAGGTAATTGAATGCTATTCTTGTGATAAAGAGTAAGTTATCACGAGATCTGATGGTTTTATAGGGGGCTTCCCCCTTTGCTAGGCTCTCATTCTTCTCTCTCCTGCTGCCTTGTGAAGAAGGACATGTTTGCTTCCCCTTCCATCATGATTGTAAGTTTCCTGAGGCCTCCTTAGCCCTGAGGAACTGTGAGTCGATTAAACATCTTTCCTTTATAAATTACCCAGTCTCAGGTATGTTCTTATACCAGCCTGAGAATGGACTGATACAGTGTCAGTGTAGTTTAAATACTTACTGCTCATCTAGTACTTTGCCAAATACTGTTGGACTACAGAGGCTTTATATTATTTGTTAATTTCATTAGACAGCTGTTTCCAATCTATTTTTTAAAATTTTGTACCCCATAGATAAAAATTTGGGGCATACATATTGAGTATATATATATATATATATACCCAATTATAACTATATAATATACTAGTACAGTAGTACATGTATAAGCTTTGTACATGTACTACTTTGTACATGTACTAGTATATCATATAATTGTAAAGATACACAAAAATATATGTAAAGATATGATAAAATAATATTTATT
>NW_016804657.1:6288854-6330180 GCF_001698545.2 Rhinopithecus bieti
TTAAATATATGATAAAATAATATTTGTAAAATAATTAATTTTCTTTATTAACAGCACAAAAACCAATTAACAGCATAAGGTATTATTGATAATGTAGAACTTCTGAGAGCAATAAGCTTAATTTTGTTAGACTCATTGTTTAACGCGTTGAGATAATGATTTGATCATCTGGTTTTAAGCTCAATTTATTTAGAATCTGGTTTTTGGCTGATATAGCAGTAAAAGATGTAATACAAAAATTCAGATGTTATCACAAAATATGATAAGCATGTGAAGTGATGGATATGTGAATTAGCTTGATTTAATCATTCCACAATGTAAACATATATTGACACATCACATTGTACATCATAAATGTATGCAATTTTTGTCTGTCAATTTTAAAAACAAATAAGAAAAAGTTGAAACAACACAAAGGTCCACCAACTGATGGATGGATAAACAGAATGTGATATAACCATACAATAGACTACTATTTGGCAAGAAAAAGAAACAAAGTACTATTACGTGAGACAACAGGGATGAACCTCAATAACATCATGCTGAGTGAAAGAAGCCAGACACAAAGACCACATATTGCATACTAAAAAACATTGAGCTGTATACCTTAACTATGGTATGTTAAGTGTATCTCAATAAAGCTATTAGAAAAATACAGAAGACATATCACGTGATACGTATATCACTGTAGTGGGTAAAGGGCGTGATGTCTTTTCTCACCCATCATAACGGTCACAGTTGACACTCCTTTAACAAAAGACAGGTTAACATGAAAAGCATAACATATTTATGTAATCAGAGTTTTACATGACACAGGAGTCTTCAGAATGAAGACCCAAAGATCCAAAGGAAAACTATCTATTTTTATGCCTAGATTTGATGCAGAGTGGATAGCCGTGCAGAAATGTGACTGGACAAAAAGGGAATGATCTTACAGCAACAGACTGAATGAGGAAACCCAGGAAAGCCTGTGTGTTAAGATTCTTCTTGGCCTCTCTGTGTGGCATTCCTTTATCCAGGGACAGGGCAAGACCCCTTCTAGAATGAGGGTCTTATAATCTACTTGCAGACAGAGTAGGTCAGAGAATTTCTTTATGGCCAGCTCTTATACAAAAAAAAAAATTGGGAGAATGTTAGAATACTATTTCTAGGTTGTATGACTGGCTTTGGAGAGAGGGGTTCTAGTTTCTATGATCCACCTTGGGGAAGATAAATTCTAGTTTCTATGGCTTACCTTTGGGGGAGAAAAGGGAGCAAGGAGAAAGGAGGGCGTGAGTTCAGAGAGAGACTTGCTTTTAAGGGATTTTCAATCACCTTTTGTTCAAAGTACTCAGGATGCCAAAATGCCGTACTTTGAGTTATTTTCTGAGCCCCAACAATTCCTATTTTCACTGTATTACTCTATTTATTATTCTATCTAGTAAATATTTTTCTTTATTGTCATTGATTATATCTTAAATGGTAAGGGTTTTTATAATTTTTTATTTGTTTGCTTTCTTTAAAGGAATAGAAGAGACTACCACCAGTTGTAGTAGTACTTTTGAAAACTTGCCATCTACGTGACCTGAACCGTAGTGGGAGTCAACACAATCAGAGGTTAAACACAGACAATGGTATCCCTAGTTTGCTCTGTATTAATCTATGGTCCACTCCTTGTGCTAGTGAGCTGGTATCTGTGGTGGATAACCATTCCCAACTTCTAAAAATTAAAGTAAAATTTCAATTTATTTTATATAAGCCAATATTATCCCATTAGTAATAATTACAGGGGACAAAATTGAAACTCTGTTGTGACAAAAATATTTTAGCATTGATATAAACACCATAAGTGATAGGACATAATTTGAGAGCTATTTATTTTCACTAAACATATATTAATAAAAGAATATTTCCAATCCCCCAATCCATTCAGACATACACACATTGTTGTGGGAGATCATTTATTTTCTTATGAAACAATAAAGTATGTGCTATAAGAAAAAAATCAAAAGTCTAACAGAAGTTAATCACTGATTGTGTTAACTAAATTATCATTCTCATTTTTCTTTCTTATCTATGAAATTTTCCAAAGTTTTATTGAAATTTGGACAGTAAGTCTCTTTCTAATGTGAATTAGTTTTTCTTTTAACAATGTGTTTAAAATGCATAAAACTCTTGATTTGGAAAAATTTTTAACAACCTAGAAATCTATGCTTCCAAGTGTTTTAATTGTTCAGATAATAAATTTTAACATATGTCACATTTTCATTATTTGGGATAGCAAAAATCACATAACAATGGGAAAATTTCTAAATTAGATCTCTTCAAAATGCCTTCACCATTGTACAATGTTTTTTAAAGTTATCATTTAATTCATTTAAAAATATGCACATAAAGAGACACATTGCATGTGCATTCTTTTTTTTTATCTGCTGGTAGCATACCACTGACATTGTTATAAAAAATAACTTTGAAACACTTACGTTAAATTTGAGCAACTCTTTAAGTACTCTTTACGTACTTTACCACTTGCCAAACAGCATATTTCACTGTGGAACACTAGAATTTTATGGTATTTTCCCGTTTCATTTATTGCAAAGATTCTATAATATTTTAAAAGACTCATATTTCTAAAACTAACTACATGGGTACATCTTGTATACTTTGGCTTCAAAGTATGCACATTTCTTGCAGAGCAATTACTTAGTGAATAAATTTTGTTTGTGATGGTCTCTCTGACTCCAGGCTGTTTATATATATTTGAGTTAAAGCAGCCTTTTCCTCAGTGGTTACACTTCCATAATTTTTCCATAAATTATTCTTTCTATTAAAGATCCTTTCAGTTGTGAATGTATCTGCTCCCATACATTTTTCCATTTATACCCCCTTAAAAAGAGTTCTTTATGTATTTCAGAAGATTCTGAGATAGAATCTGTAAAGTACCACACGCTCAAACACGTTAGAAATAGCTGCTGTTTTTCAATCCACATAAACAACAAACTGACATAATTACAACACTGCATAAATTGATCCAATACTTATTTCTTCAAATTTTCAGGAATGTTCAGGAATGTTTCCCAAGTGTCTATCAATGGAATCTGTCAATATGAGAAAGGATTTTAGTTTATCACTCTACTTGGTTCTGAGTATTATTTCAGTTATTTCCCCAACAGTTTGGCTTCTGCTATAAAATAAGAAACTTTAAGAGAGGTTTCTAAATGTTTATCTTTATATTTAGTGAAATGTTGAAAAGTACTGGATAGAGTGTGGCATGAATTTAAACATCACTGAAAAATTTGAGAGATTTGCTTTCCTATTTTGGATGCCTAATTTTTAAAATCAGTTTGCTGAAGTATAATTTATATACAGTAAAACTCATCCTTCAAGAGATGTCCTGTTTTACAAATTCCACAAACGTATACACTCATGTAAACAACACACTCAAAACATAGAACATTTCCGTTACCCTGACANTAAAACTCTTGATTTGGAAAAATTTTTAACAACCTAGAAATCTATGCTTCCAAGTGTTTTAATTGTTCAGATAATAAATTTTAACATATGTCACATTTTCATTATTTGGGATAGCAAAATCACATAACAATGGGAAAATTTCTAAATTAGATCTCTTCAAAATGCCTTCACCATTGTACAATGTTTTTTAAAGTTATCATTTAATTCATTTAAAATATGCACATAAAGAGACACATTGCATGTGCATTCTTTTTTTTTATCTGCTGGTAGCATACCACTGACATTGTTATAAAAAATAACTTTGAAACACTTACGTTAAATTTGAGCAACTCTTTAAGTACTCTTTACGTACTTTACCACTTGCCAAACAGCATATTTCACTGTGGAACACTAGAATTTTATGGTATTTTCCCGTTTCATTTATTGCAAAGATTCTATAATATTTTAAAAGACTCATATTTCTAAAACTAACTACATGGGTACATCTTGTATACTTTGGCTTCAAAGTATGCACATTTCTTGCAGAGCAATTACTTAGTGAATAAATTTTGTTTGTGATGGTCTCTCTGACTCCAGGCTGTTTATATATATTTGAGTTAAAGCAGCCTTTTCCTCAGTGGTTACACTTCCATAATTTTCCATAAATTATTCTTTCTATTAAAGATCCTTTCAGTTGTGAATGTATCTGCTCCCATACATTTTCCATTTATACCCCTTAAAAGAGTTCTTTATGTATTTCAGAAGATTCTGAGATAGAATCTGTAAAGTACCACACGCTCAAACACGTTAGAAATAGCTGCTGTTTTCAATCCACATAAACAACAAACTGACATAATTACAACACTGCATAAATTGATCCAATACTTATTTCTTCAAATTTTCAGGAATGTTCAGGAATGTTTCCCAAGTGTCTATCAATGGAATCTGTCAATATGAGAAAGGATTTTAGTTTATCACTCTACTTGGTTCTGAGTATTATTTCAGTTATTTCCCCAACAGTTTGGCTTCTGCTATAAAATAAGAAACTTTAAGAGAGGTTTCTAAATGTTTATCTTTATATTTAGTGAAATGTTGAAAAGTACTGGATAGAGTGTGGCATGAATTTAAACATCACTGAAAATTTGAGAGATTTGCTTTCCTATTTTGGATGCCTAATTTTAAAATCAGTTTGCTGAAGTATAATTTATATACAGTAAAACTCATCCTTCAAGAGATGTCCTGTTTTACAAATTCCACAAACGTATACACTCATGTAAACAACACACTCAAAACATAGAACATTTCCGTTACCCTGACAAGTTTCCTGTACCTTTTAGTAGCCAGTCCTTTTATCTATATCCAACCTCAGACAACCACAGATCTGATTTCCGTTCCTATAGTTTTATCTTTTCCAGAATGTCATAAAAATAGAATTGCTTAGTATAGAAAGTATAGACTTTCCAGCCTGGTTTCTTTTACTTAGTATAAAGTTTTTGTTTTTTTTTTTTTTTTTTTTTTTTTTTTTTTTTTTTTTTTTTTTTTTTTTTTTACTATTCATCCATGTTGTTGCATGTATCAGTATTTTATTATTTTTTATTACTGAGTAGTATTCCATTGTATACCTGTAGCACAATTTGTTTATCCATTCACAAACTAATAGACATTTGGGTGGTTTCTAGTTTTTGGATATTAAGAATATAGCTAATAAATTTTGTACAACAGTCCTTATACAGGTATTATGAGGGCACATGCATTCAGTTCTTCTGGGTAAATAACAAAGAATAAAAATTGTTGGATTGTATGGTAAGTGTATGTTTCCTAAGCCCATAGGAAACCACTGATCTACTTTCTGTCACTAGATATTATTTCGTGTTTTTAGAATTTTATATATTGATCATACAATATGCTTTGGCTTTGTCTGCCTTTTTTTAGTCAGTTGTTATGTTGAAATTCATCCATGTTGTTATGTATTAGTTAGCTGATTCCTTTTTATTGTTAAGTAGTATTCATTCATCCTTCCCAGAACTCTTCATTTGATTGTGTAGATCCAAATTTCTATCTGGTAACGTAATCCTTCTGCCTGAAGAACTTTAACAATTATTACAAAGCAAGTAAGCTGTCACTGAATTTTCTCACCTATTGTTTTTATGAAAGTGTCTTTGCTTTCATTTTCAAAAAATTTTGTGTATAGAACTCTAAGTTGACAGTTATTTTATTTTTTCCTTCAGTACTTTAAAATGTCGCTTCATTTCTTTTTTGGCTTGTATAGTTTCTGATGAAAAGTCTACACTAAGTATTCTTTTGTTTTGCTGCATATAATGTGTTCCCCACCATTTTTCCCCAGCTGCCTTCAAAATTTTCTGTTTATTTTAGATTTTTAGCAAGTTGATTATGATGTATCTAGGTATGTGTAAGGTTTTCTTTGTTTGTTTGGTGTATATCCTTTTGGGGTTGTTTGAGCTTGGATCTGTGATTTACTGTCATTCACTATTTTTGGAAAATTCTTGGCCATTCATTATGTCTCCAAATATCTCTTCTTCCCCATTTTCTTTCTCTTATCCTTCTGGGACTCCAATTATATGTACATTATTATGTTTGATATGAATGCCCTGCTCTGATTTTATTCTCCCACTCTTCTTCTCTCTTTTTGTTTTTTTGTTTGGGTAATTTCTGTTGACAGATCTTCAAGTTAACTGATTCTTTCCAGCTGGGTTCATACTTCTACTAAGGAGTATGTTGAAAGCAATTTTATCTCAACTATTAGTTTTGTTTTTGTTTGTTTGTTTGTTTGGGTTTTTTTGTTTGTTTTGTTTTGTTTTGTTTTGTTTTGAGATGGAGTTTCGCTCTTGTTGCCCAGGAGGGAGTGCAATGGCGTGACTCAGCTCACCGCAACCTCCACCTCTTGGGTTCAAGCATCCGTGCCTCAGCCTCCCAGGTAGCTGGGATTACAGTCACCCACCACCACACCAAGCTAATTTTGTATTTTTAGTTGAGAAGGGGTTTCACCATGTTGGCCAGGCTGGTCTCGAACTCCTGACCTCAGATGATCCTCCTGCCTCGGCGTCCCAAAGTGCTGGGATTACAGGCATGAGCCACCACACCTGGCCAATATTAAGTTTTTAATTTCTAGCAATACCCAGATGTTGAAACTAGCATACAGGAACTTTACAATAACGATGATTAATATGTGAAAGGATATAGTAGAAAAGATTGCATGTATAAAAGATGGGAAATTTCAGAAGAAAGATGTCTTCTTCTGAAAAAGATGGGAGAAATTCCCTATCTTTTATACATGCTTCTTCTTCTGAAAAGATGGGAGAAATTCCTTACCTTTTATACATGCTTTTCTTCTCAAAAGATGGGAGAAATTCCCCATCTTTTATAAATGCTACCTTTTCTACTATATCCTTTCACATATTAATCATAGTTATTGTAAAATTCCTGCATGCTAGTTTCAACATCTGGGTATTGGATGTTGACATCATTGTTTCTTGATAGTAGGTAGTGTGTGTGTGTGTGTGTGTGTGTGTGTGTGTGTGTGCGCGCGCGCGAGCGTGTATGTAATTTTTGAGCAAATGCCAGACCTTGCATGAATGGTAGAGAATGGGGTAAATATTGTTAACAATGGAAAATGAGAATGACTGTTCTTGTGTAAGGCCATTAATGTGGAGAATTGACTCAATCTGTCAGGAGTTGAGCTGGGTTTAGGTTTTGTTGTTGCTATGGTTACCATGATTGCACCGCAGGCTCCTAATTCTTCCATTGGTGGGCTGCCTTTGCCTTGTGCTTAGAGTGGACACTGCTATGCCAGAGTCTTCTCTCAGGTTTATTGCTCTACCATCAGCTTTCAGCTTTCCTGAATGCCTGTACCACAGGGAAGATCTTTCACCATGGATTTTCCCCATCCCCAGTCTTAGACTACTTTTGCTTGTTACTTTTTGCCAGCTTTGTGTTCAGGGTAAATGGGTTTATCTGTTGTTCTACTCCAGTCTATGTCTTAGGGAGGGCCTCTGAAATTGGGCCTCTCTCTGCATTCCTGCTGGTCTGTCTTGTGGCAGCCAAATTCTGCTTTGTATTGATAATAGTTGATCTTGAACAAGAGTTTTCTTCACCTTTCCTAGTGGTAGAAAATCTCTGCCTTATATCAGTTTGAGATGTTAGGTCCAAGATGATTTTGTGCGTCTCCCCAGAGATAGCCTTTTCTTCTACCCCAACCCCTCTCCATAATGCATCTTCTCCTGGGCTTTAGGCAACAGTCTTTGCTGCCACTCTTCCAGAAGTTTAAAGCTTTTGCTTCACATGAGAAAAGAGTCTGGGGAGGGAAGTGTATGGTGTTTTGTGTCTGGCCACAAAGACCTACCAGTTACTTTCTGTATACCTGCTACACCCATAGTCTTTTCTTCCTGATTTAATTGATACACAATAACTGTACATATTCATGGGGTACGTGTGATACTTTGATACATGCATATAATGTGTAATGATCAAGTCAGGGTGTTTAGAATATCCATCACTTCAAATATTTATCATTTCTTTGTGTTAGTAACATTTCAAATCTTCCCTGCCAGACGTTTTGAAATAGGCAATAAGTTATTAGTAACTATAGTCACCCTACTGTGCTATCAAATGCTAGCACTTATTCCTTCTCTCTAACTGTATGTTTTTATCCATTAACCAACCTCTTTTCATACCTCTACCTTTTCCCAGCCTCTGGTAACCATCATTCTAATCTCTACCTCCATGAGATCAACTGTTAGTTCCCACATATGCAGTGAGAACATGCAATAACTGTCTTTCTGTGCCTGGTTTGTTTCTCTTAACAGAATGTCCTCCAGTTCCATCCATGTTACTGCAAATTACAGGCTTTTATTCTTTTTGTGGTTGGATAGTATTCCATTGTATATATATACCGCATTTTCTTTATTTATTCATGGACACTTAGGATGATTCCATATCTTGGCTATTCTGAATAGTGCTGAAATAAACATGGAGGTGCAGGTATTCCTTCGATATACTTATTTCTTTTGAATACATTCCCAGTAGTGGCATTACTGGATCATATGGTTGTTCAATTTTTAATGTTTTGGAAACCTCCATGCTGTTTTCCATAATGGCTGTACTAATTGACATTTTTACCAACAGCGTATAAGATTCCCTTTTTTCCACATCATCACCAGCACTTGTTATTTTTTGTCTTTTTTACAATAACCGTTCTAACTGGGGCAAGATGATATCTGATTGTGGTTTTGATTTGCATTTCCCTAATGATTGGCAACGTTGAACATTTTTTCACATGCCTGTAGGCCATTTGTATTTCTTCTTATGAGAAATGTCTATTCACACCTGTTGCCTGCTTTTTAATGAGATTACTGGCTTTTGTTTTGTTTTATTTTGTTGCTGTTGAGTTGTTTGAGTTCCTTGTATATTCTGGATATCAGTTCCTTGTCAGATTAATAGTTTGCAAATGTTTTCTCCCATTGTACAGATTGTCTCTTTATCAATTGTTTCCTTTGCAGTGCAGAACATTTTTAGCTTAGTATAGTCTTATTTGTCTATTTTTGTTTTTGTTGCCTATGCTTTTAAAGTCTTAGTTACAGCAGGGCATGGTGACTCATGCCTGTTATCTTAGTGGCTCAGGAGCCTGAGGTGGGAAGATCACTTGAGGACAGGAGTTTGAGACCAGCCTGTGCAACATAGTGAGACCCTGTCTCTAAAAAAATAAAAAGAATTAGCTGAGCATGGTGGTGTACACCTGTAGTCTCATCTACTCAGGAGTCTGAGGTGGAAGGATCACCTGAGCCCAGGAACTTAAGGCTGCAATGAGCTATGATCATGCCACTGCACTCCAGCCTGGACAACAGAGGAGACCCCAGGCCTAAAAAATTTAAAAAAATTAAAAATAAAGGCTCATCCATAAAATCTTCACCTAGTTCAATGTCCTATAGAATTTCCCCTGTTTTTTCTTTTGGATCTTATCTTTAAGTTTTTAATCCATTTTAAGCTGACTTTTGTATATGGTGAGAGATAGGGTCTAGTTTCATCCTTCTGCATATGGATATCCAGTTTCCCCAGCATCATTTATTGAAGAAGGTGTTCTTTCCCCAGTGTATGTTCTTGGCACCTTAATCAAAAATCTGTAAATATGTGGATTTATTTCTGGGTTCTCTGTTCTGTTCCATTGGCCTATGTATCGATTTTTATACTAATACTTTGCTGTTTGGGTTACTATAGCTTTGTAGTATATTTTGAAGTAAGGTAGTATGATGCTTCCAGCTTTGTTCTTTTTGCTTAGGATTGCTTTGGCTATTTGAGGTCTTTTGTTTTTAGAATGTTAGAATTTTAGAATTTTAGAATTCTTTTCTGTGTATGTGAAGAATGTCACTGGTATTTTGATAGGGAATGCATTAAATCTATAGATTATTTTAGGTAGTATGGCCATTTTAACAATAGTAATTCTTCTGATCCATGAGCATGGGATGTCTTTCCATTTGTTTGTTCAATCTCTTTCATCAGTGGTTTTTGTTGTAGAGGTCTTTCATATCCTTCATTAAATTCATTTCTAGGTATTTTATTTTTTGTAGCTATTGTAAGTTGGTTTGCTTTTTTGATTTCTTTTTTGGCTAGCTTGTTATTGGTGTATAGAAACACTACTGATTTTTGTATGTTGATTTTGTATCCTACAACTGTACTGAACCTGTTTATCAGTTCTAAGAGTTTTTTGGTGGAGTCTTCAGGTTTTTCCTGATATAAGATTATGTCATTTGCAAAGGAAGATAATTTGACTTCCTCTTTTCTAACTTAGATGCCTTTTATTTTTCTGTTTTTTGATTGGTTTGACTAGGACTTCCAGTACTATGTTGAATAAGAATGGTGAAAGGTGGACATCCTTCTTTTGTTCCAGTTCTTAGAGAATAGGCTTTTAGCTTTTCCTCATTTAATATGATGTTAGCTGTGGGTTTGTCATATATGGCCTTATTGTGATGAAGTATGTTCCTGCAGTGCCTAATTGTTGAGAATTTTTAACCATGAAGACATGTTAAATTTTATAAAATGATTTTTTGCATCTATTGAGATGATCATATGGTTTTTGTCTTTTATTCTGTTGATCATGAGGTCAGGAGATGGAGACCATCCTGGCTAACACAGTGAAACCCTGTCTCTACTAAAAATACAAAAAATTAGCCAGGCGTGGTGGCAGGCACCTGTAGTTCCAGCTACTCAGGAGGCTGAGGCAGGAGCATGGCGTGAACCCGGGAGGTGGAGCTTGCAGTGAGCCAAGATCGTGCCACTGCACTCCAGTCCAAGCGACAGAGACTCCGTCCCAAAAAAATAAAATAAAATAAAAAATAAAAACTACATTAAAACCCTTTGTTGGAATGCTTTACACTTTACACAAAACAGAAACGAAAATAACCTGTTTTATCACAAATACAGTCCTCCTCAAGTTTTTTGCCCTTACACATGAGTATTTGTCTCAAACACGTCTTCTTTATAGCAGCTAGGCCCTGCCACCACTATGCTTGGCTGAGTTCACAAATCTATTGTAACCTGTAGCTTCTCTGTCACTTCTCTGCCACTCCTCTCCTGCTAAGATTTGTTTCCTGACAGTAATTAAAATCTTCCGCCTCTGCCATAGCTGCTGCTGCTACTGGAACCACCATAGCCAACTTGGTTTCACAGTTTGGCAAAGTATTGGCCTCCACCACCACAGGGGCCAGAGCTTCCGCCTCCAAAGTCTCCTCCCTTCATGGGTCCAAAATTTGAAGACTGATTGTTGTAATTGCCAAAATCATTATAGCTTCCACCACCTTCAAAATTGCTTCCGTCATTACCAAATCCATTACAGCCATCCCCACTGCCGCCACCACAACCATTGAAGTTTCCTCCGTGACCAAAGTTGTCATTCCAAAAACCACCTCCATGACCACCACCAAAGTTTCCAGAAACACTTCAACCTCTTTGGCTGAATGAAACACTAGCCATCTCTTGCTTTGACAGAGCTTTCCTAACTTCACAGTTGTGGCCATTCACAGTACAGTATTTCTGAATGACAGTGTTATCCACGGAGTCATGGTTGTCAAAGGTTACAAAGGCAAAGCCCCTTTTCTTGCCACTGCCTCAGTCAGTCATTATTTCAATCACTTCCATTTTTCACACTGTTCAAAATAATCTCTTAGGTGATGTTCTTCAGTGTCTTCTTTAATGCCACCAACCAATATCTTTTTCACAGTTAAGTGGGCACCTGATCTTTGAGAATCTTCTCTTGAGACAGCTCTCTTTGGTTCCACAACTCTTCCATCCACCCTGTGTGGCCTCACATTCATGGCTGCATCCACCTCCTCCACAGTGGCATATGTGACAAACCCAAAGCCCCTGGAGCGCTTGGTGTTTGGATCTTTCATTAACACTTGGCCCTTGAATTCCCCATTGCTCAAAATGGCTCCTCAGGCTCTCCTTGGTTGTTTCAAAGCTCAACCCTCCAATGAAGAACTTCCTCAGCTGTTAGGACTCTATAGGAGACTCTGACTTAGACATGACGGCAGGGGAATGAGAGACTTTAACAATGCTTCCTCGGTGGCATCCATGGGCAGAAAGGACCTGTTTCCATTTTCATTTGCCTCACGAAATTTTTTTATTACCTTCTGAATATCTTTATTGACCCAATTGTTAGGAGTGTGTTGTTTAATTTCCATGTATTTGTACAGTTTCCAAAGTTCCTCTTGTTACTGATTTTCAGTTTTTTTCCATTGTGGGCTGAGAAGATACTTGTTATGATTCTGATTTTTAAAAATTTGTTAAGACTTGTCTTGTGGTCTAATATATGGTTTATCCTGGAGAATGTTCCATTTGTTGATGAGTACATTCTGCAGCTGTTGGATGAAATGTCTTGTAAATGCCTGTTAGGTTCAGTTAGTCTCTAGTGCAGATTGAGTATGATGTTTCTTTGCTGCTTTTCTGTCTAGATCTGTGCAATGATGAAAGTGAGATGTTGAGGTCCCCAACTATTAGTATTTTGGAGTCTCTCTCTTTAGCTCTAATAATATTGGTTTTATATACCTGGGTACTCCAGTGTTAGATACATATATATTTACAATTGCTATATCCTCTTGCTTGATTGATCCCTTTATCATTTTATAATGACCTTTTGTGTCCCTTTTTATGTTTTATGACTTTAAGTCTATTTTGTCTGATATAAGTATAGCTACAGAAGCATGTTTTTGGCTTCTGTTTGTGTGGAATATTTTTGTCTATTCCTTTTCTTTCAATCTATGTGTGTCTTTACATGTGAAGTAAGTTTTTTAGGCAGCATATAGTTGTGTCTTTTTTTGTTTTTTGATCTATGCAGCCAGTCTATAGCTTTTAATTGAGGAATTTAAGCTGTTTACATTGAAGATAGTTTTTGATAGGTGAGGACATGTTATTGTCATCTTGTGCATTGTTTTCTGATTGCTTTGTATTTTTTGTTTTATTGTTTACTTCTACAATTTGGTCTGTTTTATAGTAATATCAGTTGACTCCTTTTTTTCTCATTTGTGTGTCTGCTTTATCAATGAGTTTTATTTTTTGTGTGTTTGCATATATATGTAGATGTAGTTCTTTTGTTTCCAGATGTGGGACTTCCTTAAGCTCCTCAGCATTTATTTTGTTGAATTTGTCATTCAAATCATGAATTCTTTCCTTGATTTCTTTGTATTGTTCATTTGGGTTGTCCTATCTCACTGACTTTTTTAATGTCATTATTTTGAAATTTTTTCCAGGCATTTCATAGATTTCCTTTTCTTTGGGCTCTGTTACTGGTAATTATAATGTTCCTTTGGAGGTGTCATGTTTTCTTGCTTTTCATGTTTTGTGTCCTTACCTTAATATCCACACATCTATCGTAACAGTTGCTTCTACTAATTTTATCGGTTGGCTTTTGCAGGGAAATACTTTTTCCTGTAGATGTCTCTATAGTATTGGTTGAGAAAGGCACTTTGGCATTGATTCTTGGTGGGTGTAGTAGTGTAGCCTTTGTATGATTTCTTCAGCTGTAATCAACTCATCAGTGGCATCTGTGAGTTCTTCAGTGGCTTAGGCTGCAGTTGTTAGTGGAGGCTGTGGTGACACTTTCCTGATGATACTAATGACCAGATGGGCCAGTCCTCAGGCAACAGTGGTGATAGTGGTGGTGGTGTGCTGAGGATGCCAGTGCTCAGGTGCCAAGGTAATATATGTGGGCATCAGCAGTGACAAGTTCAGGAGGGCAGAGCCTTGGGCCCCCAGGTGTTGTGCGTGGTGCCGGCAGTGGCAGGTCCTGAAGGGTAGGTCCTCTGGTGCCCAGACAGTGTGTGTGATGTTGGTGGTGGCGGCAGCAGCAGCAAGCCAACACTCAGAGCACCAAGCAGTGCAAACAGGCACTAGCAGTGATGGTGGCAGGCTGGGTGTGCTGGATCACAGTCTCCTGGGTGGTGCATGTGGGCAGGACCTGGTGGCAGCAATGTCAGTGTAGACAGGTAAGTCCCCCTGCTTTTGGGAGGGAGGTGCATATGGGCACAAGCAGCATGTGGGGTGGGCCTGTCCTTATACTGCTAGACAGCGTTCACACACACTGGTGGCAGCACACGGGGTGGGCTTATCCCCAAAGCCCTGAACAGTGGGTGCAGGCCCACTCACTGTCTTTTTCATGAGCACTCAGTAGAATCTACAGATAGGAGTTTGTGAATGAGTATTAACTCCCTTAGTTGGTGCCCTCAGTATTCTGGACTGGCACACTAACCCACACTTAGCCTTTGGAAATTCCTTTAAAATGTGACTGATTTCTTCTTCCCCACTTGTATTGTGGCCTACAGCTTTTTCTCATGTGTTTGCTATAGATGAGAGAGTTTCTATCTTTTATCTCTCTTTCAAACTCAGATAACTCTATTTTCCTCAGCTTTCTGATTGGTTCAATAAAGTTATGATTTTGTTTTTTTCTGGACTTTTCTCATTGTTGTGATGAGAACAATAGTCTTTGCAGCTTTTTACATACAAAGCAGAAGTGAAAACTCATGCTTAATTGTTAAATTTTTTTTTTTATTATGCTGGGTATATACCCAAAGGATTATAAATTATTCTACTACAAAGACACATGTACACACGCATGTACCGTATTGTTTATTGCGGCACCTATTCACAATAGCACAAGAGCTTGAATCAACCCAAAGTGTCCTCTGGTGAGACTGGGCGCCTCAAGAAATGTGGCACATATACACCATTGGAATACTATGGAACGCCATAAAAACAGGATGAGTATTTGCGTCCGCTTTGTAGGGACACTGGATGCAGCTGGAAACCATGCCATTGCCTCGAAGCAAACCTATCACAAGAACAGAAAAGCCAAACACCGCATGCTTCTCACTCATCAGGGGGAACTGACACTATGAGACTCACTTGGACTCCGCGAAGGGGAACATCCCGCACTGGGCGCCTAATCATGGGGAGGGGGGAGGCAAGAGGGGGAGGAAGGGGGGATTGCATGGGCAGTTATACATGGATCACTCAGCCAATGGATGCAATTGATCGGGTGCTCGACGAGTTGATGGGTGCAGCAGCACCCAACATCGGGCCAATAGCAGTATAGCCCGAGGCAATTGTACGAAACCTGCACGTTATGCACATGTACCCACTAAAGCCAACTTACAAGTATATATAATAAGAAAAGTAAATAAAAACAATAAAATAAAATAAAATAAAATAAAGTAAAAAAATAAAAAATAAAAAAAAATTTATTATGATGATTACATCAAACTATTACTAGGTGTATCTCAAGGTAAAAAGTGTTCTTAGGTTGAGTTTCCTAATTAATTAGTATTCTAGATCATTTAAAATTTTGGACAAGTTCTTGTTAGATCTGTTTAGATAAACATTGTTTTCTACTGAAATATGGCTGAAATGTTCATTATTGAGTGGAGAGGATGTCAGCTGACACTTTCTTGTTTGCTTGTGCTTACATTAGTAGTATTACCTTTAAGTGATGGTATCTTTAAATGAATTATTTTTTTAGGCCACTAGTCTCTTTTTGAGGGCTAATTTTCTTAAAGCTAGATAATAGCAAACCTCTTAACCAAGCACACTCAAACTGCAATACATCACAGTGCACTGAAAGTGATTAAATGGCAGAGGTTTGTACTGTCAACCCCCATGAGTTTGAGAACTCCCACTCTGCCTCAAAGATCCTTTTGTATCATACATGATATATGACTATATGACATAGATACCAACTGAGGGAATCAGGATCAATTCACATTATTAAATATTTATAAAGCTTAATTTCTTTTCTTAGATAAAACGTTTGCTAGAATATTAGAAATATTAGACTATTAGAAACAAAAATTAGAAATATTAGGAATTCTAATATTTTCTCACTTTAATAGATCTTCTTATGTACTCCCTGGCTTGCATATGCCCGACTTAAGTGATGCTGCACTTGTCTATATGTTTCTATAGAGTAGAACTTCTGTCTCAATCGCTGTTTGTTCCTCCCGATGTCTTGTATAGGCCTGATACTTTATACGAAGGCAATGCATACTTACTTGTTGCATAAATGAACACATGGTCCCTGACATCAGGAAGTCTTGTCATTCACCAAATGGATCGGGTCAATTATGACAAACATGTGAAAAAAATAGAAACCTATCTAAGATAATATATTGTAACTAAATTGTACCAGACTGATGACACCCATTTGATTTTTAAAAAGGGAGTTAAATACAAATTAATGTCTTGGAGAAAAGTATATAGCAAAAGTCTACTTGGGCTGAGCCTTGACATTGGGGAGCATTGCAGTAGTCAGAGATAAAAAATGTCCTTTTCCATCAAAGAGAGCAACACAAGCAAAGTAGAGCATGAGCAGGGTCTGGATAAGTTCAGATCATGAGGGATGGGAGCAGTGGTCCCTGCAATTTGACCACACCAGCAGCATGGGAGTTGGGAGGGCTGCGGAATTTATTCAGGCAGAGATACACTCACTGGCCCTAACTGTGATTGTCACTTCTGGTCTTCAGCGCCTTCTAGCTGGTTCAGCAGAAGCCAATGCACTGGGGCAGCCACAGAACCACAGAAGCCTAAGCAGAAATGGATATCACCATGACCTCTTCTCCCTCCATATCACTCCCTGCTGCATGTATTTGTCCTTGCTTAGCTTGCTTACCTTAAAAAACAAATATTTATTTAGTGATTAAAATGAGTCAAGTACTATACACGGCATCAAAGTTAATGAAGAATAAGATGTAATTCTTGCCTTTAAGGAACTGAGTCTTATGGGAGAGACATTGACATAAAGTGAATATTTAAAATGTCATGCACTAAGTACCAACATTGAGTTTACACAACACATTACAGGAGATCAGAGGAGGGATAAGTAATCCAGTTCTGGGGGAAAGGGAGATGGGATGAAGAGAAATTGTGCACTAGAGATAATTTATTAGAGAAAGGAACAAGAAAGCTGAGTCTTAAGGGTTGAGTAGGAGTTATTTAGGTAATGAGGGAATAAGGGAGCTACTTGAAACAGAAGAAAAATAAATGTTACTAGATTAAAAAGTATTAATAAAAGGCAGATAGTAGAGAAAAATTAGTCTAGAGAGTTAAGCAGGGACCTGTGCATTGAAGTATCTTTTAACAACATGTTAAAACAATGTTAGTGATTTAGCTGAGAGATGATAGTGACATGAGTTAGGGTAAAGAAGAGGGGACAGATACAAAAATATAGCAATGGTGACAGCAGCACATGACTACTTAGATATGAAACCACATAAATCTGAAATCTCTACCTTGAAACAAGTTGGAAGTAATCAAAAGAAGAAAAGATTTATAGGTAGATAATGCGTTTGGTTTTGAGAATAATGAGTTTAAGGGACCGGTGGGACACCCAGGCGAAAGTTTCCATCAGGCAGTTGGACCACAAAGCCCGGATATTAGGTGAGTAGGCTGGGCTGGAAATAATCCTCAATACATGTGTAATAGCTGAAACCATGAGATGTGGATGAGATCATCTCCAGAACCGTGTGCACGGTTAAAAGCAGTAGGGCAAGTACAACTGGATAAATGAGCCATATTCCAGTGAGTGACCCAGGAATCCTGATAAGAGCCAAGGACAGACCCCTGAAGGACCTGCAACATTTAAAATAGGCTCAGAGGACAAAAGTCCACAAAGAATCAGGAAAGGAAGTTTTGAGAAAAATAAAGAGGAGCAGGAGAGGGTGGGATCACAGATGCCAAGAAGGTAAAACATTTTAAGAAGGAGGCAGTAGGCCAGGCATGGTGGCTTGCACCTGTAATCCTACTCGGGAGGCCAAGGTGGGAGGATCATCTGAGCTCAGGAGTTCAAGGCTTCAGTGAGCCAAGATTGTACCACTGCACTCCAGCTTGAGTGACAAAGGGAGACTGTGTCTCTGAAAAAAAACAAAAACAAAAAGGAGGAGAGAGTGATCCTGGTGTCAAGTGTAGCAAAGAATTTCAGAAAGAGAAAGATGTTCCTTGGGTTTAGCAATGTCAAGGTGACCAGCAATCTCAGTGGTGGAAGCAGGATCTGGACTCTCTCAGGTCCAGGTTGCAGAAAGGAAGAAGGATTCCCAACAACTCTCAGGCATTGTGGCTGCTCTGAGACTCAGGAGAAGGTTTGGCAGGAGAGTGGGAAGGAGAGGCAGGGCTGTGTCCAGACAGCGGGGCTGCTCCAGTGAGTTCCCCCTGCCCCATGGGAAGGGTGACCTGAAAGGACTGTGGTGACATTGAGGACGTCAGGGAGCAGTCAGGCTGGGAGCTGGACTGGCTGCCCACATGGAAACTGAAGTCACTAGAAAATGAGCAAGGAGACTGGGAGGCTGGTCAGTTTTCAATGTGTTTGGGGAGGGACAGAAAGTCAGTAAGTGATGGAGATGAGAGGGGTGGAAGATGGCAGAACACCATGACACCCACCTCAGAGAAGCCAGGATATTTACCTGAGAGTAGAAGAAAGTAGTGTGAAGCTGCCTTGGAAATGAAGACAGGTGAAGGTTTGGGGATGTGGAGAATAAGCAGCCTCCCTGAGGGAGGGCCCCAGGGGAAGACCTCAATGTCCTCAGGGAAGAGACAGATTTCCCTTAAGGCCAGGAAAACTGGGACATGAACTTGCATATGCCTACCATGAGCAAGAATTTCTCAGGACACTCAGTGAGAAGGTCTGAGAAGAGGGACAGTGGAGGTCAAATCTAAGAAGAGAAAGCACAGAGCAGTTTGTGTGTGGGAGAGGCTGCAACAGGAAGATGGCTAGGAGCTGAAGCTGGGGGCAGGATGCTAGGGTCAGTGGTCCAAGCGGCTCGGCTGGACAAAGAGCTGCTTTCGTGAGTGAGGAAGTGATCTGAGGTCCGTAAGATGAGATCAGAGGCCTCAACAAGCCAGCGAGGGGGAGTCTGTGGCTGGGGAAGCCCCTCATGTCAGAAGCACAGGCTTCAGCTGCAGCCCCAGGGCCATAGGAACTGAGGCTATTGCAAGAGGCCAGGAGGTTGACTGCATGCTGCTATCCTAGCCCCCAAGCCTTCTCAGCCTCCACGGTGCCACACTGATTTTCTTTCAACCTGTCCCCAACCTTCTGTATATCCCCAACCCGGGGCCATGGCACTTTGTAGCACTGGCACTACCAAGGGAAAAACGAGTCTCTATGTAAGCCCATTTTTCAGATGATAGAAACTCAGTCTTCTGAGAACCAATTTCATATTTTAAAATTTCTTGACAGAAATTGGCCAAGTTGGCCGGGCACAGTGTCTCATGCCTGTAATCCCTGCACTTTGGGAGGCCAAGGTGGGTGGATCAATTTGAGGTGAGGAGTTCGAGACCAGCCTGGCCAACATGGTGAAACCCCGTCTCTATAAAAATAACAAAATTAGCTGGGTGGGGTAGTACATGCCTGTAGTCCTAGCTACTTGGGAGGCTGAGGTGGGAGGATTGCTTAAGCCTGAGAGGCAGAGGTTGAAGTGAGCCAAGATCATGCCACTGCACTCCAGCCTGGGTAATAAAGTGAGACTCTGTCTCAAAAAAAGAGAGAGAAAGAGAGAGAAAGAGGAAAGGAAGGAAGGAAGGAAGGAAGGAAGGAAGGAAGGAAGGAAGGAGAGAGGGAGGGAGGGAAAGGAAGGAAGAAAGAAAGAAAGAAAGAAAGAAAGAAAGAAAGAAAAGAAAGAAAGAGAAAGAAAGAAAAAAGAAAGAAAGAAAGAAAGAAAGAAAGAAAGAAAGAAAGAAAGAAAGAAAGAAAGAAAGAAAGAAAGAAAGAAAGAAAGAAAGAAAGAAAGAAAGAGAGAGAAAGCGGAAATGAAAATTTTTAAAAATCACCAATTCTGATAAAAAAAAAGTTGTAATAGGGATTGTTTGTGAAAAGGACAATTTTAAACACTATTTTTTTTTTCTTTTTGGTAATGATTAAGGGGCCTTGTGTCTGTTTTGAAAAGAGGTAGCGCATAACTAAGTGAATGATGGTGACTATGGTCATCACTATTGATGTCAATTACATGTCCTGTTATAATATGTTGATGCTCAGGGTCTTTTGAGACAGACTAGTAGCAGCCTGTATGCTGTGGTTACTAAGCAGTCCCTAAAACTACCACTCTACTGGTTCTTGGTCCACTTTGTTGTTGTCGTCATTGTTCTGTTGCTTCCCTGACTGCACTCATTACTTCCCTGCGTAAGTAAGGGAGATTATCCCGGATAATCTGGGTAGACCTGATTCAATCACTTGAAAGGCCTTAAGAGTGAAACTGAGGCTTCCCTAAGAAGAAGAATTCTGTCTGTGAACAGCAGCTTCAGCTCACACCCTAGAGTTCCAGTCTGCCCTCCTGATGGCCTGCCCTGTGGATTTCTAACTTGCCTAGATATTGCAAGCCCATTTCTTACAGTAAATCCCTTAGTGTACATGTCTTACTGACCTGTCTGGGTGAATCCTGACTGAAGTATTAGCCAGTCAAAACAATGTTTTCAAATAATAATAATAATAATGTTTTCTGCTTTCCAAAATGACTTAGTTTTTACCCAATCCCTTCAGTGTAATTATATTACTCATTTATAATTCAGTTAGGTTCCTTTGTTAGTGTTCGGGTTCCATTTTGGCTTCCCCTATATCGTGGCTGATTTTAATTATTTATCTAATTTTGAGTATATTAAAACATGGGTTTAAAGCTCAGAACTAGACAAAAATGTATACCCAGAAAAGTCACTCAACTTTCTTCCCTTCTGCTTCATTCCCATCCCCTTATTCTATCTACTCTATTTCCATCCACTTTCTGTAAGAAATCAGCCCCAATAGTTTCTGGTATACACTTTCTCTATTTCTTTCATTTGACACAAATGAGCAGATATATGTATATTTCTTATGTTCCCTTACTTCTTACTTAAAAGAGCATAATATAGATACCTTTTTCTTAACAATAAATCCTGGAAATCACTCTACCCCAGTTCATAGAGCTCCTCTTCATTCTTTTCTATAGTCGCATAGTACTCCACTATGCAGATGTCCCATAGTTTACTCTATCAGTCCCCGGTGAAGGGGCATTTAGATTGTTTCCAGTATCTTGCAATTATAAGCAATATCTTAAGCAATGTGAAGTTAAAAAAATAAAATGGTGCTCTCATTTCATACTTTTCTGAGTAGGTTTATAAATCTTGAGGTCCAGAGAGGGAAAATGTTGAAAGGCATAGAAGACATTGGGGAATGGGCAGCAGTGTGCAATTCAAACTTAGTGATGGAAAACCCACACTTTGGGGAAAATCACCCTACATTACAGTGGGTACAGCAATGAAAGGAAAGGCAGATGAACTGGAATATATTCTCTTAGTCAGTGGTCCATCAAGAGAATATGTACTTCAAGGGAAGTACAAGTTAATCCTTTAGGGTACAGAAAGAAAATATTGAGGCCAGGTGTGGTGGCTCATGCCTTTAATCTCAGCACTTTTGGGAGGCTGAGGTCAGGAGTTCGAGACAAGCCTGGCCAACATGGTGAAACCCTGTCTCTACTAAAAACACAAGAATTAGCCAAGCATGGTGACATGTGTCTATAATCCTAGCTACTTGGGAGCTTGTGTCAGGAGAATCGCTTGAACCTGGGAGGAAGAGGTTGCAGTGAGCCAAGATCGCGCAATTGCACTCCAGCCTGGGTGACAAGAGTGAAACTCAATCTCAAAAAAAAAAAAGAAAAAAGAAAATATTCAAACTTTATTTTATGTTTAAGCTTTAGCTAAAATGAAACGTGTTATGATTATTTAATACACAGGCTGACAGTGATGACCTCACCGTACCAGTGTCTGTTGGTCACAAGCCATGTGTATACTCTGCAGCAAGGATGGGCTGGCAGTGAAAACTTCATGTGTCATTTTGCTTTCAGTGAATTGCAATGTACCATAGTCTAAGTGCTATAGGATGTCACTGGTATGGCTGGATTCATTAAAGCAAGACTTAAAACATAGAAGAATCTTTACAGTGCATTTTTAATGACATGAGGAGTGACTATGAACATCTTTTGTACCTCAGAGAAATTTGCTGGTGAGTGCATAGAAAATTACTTTGAAGCGCTGTTAACTTGGAGATGGAATTTAACATTCTTCTGTTACAAAAAAGGAAGTGCTCCAAAGTTACCAACCTTTCTCTAATAACATATGACATTAAGTAGTTCATAATCAAGCATATATTTTATATTCTCAAAAAACCCCACAACCTGCTTCTTCACAGTAACAAAGAATGAGAAAGTAACAATATTTCAAAAGAAATTAATGCTTTGAGAAATCATTTAGAAGGATAGAAATATGATTTGGTCATCAGAAAAAAAAAAAGTGAAAAAGTGTCAATCTATTTTAAAAATACCCTTATATCTTGTGGGCCCTTTAAAATGAATTTAGAAATAATTGTTTATCTCCTTAAAATTTTCCAGAACAAAGGCTTTTAATGAGTTTTAAACTCAGATGTTTTAAAGTAAAAAGTCAATGTTTTCTGATCAGTTTGCAAGGAAAAGTGGTCAGAGCTGGGGAAAATAGAACTTTATTGGCCAAATTTCAATGAAAACCAGCATGTGCAGGCAATGATACACCTCTTCCATTTGGATTAGACATAAGGTATCTTCTCATTTGTAGCACTCTTTAAAACCAAGAATCAGGATAATCTAAGCTGGGAACCAGAACTTTGGATTGTTAAATCACAAGGTGTTAAGCCGAGATTTAAAAAATTTAACTAGGCCTATTCAATTACATTACTCTGTCATTTGTTAACATTAATTTTAGTAAGATTAAAAAGGAATTTTAAGGGCAGGAGCAGTTACTGAAGACTGTAATCCCAGCACTTTGGGAGACCAAGGCGGGTGGATCACTTGAGGTTGAGAGTTCGAGACCAGCCTAGCTAACATAGTGAAACCCCATCTCTACTAAAAATACAAAAAGTATCCAGGTATGGTGGTGGCATGCACTTGTAATCCCAGCTACTTGGGAGGCTGAGGCAGGAGAATCGCTTGAACTCAGGAAGCAGAGGTTGTAGTGAGCTGAGATCATGCCACTACACTCCAGCCTGGGTGACAAAGTGAGACTGTCTCAAAAATAAAAATAAATGGAAATATATTTTAAATAATTATTAAACAAAATGAATATTATTTTAAAACATGATTCATTTACTATTTACATATTCCCTTTTCAGGAATATGGATGCCTTATAATACATATAATGTATCTGTATCTGTATATTAGTACTTATATGTAAATTATAAATAAATAAGCATATGCTGAGGGAGTGTGTTCAATTTTTAACTGATTGTGATATGTGACCAAGATGTCTGAAAAACACCTTCTAAAGATTATATTTTGCAAGTGAACTTTTCACCATTAATACCTGGCTAGTAGAGTTTTAAAAATTATTTTCTTTCATTTCCTGATTTTCAGAATAATAGATTTGTGTTCTATCTACCTCTAAAGGTGACCAATGAGATTTTATTTGCTTTCTCCCTCTTTCTATGTGCATGTATCCATACAAACATACACATGTATACACATATGCATATAATCTTTTTTAACCGTTGAGAATGAGTAGCAGATTGTTTTCCTTTATTCCTAAATATTTCCATGTATATTTCCTAAGAACATGGACATAGCCATAGTACAGTTATCAAATCAGAGAAGTTAATGTTGATTTTGACAGCAGAATTTGAAGATCTTGACTTAATGTGATCAGATAATAAACATAAAACTGAAGTAAAAACTAAGAACAAGTCCAATATATTTACCTGAATTGTCTCATCTGTAATACAGAAACTAACATCTGCTTCACATACCCAACAAAAGTGCTGTGAACATTAAGGAAATGCTGAAAGTACTTCGGAAAACAAAAATGTTGCATCATTTAAATATTGTCATAATCATTTTTTATCAATTTTATTGTTGATGTGTAAGAAGGTGGTTGCTCTTAAATATAATTATTTTAAGCACTGTTTTAAAGTGTTAGGCTATTTTAATTTTTAAAACATACACATATGTGTGTGTACACATTTATGTGTGTGTATGTGTGCATATATATGTATATATACCTCCACTAATTAAATTTACTACTACACCAAGAATAAAAGTCTTAACATAGGCATAATATAATCTACAATTATGATTAGGAGCCCAGCAACAAAATACCATGCAAGGCAAAAGGTAGAAAGACGAGGATGAAGCATTGACATTGTGAGTGTGTGGACAGATAGCTGTTCCTGCCTTACCGTGTTAACCAAAAGAGACTGTACTTGGTTCACAGCTAGTGCAACTTACTGTTAATTACCAATATCTTGCAGATTAGCAGAAGTTAGGTGAGATGGGGTGGAAAACAGCCATGTCAACTTAATGGCACTCTTATCAAGAGTCCCCAAGAGACCAGAAGCTCAGAAGCAAACAGGAGCAGAAATGGAGAGTAACTACAGAAGGTTGTTTTGAACTTGATTTTCAGGTGGTAGGAGCATCAAGGAAGCATTCTGGAGTGTGTTCACTTGGTCTCTGTCTCTCTCAGATATGCCATAAATCCCACTGGTCTCCCTGGAGAAGACAAAGGGCTTGAGGAAAAACTTATTGCTGTCTTTACCAAAGAGGACAAAAGGATTCCAGGAAAAAATAACCCAGAATGTAGTAAAAGTCAGGGGAAGTTTTTATGAAGGCAGGGTAACATCTTAACAATTGTATGGCTTAGAGTCAAAAGTAAAGAAAGAGATTTTCAGCCTTGGAACTGGCCCTGATGACCCTCCCACTTAGGATGAATCCAGATCTTCTGAGGAAAAAACAACATCACTGCCCTTAAGAATAATCAAGAGAATATCCAGGTATTGACAAGCATAAGAAATCCTGACCTGAACATCAGACAGAGAAATGACTGGAAAATGGTTCCCTACTTCCTGAATCAGATGAAGGAACCCACCCAGATCTCCCAAGGCAAATCAGATTTTCTCATTTCTGCTTCCACTTGAGGTTTGTAATTTTGGAACAGATAAGAGGAGAGAAGAAATGAGCAGCTGGCTACATAGATGGTATCCAAAAACAGGATTTGGTCTTCTAAACAAGGCTGATGATATTAGAATGATAGGCTCCTGGCAAGAAGAAGAAGGCATCTCTCAAAAACCAGGATAAACATGTTTGGCAAGAAGCTGTATGATCTGATAAAGAGGACTTCAACATGAAATTTAGGACAAGGAGCAGGGAAATGTGCTTATATAATGCTGTGAAGATACTGCTGTTCAGGTCTGCTCTCTGCTCTTCTCCCCCAGCTCCATGCCTGGGAAGCTTATGGAAGCACTGCATCATGAGGCTCCCATCCCTTTTCTTTGGCTTGTACCAGTGAGAGCCACCATGGAGAAATTCTGGGTTCAAGTAACCACACCTTCCTCTTTCCCCTTCAGACCAAGGAGTTGTAACAACTCTATGTAGTTGCCACTAAAGCTGCTACATTATCCAGCCTCAGTTTCTCCTAATTGTCTCTACACTTTGTAAGTAAGATCTTTAAAATCTGCTTCTCAATTGCCCTTAAGTATACCAGCTGTTTCTTCCATGACTCTGACAGATATTATAGTTATCTATATGGAGGATGGTGACTGCAAGGGAAAAGAAGGAAGTGTATGGGAGGAAGTTTCTGGTGATTTTCCATAGCAAGGCGAAAAGGAAACAAGACAGGAGTTGTGCCAGTTGTTGGCAAGAGCACTGATATCTGTGGCTACGGAAGACTGCATAGCCATGAATGTATTTGGATGATGAAATGAAGCAGAACTTTTAATTCAGATTGTTAAATACAACCCAAGCAGTGAAGCTTGTCACTGCAGGGCAGGAGTTCAAAAGAGACTGATGAATCCTAGGGGTTTGGAATAGCACCGGCTGTCAGGAAGGTGCACACCTATCTTAGTAACCATTTGACTGAGGATGGACTCAGCTAATGAAAAAGGAGGGAGAAGGGAGGCATGAAAGTATTGGACTATCTATACTAGTGCTTCCCAACAGGGGGCAGTTGTACCCCGCATGAAACATGTGGCAATGTTGGGAGATGTTTTTGATTATCATTGTTACTAGAAAGGGGTCCCAATCCAGACGCCAAGAGAGGGTTATTGGACCTTGCACAAGAAAGAATTCAGGGCGACTCCACAAAGTAAAGTGAAAGCAAGGTTTATTAAGAAAGTAAAGGAATAAAAGAATGGCAGGCCGGGCACGGTGGCTCATGCCTGTAATCCCAGCACTTTGGGAGGCCAAGGCGGGTGGATCACCTGAGGTCAGGAGTTCGAGACTAGCCTGGCCAACATGGTGAAACCCTCTCTCCACTAAAAATACAAACATTAGCTGGCTGCAGTGGCGAACGCCTGTAATCGCAGCTACTTAGGAGGCTGAGACAGGAAAGAAACAGAGGTTGTGGTGAGCCGAGATAATGCCACTGCACTCCAGCCTGGGCGACAGAGCGAGACTCCATTAAAAAAAAAAAAAATAGAATAGCTACTCTGTAGGCAGAGCAGCAGCATGGGCTGCTCAACTGAGTATACTTATAGTTACTTCTTTATTGTATGCGAAGCAAGGGGTGGATTATTCGCGAGTTTTTCAGGAAAGTGATGGGCAATTCCCAGAACTGGGGGTTCCTCCCCTTTTTAGACCACATAGGGTAACTTCTAGATGTTGCCATGACGCTTATAAACTGTCCTGGTGCTGATGAGCGTGTCTTTTAACAAGCTAATTTATTAGAATTAGCATATAATGAGCAATGAGGATGACCAGCAATCACTTTCTTTGCCATCTTGATTTTGGTGGGTTTTTGCCAGCTTCTTTCTTGCTGTTTTATCAGCAAGGTCCTTATGACCTGTATTTGGTACCAACCTGCTATCTCATCTTGTGACTAAGAAGGCCTAAGCTACTGGGAATGCACTCCAGCAGGTCTCAGCCTTATTTCACCCAGCCCCTATTCAAGATGGAGTCTCTCTGGCTCAAGCACCTCTGACATCATGACTGGTAGGAGATGGAGATGCTTCTGGCATCTAGTGGGTTGAGGCTAGGAAGGCTGATAAACGTCCTAAAATGCAGAAGACAACCCCAAAGAACCTTTCAGCCCCAAATGTCAATAGTGTGGAAGTTGAGAAGCCCTGATCTACAGCCTGGCTAGCCAAGTGGAAGCTGTGGACCATGTGTCTACTATAATGGTTAAGAATGCAGTCTCTGGAATTAGCTAGACCTGAGTTTGAATTCCAGCTAGTGATGTTGGGCAAGTAATCTAACCTCTCTAAGCTTCAGTTTCATGTTCTTTTCAGCTTTCAAGCAAGATCTATTGAGCACCCCCTTATGCCACGTCACACTATGTGGTGAGCAAGTACAAATGGTCACAGTAACATTTAAGTTAGCTAGAACTCCAAGGAAACAGGGCATTCTGGGTCATGGACTTTTCCGGTTGAAAACTGGTGTTCATTCCTGTCTCATAATACATGTCAAGTAACTCTCTTGCTCCTTTTCTATTATTGTTACTTATTATGGCTTTTATAAAATTTACTGGATCCTGGGAAACAACTTGCACATTCCCAGTAGCTGAGGCAGCTACTATTGGCTGACCATTCAACAGCCAGAGCCTTTTGTGAGAGTGATTTCTTTGTGTGTTTTTTAATTTATTATTCTAAAATTAATATTATTTTAATTGAAAGATAATTATGTATGTTTATAGGGTATAATGTGATGTTTTGATATACAATGTGGGATGATTAAATCAATCTAATTAACATATCTATCACCTCACTCATCATTTTTCATGGTGAGACATTTGAAATTTATTCTCTTAGCAAGTTTGAAATAAACAATATATGGTTAGCTGTAGTCACCCTACTCTGCAATAGATCTCACAGACTTATGGCCTCTGACATTAACCAACATCTCCCTATTTCCTCCCAGCTTCAGTTTCTTATCTTTAAAATGGGGATAATAATGAGACCCACCTCACAGAACTGTGGAGCTTATATACTTATAGATTGTTTAGCACAGTGCTTGGCACATAGTTAAGTTCTCAAGAAATGGTTACTCCTATTATGGTAATTGTCACCTTCCCAGTACAGATTATAATTCCATTAAAACTAATTTATGAGGCAAGAGGAAAGTTTCAGTGGAGCTGATAGGTTTTGTAATTAGGTGGTTAGATGGGTGTGTTCACTTTGTAGAAATTCACTGAGCTTGCAGGAAGCAGTGGCTCATGCCTGTAACCCCAGCACTCTGGGAGGTCAAGACGGGTCGATCGCTTGAGCCCAGGAGTTGGAGACCAGCCTGGGCAACATGGTGAAACCCCATCTCTACCAAAAATATACAAAAATTAGACAAGCAAGGTGGAGTGCACCTGTAGTCTCAACTACTCAGGAGGCTGAGGTGGGAGTATCACTTGAGCTTGGGAGGTTGAGGCTGAAGTGAGTCATGATGGCATCACTGCACTCCAGCCTGGGTGACACAGTGACACCTTGCTGCAAAAATAAATAAATACATACATACATACATACATACATACATACATTGAGATCTAGCTCTACACTTATGATTTTGGACCTTTTCTTACATATATTATAATTTTTTCTTACATATATATAATTTTAAAATTACTTAAAATAATTAATAGGAGTCTCATTCTGCCTGCCCTCAAAAAGTCCCACAATATCTAATAAATTCTTGACTTTCCTTGCCAGTGATTCAGTCTCTCAGAAGTTGAAAGGTGCAATGAAGGATGGTTACTCTCCACTGACCAGTTTGCTCTCCACTGACCAAAATTGAGGAACTGGGAAGAAAGAGGAGAAACTGACAGCAACCTCATATACAAGGGACAATCATATTATAGTATAGGAAGAAAATGTTTGTCAAAGCACCAACATCTAATTTAGGTTTTAAGAAAATAGAATTCAAAAAAGTTTGAAGAAAAAATAGCTGTGACCATGTAGTCTGATTTCCAAAAGACCGAGTGACTTAAGAGGAATGGCAGGTTCTAAACAGAAATTCTAACTCTTTAGTCATAAATTATCGTGATAAGGGAGAAAAATGGGAAACAGTTAGTGTGGCCATAGAGGGAGCTCCCGGATGATCTCAGGTCTTTAAAGGATCTGCGTAGGTGAATGAAGAACACTGAGTTGGGGGCTAACACAAAGAATGACACAAGTAGGTATTATGCCTGCATGGTAAAGGTCAGAACTAGGCAAGGTTTATGAAGCATGCCAATGACAATTGAAAAAGCTTTTTAGCTATGCTTGGAACTGGAAGAAGGACAAGGAAGCATATGGCCATTGCTCAATTTAGTGTTAACAGCAGCACAGAGAAGGCAGAACAATTCATTTCATAATTTTTAGAATTTTCTCGATCAAGGAAAATGATCTTCTAATGATAATGGAAAGCATGATATTGGCTAGGAAAGGATTTGAGCACTAACTAGTTGAATAAATAGTAAGAGCCCCTTACTTGTTTTTCGTGGGCTCAAATCTGCTGCTGGATGAAAAAATGTGCAGATGTGATTGGGAAACCCTTACCTCAACCTTGGGCGACAGGGCACAAGAACCTGCCTGAAAGCTGACAGAAGGACCAGTGTGCTTATCTTTAAAGTGGGGAAATACATATTTCAGAATCTGCCACCCTGTGGGCTTGATGCTGATCCCTGGGAAAATTCTGGGTTGATTTAATTACATTAGGCAGTTCATCAGTACTTTGTGGAATAAAGGAGTGAAAAGCCCTGCACTCAGCCTGATTTTCCAGGGAAAGATGTTATACTAATAATCATCAACATTACTGAGCACAAGCTGCCAGCATGTCTCCAAGCACTCCATTTCTTCAAGCCTCAAAGAATCCTGTGAGGCAGGTCCTGAGACAGTCAAATCCTAGGCAGATAAAAAGGGGTCCCCAGAGAATCTCTGACCTGCTTCACAAGTGTTTACATCAGATGCTTTTGTGCAGATGAGGGCTAGATGCCCAGGGCTTGTCTGTGCATGCCCACAGCTGACTAGACCCTGGCATGTGCACTGTGGGAAGTGGGTGGAGCCACAGGAAATTCATACATTATGCAGAGGAAGAGCCTGCTCTCTTCAGCTCCAGCGGTGACCTAGGAATCAATCTGAGGTAGAGGGCCTGTTAGCAGGGGTCCATCACACATTGCTGAGATCTTTTTTCTTTTTTCTTTTCTTTTTTTTTTTGAGATGGAGTTTTGCTCTTGTCACCAAGGCTGGAGTGCAGTGGTGTGATCTCAGCTCACTGCAACCTCTGCCTCCTGGGTTCAAGTGATTCTCCTGCCTCAGCCTCCCAAGTAGCTGGGATTACAGGTGCCCACCACCATGCCCGGCTAATTTTTTGTATGTTTAGTAGAGATGGGGTTTCATCATGTTGGGCAGGCTAGTCTCAAATTCCTTACCTCAGGTGATCTGCCCACCTCGGCCTCCCAAAGTGTTGGGATTACAGTCGTAAGCCACTGCGCCTGCTCTCTTTTTTCGTTTTTTCACCTTTCACCCAATAAAATCCTGCTCTACGCACCCTTTGATATGTCCACGTGCCTAAATTTTCCTGGTTGTGTGACAAGAAGCCAGTTTTTAACTGAACTAAGGAGCAAAATTCAGCAACAGTACTACCATTACCTCTATTTCCAGATGAGGAAACAGAGGCACAGGGGAGTCAATGAATTTGTCAGAGGTCACACAGCCAGTGTAACAGAGTGAGAGCTCAATGGGCAGGCTGGCTCTGGAGCTTTTGCTCTTCCCCTTGACTCTGAGAGGCTTTCAGCAAAGCAATGAATAATGAGCATCAACATGCCTTTCAGGACAACAGGAGGAAATGTAGGCTGCAGAGGCTGCAGTGAGGCACAGTAGCACACGTTTAAGCAGTTGCAGCAAGAGAAGATCAAGTGAAACCTCCCTGCCATTTTGGAAGTCATGTAACAATGCCTTAGGCTGTACCATTAAATACTGGTTATATGTGAGCACTTTTGACCTATTACAATGGTAGTTTTATGTGTTCCAGTCTAATACCGTATCCTCTCTTGCCTAATACTTGTTCATGTTCTTTTACCTGGACATGTATAGTGCTTGTTGGACCATTATCAGATGACACATAGTTGGGATTGATACCTAATGAGATCATTGCAATACAGGAAGGTCGTTACAGTTTGGGGAGCAGGGATGAAACTATCACAAAATGAATTTTAACAGAAATAAATGTGAAGCTCTGAATTCAGTTTTAAACATTCAGTTTCCACAAGAATAGGGCGAGAGGGACCTGATTCACCAAAGTTCCTGTGAAAGCACAGGATATTTGGTCTCCACCAGCTTTCTTGAGTGCCCAGGTGATTGAGTGCCCAGGTGATTGGGGAGGTCAAAGAATACGGGGCTGGATTAAACAACCTCACACTGATCATTTAACTCTGTCTAGGGGACCAAAGTGCCAGGGCTGGGGGCAGTCCTCCGACATGCGGAAGGTGTTAAAAGAAGGGTGTTTATTATACACCGACCAGTGGAGAATTTGGAATTTTTAGCCTGAAGAGACTTGGGGAAAACTGATAGCAGCCTTCAAGTATTTAAAGGGATGCTATTCATAAATCAAGAAACATTTACTGAGTACCTGCCACATGAAAGGAGGAGCACTGTGTGCTGTGAGAGACTGAAAAATGAGAAAGAATGCTATCTGACCTCAAGAAGTTTATTAATAGAGAGGGGTTGTCTGACCCAGAGAGAAGTAATACAGGGGGTAAATCAACAGCTGCTATAATAGAGACACAAATAAATCCATAATCATTGTGTTTTCTTTCCTTTTTTAACAGATTTGTAGTACAAAGAACTTCAAATATCTGAAAGAAGAGGAGAGAAGTATAAGAGGTGTTAGACGACTTAAGAAGAAACAGCATTGGTTTAGTTATACAGAAAAAAATTCTAAATAAGAACTGTGTACCAATGGACTAGATGGCTGGATGAGAAACTGAGCATCCAGGTGTTCAGACAGAGACCAGGAGGCCTGTGTCAGGGTATGCCTGCTCTGGGTAGATGGGCTGACCAAATCTCCAAGACCGCTTCCAAATTGCATGAGTCTCTGACTCTGAAAATAAACTCTCGAAATCATAATGTTCATGAAAACACAATCCAGTCTTCCTGTGTGTTAACAGCAGCATGTTAACCAGCATAGCATCTAATACAAAGCTGGTGCTCAGGTGATATTTGGTGATAGAATCCTATTTTTAGGATTTTTACTTCATGGAGTTATAAAGCAGAGTCCAGTTTTAAGAAATTCTGAACTTCTACAACAGTTAAATCAGATTTTTAGAGCTACAAACCGCCTTTTTGCTGGTGGGCTATGGCACCCATTTTACAGATGAGGCAAGTGCGGTGGAGAGGGGCTCGCTGCCTTGCTTGCAGTTGCACAGGCTTCTCGGACCTACAGGGAAATTGTTGCCTGTTTAGTCCAATTTTTTTCCATTAAACACTCTGTCTTACTCAGCTTCACAAAACAAAAACAGAGAAATAAAGCAACTTTCTTTTAATTGTATTTACTACAAGACTCATTTGATGGTAATTTCCTTCAGTACAATTATTTATGGATTTACTTATATTCCGCCTTTCAGCCTCTTTTATTTTTATTTTTTGAGATGGGATTCCTGTTATGTTGCCCAGGCTGGTCTCGAACTCCTGGGCTCAGCAATCCTCCCACCTTGGCCTCCCAAAGTGTTGGAATTACAGGCGTGAGCCACCGCACCTGGCCTCAGCCTCTTTTTTTCGGCCTGCATACACATGCACTTACATGCACACACACACACACACACACACACACACATACACAGACACGGGCACACACACACACATACACAGACACAGACACACACACACACAGACACACACACACACACATGAGCACAGTGATTCCAACAAGGAGATCTAATTTTTACTTAAACAAAGGAAGGAGCCACCTCTATAGTGTGATTTGAGGGTTGAGGTGTCCAAGGAAAGCAACTACCCCTCTCCCAATCTTATAAAACCACTTCGTCAGAAGATCCAGCACAACCATTCATGAATCATCCCTTAAGTGCCCCCTGCTGGCTCCCCAGAGAGTCCTGGGGGGAGTTCCTCTTTGAAGTCTAAACAACTAATTTAAGTTGTGAGCTGCCAGTCTTCTTTGTGACAGCCAAGTGTACCATGAGAGTACCACAGGAGTGTGTGGTGGGGGCTGTATTTCAGGAAGTAGAAAGGATGAAATATTCTGGTCAACTAAGCAGATTTCACCAACCTTACAATTTTTTCCCTGCAGTTAACTCATCATTATCTTCATTCATGTTCTCAAGACAATCCTTAATAAAGTATTCAACAATCATTTGGGGCAGGGCACAGTGGCTCATGCCTATAATCCTAGCACTTTGGGAGGTCAAGACAGGCGGATCATGAGGTCAGGAGTTCAAGACCAGCCTGGCCAGCGTGGTGAAACCCCGTCTCTACCAAAAATACAAAAAATTAGCAGGGCATGGTGGCACACACCTGTAGTCCCAGCTACTTGGGAGGCTGAGGGAGGAGAATTGCCTGAACCTGGCAAGCAGAGGTTGCAGTGAGCCGAGATCATGCCACTGCACTCCAGCCTGGACAACAGAGCGAGACTCTGTCTCAAAACAAACAAACAAACAAACAAACAAAAACAAAAAAAAAAAAACAAAAAAAACAACAATAATTTGGATTTGAGCTATATTCCATGTTAGTGTTTTCCTAGTATTTACTAGTAGTTCTAAAAGAAAGTGTGCATTCCTTGGGCTCAACAGATGGTAGAAAGAGATGGCTGGAAAGTTGATGAGAAACCAGAAATGAGCATTTTCCATGGGAAAATCCGAAATCTCCGCAAGGACCCAGTCTGATTGTTTATGATAAAGTTCTAGCACTGGTCCACCAATGAATCACAATGAAAATTTCCAGTAATTTTGAATTTGCCAGGCTACTGCCTACTGATTTTATAACACTGTTAACATGTTCAGGTGCTGGGGCGTGATGAGTGTCTATTTATTCATAAGTGCTGGGGCATGATGAGTGTCTATTTATTCATAAGACTGTTGTGGGGGGGCCTACATGCTTTAATCAAATCATGTGATAGTTCTATGCCTCACAACTGAAAACCAAATAGTTCTTGTTTCTCTTTTGCATATAGTCTCAAGTGTTGATGGAGTAGCACTGTGATGTTCATTAAGGTTAGAACACGCTACTCATGAAAACTCTTGTTTGCTAGGCAAGTGGGATTATGGGTGGTTTTTATTATTCTTTCAAAAAATTTTTTAATGATATAAAATTCCTTTTAAAATAAGAATTTTTAAAAAGTTTATGAAAAGGTCTTTCCAGAAAGAAACAGAATATTTTGGAGAGTTCCCAGCCATGGGGTCATGAAGACAACAAATAAATGGGTCAAGAAGTGCCAATTTGGCAAAAAATTTCAACATATAAAGAGATCACTGCATAACTTCTGTTATAATCAAGCATATCAAAGTTGTTACATCAATAAAACTTACCCATAGTTACGTACTGCATTTTTTCATCCATATGTTCCAGTGCCCAGCAGATAAAGCCTCAAAAAAAAAAAAAAATAGCTCAAGGGGCATTTCAAAGCCATTGTTTATGTCAGCATAATGCACCTGAAAAAAATGTGAATAGCTCATGTTGTCCATCAGATTTGATTTGCTTTTCTCTTGCTTCTGCAGGGTTGTGAGTGACTAGAGTTAATCTGATAAACTGACCTGTATGAAGGTGATTATTATTATATTCAAGTATCTTGGTTTTTAGTGATTCAAATGAAATGAATCTGTGAATTTTCGGTCCCCGGAAACTTCATGTAAGTGGAGATTGGCAAAGGTGCAACTTGACTTCATGAACTAGGCAGCCACTACCTCCAGTTCCCCGCAGTCCAAAGATTTCTTATGCATGATTGGGGATGGGGACCCATTGGGACTTTGATGGCTTTAAAGTCTGTGGTAGGCTGGAAAACAGCTCCCCAAAAGATATCCTCTTCAAATCCCTGGAACTTGTGAATGCCACCTTACATGGCAAATAAATGTGATTAAGTAAAAAATCTTGAGAGAAGGCACTTACCTTGGATTATCCAGATGGGCCCTAAATACAGTGTAGCATGTGTCCTCATGGGACTGAGGTGAAAGGAGTTTTGAGAGAGAGACACACACACAGAGAAGACAGAGCAGAGAGAGACGTGGCCACAGGCTGAAGGATGTTAACAATCACCAGAAGCTGGGAGGGGCAAGGAATGGATACTCCCCTAGAGACTCTGGAAGGAGTGCAGCCCTGCCAACACCTTGATTTTGGACTTCTGGCCTCCAGAGCTGTGAGAGAATACATCTGTTTTTCTAAGCCACCCAGTTTTTGATTATTTGTTACAGCAGCCACAGGAAACTAATAGTCTAGGTTCAAATCCTGGTTCCAACTGTTAACTACTCATGATCTTAGTTTGTTCTGAACCACAGTTTCTTCATACAGTTGTCCCTCAGTATTCGCGGGGGGATTGGTTCCAGGACCACCTGTGGATACTAAAATCTGAGAATGCTCAAGTCCCTGATGTCAAAGATGGTAGTATTTGTATATAACCTACATAAATCCTTCTGTGTAATTTAAATCATCTCTAGATTACTTATAATACCTCATAGAGTGTAAATGCTGTGCAAATAGTTATTATACTAGATTTTAAAATTTGTATTATTTTTTATTGTGATATTGTATTTTTTATATATTTTCCTGAATATTTTCTTTTTGAGGTTGGTTGAATCCTTGGACATGCATCCCACAGATACAGAGGGCCAAAGGCATATAAAATGAAAGTATATGTGTAAGATGCCTAGTATGTAGTGTTTGGCACATACTAATAGTTCATGACATGTTTTTCGTGAAAAAAGTTTCAGTGGTTAAAGCTCACATCATCATGTCCACAAACATAATGTGGTTCTCAGCTTACACACACGTTTTATAAGCATGTAGAAGAGAAGTGCCTGTGTTGGTAATGGGAGAGGAATGGCACATAAAGGGCCAGTGTGGAAAGCACGAGCTGACAGAGGCATGACAGGGAATCAGTGGGTAAAAGATTGTGTGGGAGGTCAATGCAGGGATCACGGGATGCTTACATGATGATAAAGCAGATGGACGAAAGTCCTTAGAATTTAATGGGAAAATTCCCTGGTTTCTTCTTGAAGGGCTTAGCTTTTTATATCCACATCCATATTTTAAACCTCATAACTGAAATCTAAGTACACTCTTCATTTGTAGCTTGTCAGCCAAGGGAAAATTACAGAATGGGTCACAGCAGCGGGAAGATTATGGGTTGCATCTGATAAATGGCTATTTATATGTACTGAGCTGGCTCTGGGGTATTCTCAGGGTATAATTTCATAGCAGAGTTAACATCATCTCACAAAATATGACAACAGGTTTTACGCTGCCGATCTGAAATGAAATTGCAGCCTTCCGTAATGAGCGAGTGCGGCCCAGAAGGCAGGATGGATTGAGCTTGCCTGGTACCTGCCACGTCCAGTCTCAGGCCCTTCCAGTGGAGAGAGGACACATGGGCACATTCCCAATTCTCTGTGGCACCTGCAGTCAGCTTTGGGAAGAGCAGTCTCCCACCTCCACACTCTAGGGACAGCTCCCTTCTTTCTAAAGACGCGTTTCCTGAAGCACTGGGCGTAAATCGCAATCACATCTCCCCCACTGGCTCACATCATCATTTCCGAGATGATTTACCTTTACTTCTATTGATCTTCAATTGGCAAGAACTGCAAACTCTCCCTCCCTGCAAGCCCTGACTCGGTGATTAATGATTTATGAAGGAAATCTAAATGCCTCAGAGGTGGTCCACACTTGAAGGAACTGCCGAAGTAAATACTTTAAGTGAGCCTTTTTTGAAATGAAAATAATCACAGCAGTGTTAATCTCTTTTGTCATTGGGGACTTTGCTTCCCCTCATTGTGGGAGGGAGAGGGCTGTTTGGTTGTTTGGACAGCACACCTGTACTTTGAGCGAATTTTTCTTGGTGAATGCGTTAGTCTGACTCTAGGTGAAAGCAAGACATTCTGTTTTCAGCCTACCTGGCCCCACCTGGGTTTCCACGTAGGAAACTTTTCTTCATGGAGTTCTGCCCTGGAGTCGGAGCACCTTTGAGAGAAAGGAATGTATACTAGGGTGTTAAGTTCCATAAATTAGTTATTAGTCAGTTATTTTATATCCATCTATTATCTTATAGCTCGTCAATACCACCAATTTGTCCCCTTTTGGTCATTCTAGATATAAAGAATCTTGGCCAGGTGCAGTGGCTCATACCTGTAATCCCAGCACTTTGGGAGACCGAGGTGGACTGATCACCTGAGCTCAGGATTTCCAGACCAGCCTGGCCAACATGGTGAAACCCCATCTCTACTAAAAATACAAAAATTAGTTGGGCGTGTTGGCAGGTGCCCGTAATACCAGCTACCACGGAGGCTGAGGCATGAGAATTGCTTGAACCTGGGAGGCAGAGGCTGCAGTGAGCCGAGATGGTGCCACTGCACTCCAGCCTGGGTAACAGAGCTAGACTCTGTCTCCAAAAAAAAAAAGAATCTTTATCATTTTACTTAACATGTTAGAATATAAATTTTTATTCCCACCACTCCCATTCTTCTTCTACCCCCAAATGAATGGCCAGCGGGAACTGCTATGCAGGGACATCAGCAACCACAGGATTAGGAAACTCTGCCCCTATTGCTCTGGGGCAGGACGGTGTGTGGACCCCAGCTGTTTCCAGTCACAGCATCTGCTCAGTGGTGTCAAGTTAGTTTTCAGCACCAAGCTTGAGTGAAAGAGATATTTTTAAATGTTCTAATCAAACACCTTTTCTCAAGTCCTCACCTACTTCTTACTCCCATTAGCATCACAAGTCACATCCTTCTTTTCCCTTGCCAGCAGATATAGAAAGGTTTAGAATAAATCTGTTAGAAAGACAGGTCATTTGGGAATGAAAACTAGACAAGGAAATCTTAAAAGTTACATTTTTACATTATGCAGTTTAAATCCCCTTTCAAGCATTGAATCATCTTTTTATTTTTAGAGTTTATGGTATACAACAGGAACGCTGTAAACATTTTTATTTTTTATTTTTTCTCTTGAGACAGAGTCTCACTCTGTTGCCCAGGCTGGGGTGCAGTGGCATGATCTCAGCTCACTGCAACCTCCACTTCCCAGGTTCAAGCGATTCTCCTGCCTCAGCCTCTCAAGTAGCTGGGATTACAGGCACCTGCCACCACACACAGCTAATTTTTGTGTTTTTAGTAGAGACAGGGTTTCACCATGTTGGCCAGGCTGGTCTTGAACTCCTGACCTCAGATGATCCAGCTGCCTTGGCCTCCCAAAGTGCTGGGATTACGGGCGTGAGCCAGTGTGCCCGGCCTAAACATTTCTTTAGTTATACAAATTACAAAGAGTGAAATTCATTTCTTTATGTACAAGTCTATGAATTTTCACACATGCATAGATTCCTATAACCAGCATCACAGTCGGGATACAGAACAATTTGAATACCCCAAAGATCTCCCTCCAGCTGCCTTTTTTTAGTTAAACCCTTTCTGTATACCTAACTCCTGGAAACCACTGATCTGTCTGCTTTTGCCTTTTCCAGAATGATTCCTAAATGGAATAAATCTGTAACCTTTAGATACTGAGATTTCACTCAGCATAATGCATTTGAGATTCACCTATGTTGTTGTCTGTATTTGTAATTAATCATTTTTATTGCTAAGTTGTATTCCATTGCGTAAATGGAACACGGTTTGTTTATCCATTCAGACATTAATGCTAATTTGGTTGTTTCCTGTGTTTTGGTGATCATGAATAATGCTGCTATAAACATTTGTGCACAGATTTTTGTGTTAACATGTTTTTATTTCTCTAGGATAAATACCTAAAAGTAGGATTGCTGGGTCATCTGGTAAATATACATCAAACTTTATAAAAAACTCCCAAGCAATTTTTCAGAGTGGCTGTATAATTTCACATTCCCATCAGCAACATAGGAGAGTTCTTGTTGATTTAAATTCTCACCAGCACTTAAAATTGTCATTTAATTTGCATTTCACTAATTGATTATATTTAAGCATCTTTTCGTTCAACTTATTAATTTTATTAATCTTAAGCATTGTATTTGCTATCCATATATCTTCTTCGGTGAAGTGTCTGTCAAAATCTTTTGCCTATTCAGTTTCTAATCACTGAATTTTGAGTTCTTTATATATTCTGGATACAAGTCCTTCATTTGATATGTGATTATAAGTATTTTCTCCTTGCTTATAACTTGTCTTTTTATTGCTTTAATAGTATATTTTGAAGCTGGGCACGGTGGCTCATGTCTGTAATCCCAGCACTTTGGGAGGCTGAGTCCAGTGGATCACAAGGTCATGAGATCGAGACCATCCTGGCTAATACAGTGAAACCCCGTCTCTACTAAAATACAGAAAAGTGGTGGTGGGCGCCTATAGTCCCAGCTACTCTGGAGGCTGAGGCAGGAGAATGGCTTGAACCCGGAAGGCAGAGCTTGCAGTGAGCCGAGATAGTGCTACCGCACTCCAACCTGGGCAAGAGTGAGACTGTCTCAAACAAAACAAAACAAAACAAAACAACACAACAACAAAAAAATTCCAATATATTTTGTAGAGTAATAAAGGCTTTTTTATTCCTATGAAGTCAAATTTTGCCATATTTTCTTTTATGGATTGTCTTTATTTTCTTGTATCTAAAGACCTTTTGCTTAACCCAATCACAGTTTTTAAAATATTTCCTTTGATGAGTTTTATAGTTTTACATTTAATTCTATGATCCATTTTGAGTCAAGTTTTGTATATGGTGTGAGGTATAGTTTGAGGACATCTCCAATTTGCTATTGAGTCTCTCCAGTGAATTTTTCAATTCTAAAATTTCCACTTTGTTCTTTTATACAGTTTTTATTTATTTGCAGAGAACTTCTGTCTTTCCACTTATTTAAAAAATATTTACCTTTACTTATTAACACATAATTATAATAGCTACTTTAAAGTCTTTATTTCAATATTTAAGTAGCTCCATGCTGGCTTCTGTTGATTGCCCTTTCTCTTGACACTTGTTTAAGTTTTCATAGTCCTTTGCATGTCAAATAATTTGGGGTTGCATCTAGGACATTTTTAATATAATGTGATAAAACCCTGAGTCCTATTTAAATCTTCTGAAAAGCATTGACTTGTTTTTAAAACCAGTCGGGCAACTCAGGTTTAGACTCACAACCTGGCCAGCTTTCTAAAGCATTTACAGTGATGTTCTGGTCCACTCTGCCTATACATCACCCTGCTGCCAGTCTGAAACCTGGGCAATGATCTACTCCATAGTTCAGGGCTTAAGGTCCTTACTGTGCTGATTCCACTCAGCTTCACACATGCTCAGTTCAGGAGTAAGCTCAACACTTCCTTATACACAGCTTTAAAGGATCCTTTTCTTCAGCACCTTCTTCATAATTATCCACTCTATCCTGCAGTCTCTGGCCTTTAGGGTTCCCCCTTCCTGATGTCTAGCTAGAAAGCTGAGGCATTATCCTACCTATAGGGTCTGCTGTACTGGTGAGGAAGGGAAGAAGCTCTGCTTCTTGCTGGCATTTGCCTGGTGTAGGGCAGAGAGACTCAACAGGACTCTGCCCCTCAGGGACCACCTCAGCTACCAGTGAGAGCGGAAGGGGGACCAATTCTTTGCTGGTGTTTGCCTGGAGTAGAGCCGATAAAGTCAAAAGGATTTAGACCGATGGGGTCCTCCCTTTCCAGAGACTCTGGCCTTCCTAAGGGCTTCTTTCTGTCTGCATCCAGTTTTTCAGGCTGCTTCAGCACCCAGAACAAAATCTATGAGATGCCAAAAACAAACAAACAAACAAAGACACGACAAAAATGTCTTTAGAGAAATCACCACCCAATCATGCCTGGAGTCCAGTTATCCTTACCCACTCTGACTGCTTTCATCCACTTTTCAGAGCCTTTTGATAGTTGGATTATGTGTGTTGATCTAGAGTTTTTAGTTGTGGTTACCAGGAGAGATATGGCTGAGTGTGCTTACCTGTTCTTGCCTGGAACCAAAAGTTCATATAGATTTTTATGAATGAGGCTAGGCACGGTGGCTCATGCCTGTAATCCCAGCACTTTGGGAGGCTGAGGCGGGCAGATCACTTGAGGTCAGGAGCTCGAGACCAGCCTGGCCAACATGGTGAAACCCTGTCTCTACCAAAAATACAAAAAGATGAGCCTGGTATGGTGATGCATGTCTGTAATCCCAACTACTTGGGAGGCTGAGACAGAAGACTCACTTGAACCTGGGAGGCAGAGGTTGCAGTGAGCCAAGATCACATCACTACACACTCCAGCCTAGGTGACAGAGTGAGACTCTGTCTCAAAAAAAAAAAA
>NW_016804657.1:6330381-6332533 GCF_001698545.2 Rhinopithecus bieti
AAAAAAAAAAAAAAAAAAAAAGGATGAATGGGCGAAAGGAAAATGCTTGATATCTATTATAATATCTAACTTTTTGGAGAACTGCCCATTTTTAATTCCCAGGCCTATGTATATCTAAAAAACTTTACCCTTTCTTCTTGTCTCTTAAAGATAAAAAATCTATCTATAATTTAGGCTCAGGGATATTAATTTTATATTTTATTTAAATGATTAAAATTGCACTGCCAGAGTTACCACTGCTCTTTCCACTTGGCACAGATAGCCTCGAATGAGGGTAAGAGCATGGCATTATAGTTCTGGCTCAGCAACTCTCTGGGCTGTGTGACCTTGGAAAAATTCTTTAGTAACTCAAAACTCTGTCCACAGCACAAATGACTAGGACTAGATAGTCCCTAAGTTTTCCTGCAGTCTTCCCATTCTACCTCTCCAACGCTTGGTAAGCCTGATGTTAACATCACCTCCTCTCTCCAGCCCGGGACACACTCTGCTTCTTTCCTCTTGTATACTGTTTGCCCCAAGATCTATGAGATTTGCCCTCTGCTCCAGCTCTCTGTACCCACCAACATGGGGCCATTATGCAATTCTTGAATCTCTCTTCTTTGAATTACAAGCTTTAGCTCTTCTTCTTCTGTTAAGAATCTTGATTTTCATTTTCTTCATGAACTTAGTAATGGCAAAGGAGGTTTAGTCTAAGCACACTGTGCAGTCACACCCACAATTCAGGGATACAGGCCACCATGAGGTTGACTGTCAAAGTCCATTCTCTTGAAGCTTTACAGTGTGGAACTTTACCACTTTGGACAATTTCTCCTGACACACTTGTCAGACAACAGCCTGGAATCATCAGAGCATATCCCCATAGGTTCCCTGAATTTCTAAGCTGTTCCCCAGCCACAATCTTTCAACACTGTCCTTTTTATCGGCCTTAGATTCAGTGGTTCTTAAATGTGGGATTTTGACACATTGGTGTTCTGGAGCCAATTTTGGTTTTTCTGGCTGATTACCTGTTACTATCCATATTTAAAATCTTGTGTATACAAAATGTTTTCTTTTCATTTTTTAAACTGTTATGTATGACTATGTATAAGTCTAGATTGTCTACACAAGTCTGAAAGTACCAGACATTAGCGCCACAGGTTGGAAATAGGGTTTATTTGAAAATAAAATGCCTCCACAATCACAGAAAGTTTTAGAAATATGAAGCTAAGCAATTTTCCTCTTTCCTGTAGATCTTAACCTTGAATATAGCTCATGTACTGTGGTTCCCCTAGGGTTCTAGACATTGTACAACTGCCACATATATTTTTTTGAACACAATGCTTTTTGAAAGGGACGTCTTGAGAGACTTGTGTTTAGAGGAACTCTCTTTAGGAAACAGTGGTCTCAACTGTTTCTCCTTCCCATTAGCAGTGTATATCAGGAACTGTGTCCTCCAGAGTTGAGTTACTGAAGGTCATTTATGTCCTTTCATGTACACGCTGCCCCTTCTTGGACCCCATCCAATGATTCACACAATATTAGGAAATTAGGAAAGGCTCCTTCATCAATGGCTTCTTATTACTCTTGAAATAAAAGTAATATTCTTTTTTTTTTTTTTGAGACGGAGTTTCGCTCTTGTTGCTCAGGCTGGAGTGCAGTGGCACTATCTTGGCTCACCACAACCTCTGCTGCCCAGGTTCAAGCGATTATCCTACCTCAGCCTCCTGAGTAGCTGGAATTACAGGCATGTGCCACCACATCCGGCTAATTTTGTATTTTTAGTAGAGATGGGGTTTCTCCATGTTGGTCAGGCTGGTCTCGAACTCCCGACCTCAGGTGATCCACTTGCCTCGGCCTCCCAAAGTGCTGGGATTACAGGTGTGAGTCACTGTGTTTAGCCATAAAACTAATATTCTTGGCTGGGTGCGGTGGCTCACACCTGTAATCCCACCACTTTGGGAGGCAGAGGTGGGTGGATCATGAGGTCAGGAGATGGAGACCATCCTGGCTAACACGGTGAAACCCCGTCTCTACTAAAAATACAAAAATTTAGCCAGGCATGGTGGGGGGTGCCTGTTGTCCCAGCTACTTGGGAGGCTGGGGCAGGAGAATGGCATGAACCTGGGAGGCAGAGCTTGCAGTGAGCCGAAATCGTGCCACTGTACTCCAGCCT
>NW_016804657.1:6333134-6420144 GCF_001698545.2 Rhinopithecus bieti
TTTTTGAGACGGAGTTTCGCTCTTGTTGCTCAGGCTGGAGTGCAGTGGCACTATCTTGGCTCACCACAACCTCTGCTGCCCAGGTTCAAGCGATTATCCTACCTCAGCCTCCTGAGTAGCTGGAATTACAGGCATGTGCCACCACATCCGGCTAATTTTGTATTTTAGTAGAGATGGGGTTTCTCCATGTTGGTCAGGCTGGTCTCGAACTCCCGACCTCAGGTGATCCACTTGCCTCGGCCTCCCAAAGTGCTGGGATTACAGGTGTGAGTCACTGTGTTTAGCCATAAAACTAATATTCTTGGCTGGGTGCGGTGGCTCACACCTGTAATCCCACCACTTTGGGAGGCAGAGGTGGGTGGATCATGAGGTCAGGAGATGGAGACCATCCTGGCTAACACGGTGAAACCCCGTCTCTACTAAAATACAAAATTTAGCCAGGCATGGTGGGGGGTGCCTGTTGTCCCAGCTACTTGGGAGGCTGGGGCAGGAGAATGGCATGAACCTGGGAGGCAGAGCTTGCAGTGAGCCGAAATCGTGCCACTGTACTCCAGCCTGGGAGACAGTGAGACTCCGTCTCAAAAAAAAACAAAAAAACAAAAAACAAAACAAAACAAACTAATGTTCTTAATATGACCTAAAGCATAGCTTTGTCTTGACCACTCTCCCGGCTCTATCTCTACACTACAGTCAAAATTTTCCTTTTAAAAAAATTATATATTCATTATATACCCTCTCACTCCAGATCCTTTCTTAATCCCCATATTTCTTTCTGCCTGAAAATACTCTCCTCCTTTCCTCAAACTTGATTTGATCGATGCCAAGTTATTCTCTAGGTATCAGCTCCAATATTAACTCCAGAAAGCCTCCCCTGAATCCCGGGTACATCCCCTCCCTTCAAAGCACACATCTTGATTTTAATTATAGGCTTATTTATGTGTTTGTTTAATATCAGTTCTCTCCCCACCCCTGCACTGGTTTGAAAGCTCCATGAGAACAGAGAACATGTTATTAGTCAGTCACCATTATACATTGTCACCATTAGCAATGTTTACTAAATGTGAACAAATGGTGTCTGTTGGCTTCTGAATGATTAATTCACAGTCAACAGAAAGAACCTTGTAGGCTTGAAGCAGTCCAGTAACTCAGCTCAGAGTAGCCACAGGTCAATGGGATAATGGACTGGAGCCATGTGTCGTGCTCATGCCATTGATCTTGTAGATTTGCTGGTGATCCGAAGGAAGTCTATTCTTTTATCTCCTTCATATGTATTTCTGTTGTACCACTGGAGCTATTTCATTTGGCTGTGTTATTGTTAGAAGCAGCACAGAGCCCAAGACAACTGATTCACATAGCAGAAATGGTGACTGAGGTGGTTATTCCTTTTGGGACTCTGACATCAGAAAGTACATGGCTGAGTGATGGCCTGAAAACCCATGTGGAGGCCTCAACTAGTAATCTTGGAAGTGGCCCAGGCAAAGTCACTTTGGGGACATTCCCCAGAAGTTGATTGTTTACAGATATTCTGCTTCTCCTACCTCCAGGAAGGTGAAAACTTGCAATTCCTTGCCCACTTAAGGTACTGTGTAATCATGAGACTTGCTTCAGTCAACAAAATGCTGGAAGAAATGACATCTGAGAAGAAACCTTTAAGACCAGTGTACGTTTTGTCTTGTCTCCTTCATTGCCACTGCAATAGACAATTATCCAAACAGTAGAACTTCCATCCACCTAAATCCTGCGGTGAGGAGATATAGGACAGAGCCCTGTGCTGATGCTTTATAGCTGAGCAGCAAAAAACACATGGCAGGGTTCTTGGTGTTGGGTGGACAAAGCTGTTAGCTAGTAGCATCACTTTCTTCCCCCTGGCTTTATGGATCTCAGTGCAAGAGCTCATGATCAATGGCCTTGTGCTACTTGACCTTGTATGCATGGAGAATACAACTTTTCCTTAGGAGACACAAGTATTTGGGGGTTGCCTGTTTTTGAAACATATACTGGCCCATCTTGATTGATACACTATGTCTCAGGGTCTGATTTAAGCATCTTAGGTATATGGAGTCATTCACTTTTTACAAACACACTGCAGAGAAGGTACTATTATCTCCATTCTATTCATGTGAAAACCAAGGCACAGGCTGGGAAAAGTGGCTCACACCTATAACTTCAGCACATTGGGAGGCCAAGGCAGGAGGATCATTTGAGCTTAGGAGTTTGAGACCAGCCTAGGCAACATAGTGAGAACCTTGTCTGTACAAAAAATTAAAAAATTAGCTTAGCATAATGGTGCATGCCTGTGGTCCCAGCTATTCAGGAGCCAGAGGTGGGAGGATAGCTTGGGCCCAGGAGGCTGAAGCTGCAGTGAGCCGTGATTGTGCCAGTGCACTTCAGCCTGGGTGACAGAGTGACACCCTATCTCAAAAACCAACCAACCAAACAAACAAACAAAACAACCGAGGCATGAAGTGATTAGATGAAAAATCTAAAATGTAATAGAGCTAGGATTCAAACCTAGAGAGTTTGGCTTCAGAGCCTATAGTCATGACCATGATGCTCCTGTGCCTCTTGATAACCCTTGATAAGGCCTGCTATTTTTTGCTATCTTCCTGCTCCCTTGGACTTGATGCTGCAAATGACCTATCTTCATTCCTAGAGCTCTGAACTCTAGGCTCCTAGCTTGCCTGAGAAGGAGACAACCAAATACTCCTTGGAGAAGGTTCATGTACATCAACTGTCCTCTCTTTCTCCTATCTGAGCACTTGGAGTCTGAATACTCCATCTAAGATTGTATAACAGGACATCCAAATTCCAGTTTACCAGATTGAGACAAACCCTAACCAACTTATTATTTAATCAGCGACACGGGGCAATTTCTTGTCCATCGATAGCTCAATGACTAACAATTAGAGATAAACACATAGGAGCATAGGAGAGAAACTAAATGCATTTTTGGCCTTAGAGTCACAGAATTACATTAATCATAATCCTTTTTTCTCATAAAATACTGTCATTTTTGACCCATGTTTGGCCCTGTTGCTTATAGGTATGTATGAAAGTATATATTTATTCACTCAATTTTCTTAAATAACATAATTAAAATATTGGCAGTAGCTTACATGTGCTTATGTGCCCCTTCTGCATCCTGTCCTTTAGAGAATCCCACCCACGCTCCTGATTCAAGTGTATATCACTTATTCACTTTTCAACATGTAATTTCACTATCTATATTCCTGAAAGATGTTTTAGAATTTTTGTGCTTAGCTATTTTTAACCTTATACAAAAAATGTTGTCCCGAATGCATTCTTCTTATTTTTTCCTACTCAATGTTCTGTTGCTAAGACATCTGTTGTGGCCACTGGAATTCCTCACAGATCTCTAACTACTGGGAGTATAATTGACAAGAGCCCCATTTCTATGCTGTGTCCCCCATCACTGAGTTGCCCTAAGGCCACACTCCCCACTGCTCCTGGGGCCCTGCTCTCAACCAATGACTGAGTGTGGCAGAGGCATAGGGCAGCCCCATTCCTGGGAGACATGGGGTTCCCTGACACCTGATGGCTTAAGGACACCTGGGTGGCCTTACGAAGTCTTCCTCAGACCTAACAGCAATGTAGTTCACTTTCATCCCACCTTCTTTTCCTCTTGCCTAAATCTGGGTCGACTTCCGTGGTAGTCTGATGGCTCCCCCACCCTTCCCAGGCTCCTTCTCCATTTTCTCTCATAGTCATTGCCCTTAAAAAAATCTTCCTATGTTTAATCTCACCTTGGCATCTTTCTCTCAGAAACCTGGACAAAAGCAACATTCACACGTTGCCTGCAACTGAAATGCATTGTTTTGACTGCTGCATAATATTTAATGATGTGAATATACCAATAAAATGGATAAATACATTGTGGTATACTCATATATAGTCATGTACTGCATAACGACATTTTGGTTAACAATAAACCTCATAACAACAGTGGCCCCGTAAGGTTATAATGGAGCTCAAAAATTCCTGTTGCATAGTGATGTGTGGTAGCCATGGTAACGCTATAGCACAACGTATTGCTTGTATTTCTGGTGATGCTGGTATAAACAAACCTACTGTGCTGCCAGTCATGTAAAAGTGTTGCACAGGCCGGGCACCCTGGCTCATTCCTGGAATCCCAACACTTTGGGTGGCCAAGGCAGGCGGATAGCTTGAGCTCAGGAGTTTGAGACCAGCCTGGGCAACGTAGTGAAACCTCATCTCTATCAAAAATGCAAAAACTAGCTGGGCATGGTCATGTGTGCCTGTAGTCCCAGCTGCTCAGGAGGCTGATGTGGGAGGATCGCTTGAGCCTAGGAGGTAGAGGCTACAGTGAGCTGTGATCATGCCACTGCACTCCAGCCTGGGCGACAGAGTGAGATCCTGTCTCAAAAAAATTTTTTTAATACAAATAAAAATATAAAAGTATAACACATACAATTATGTATGGCATGTATTACTTGATAATAAATGACTGTTACTGGTTTATGTATTTACTATACTATATTTTTAATCTGCATATTATAATATACTTTCTACTTATTAAAAAAAGTTAGCTGTAAAACAGCCTCAGGCAAGTCCTTCAGGAGGTATTCCAAAAGAAGAGACTGTTACCATAAGAGATGACAGCTCCATGCATATTATTGCCCCTGAAGACCTGCCAGTGGGACGAGATGTACGGGTGGAAGACAGTGATATTGATGATCCTGACTCTGTGAGTCCTACACTAATGTGTGTGTTTCTGTTTTAGTTTAAAAACAAAACTTTCAATTTTTTAAAAAAACAAAACATTAAGAAGTAAAAAATAAAAATTTTAAAAATAGAAAAAATTATAGTATAATGATATAAAGAAAGATAATATTTTCATACCGTTGTATAATGTATTTGTGTTTCAAGCTAAGTGTTATTACAAGAGTCCAAAAGTTTTTTAAAAATTTAAAAGTTTATAAAGTAAAAAAAAATTACAGTAAGGTAAGGTTAATTTATTGTTGAAGAAAGAAACGTATTTTTTATAAATTTAGTATAGCCTAAGAGTACAGTGTTCATAAGGTTTACAGTAGTGCATAATAATGTCCTAGGCCCTCACATTCACTCACCACTCACTTACTTACTCACCCAGGGCAACTTCTGTTCCTTTCTGCAAGCTCTATTCGCGGTAAGTGTTCTATATAGGTGTACCATTTTTTATCTTTTAGACCATATTTTCACTGTAGCATTTTTATGTTTAGATACACAAGTATTAATACTTACCATTGTGTTAGGGTTATCTACAGGATTCAACACAGTAACATGCATATAGGTTTGTAACCTAGGAGCAATAGGCTATATCATGTAGGTAGATGTGTAGCAGGCTATGGCATTTAGCTTTGTGTAAGTACACTCTACGATGTTCACACAATGACCAAATTGCCTGACTATGCATTTTTCAGAAAATATTCCTGTCGTTAAGAAGTGCATGACTGTAATTAAATATTTAGGTTGTTTCCAGATTTTACCATTTTGAAGAGTGCTGCTATTAACATCCTTGTACATGTGCAACAAGTTGTCTTAGTTATATATCTGGAAATGTATGCATATATTTAATATATCATATATGCATACATTTCCAGATATATCTTTTATAGATCAGATAAATATTTGATATATAATATTACATACATTTAAAATATAAATATATTTCCAGATATATATCTTGTATGTATGATATGCTTAGATATAAGATATATATCCAGATATATATCTAAGATATATCTATATATTTATATATCTTAAATATATCTAAATATATATGTAAGACAAATACCCAGATATATACATCTGGAAACTACTGCTGTTTTTTTTTTTCATTCTGTTGCCCAAGCTGGGGTGCATGGTGTGATCTCAGCTCACTGCAGTCTCCACCTCCTGGGATCAAGCAATTCTCCTGCCTTAGCCTCCCGAGTAGCTGGGATTACAGGTGCACGCCACCACACCTGGCTAATTTTTGTATTTTTTAGTAGAGACAGGGTTTCACCATGTTGGCAAGCCTGGTCTCGAACTCCTGACCTTGTGATCTGCCCACCTCGGCCTCCCAAGGTGCTGGGATTACAGATGTGAGTCACTGTGCCCGGCCACGAAACTACTGCTTTTTAAAGAGCTTGTACACATTTGTATTTCTACCAGCAAAGTATAGAAGATTTTGTGGTTCCATATCCTTTCCAATACTTTAATATAGTTGGGCTTTTTTATTTTTGCTAATCAAATGGTTATAAAATATATCTCACTGTGGACTTGACTGGTAATTCCCTCTAACTGAACATCTTTTTATGTTTATTTCCTCTTCTGTAAAATGCCTATGTATGTCTTTTGCTATTTTTCTTTTGAAATGCCTGTTGTTTCCGACAGCTTTGAAGGAGTTTTTAATATGATCCTGGTATGAATTCATCATCAGTTGCATGTACTGAAAATATCTTTTTCTAATCCAATTTGTAAAATGGTCTTTCACATTCATAAGGTTTCTGTTGATGAACAGAAGTTTTTAATAGAATGACATTTATCGGTTGTTAATTTTATGGTTAGCATTTTTGTTGCTAAAATTTTTTCTTATCTCAAGGTTAGAAGCATATTTACTTATCTTTGCTCCTTAAAAAAAGATAGCTTAGCTTTTGTTATTTATTCCTGAGCAATCTGTAATTATTTTTGTGTGTGGTATGTACTTCAGAACTAATTTCACTTTTTTCCCGTAGCTATTCTTTTCCCCCTCCCCCAGATTAATTTATTAAATAGTCTTTTTTCCCTACTGACCTTCCATACCAGCTCTCTCAAATATCAAAGTTCTATATATTCAAGGGTCTCTTTCTGGGATCTCTATTCCATTCCGTTGACCAGTTTGTCTCTACACTAGTAACACACTATCTTAATATAGCTTCTTATAAGTCTTGATATCTGGTAGTATAAGTCCATCTTTCTCATTCTTACTCCTTCACATTTCTTGGCTAATTTTGATCCTTTTATTCTTCCACATAACTTTTTAAACTCTCTTTTAGATTACATTTTCTAGGTATTACTTGTTACTGTATAATAATGCAGCTGACTTTGTATTAAAACAATTGTGGTGAAAATAATGATCACGATAACAACTGTCTATTCAGTGTTTCAGCTATCATTCACTCAGTACATATTCTCTGTCGGCCATGATGCCAAGCGCTTACATACATTTTCCTCCTTTATTCTCAACACAGGCCTATGAGTTTGAAAATAACTAGCAGATTAGAAAACCAAGGTACAGAGAAATGAAGCACTTATCTAACATCATACAATTAGACTGTTTAGTGACTAGGATTTAATCTTAAACTATTCTGACTTTAAAGCGTTCACTCTTAATTTATGCAGATTATGACAGTGTCCTTAGCTTTAAGGAGAAACAATAATAACAAAACAAACATCGACCACTCCATCATTTCTCAGCATTTTCCGTTCTCCCAATTAGAGCTTCCATATACAGATGACATCTTAAATGTGGTTTACATTGCCCATCTATAAAAGGTGTGAAAAACTGGTTCTCTAAGAGTTTGGTCTCCAACGTCTGTTTAATAGATCAGTCCTTGCATTCTTCACTGGCTACAGCCTCCATATATTGCAGGCTGTCCCTGTTATAATCAAGATCCCATGATTTAAGAGGGGTGAAGGAGAGGGCTGTGACTTCCACAGTCTGATTTCTTCTCAGAGAGCATTGTTCTGCTTTGTTTATTTTTATGTGGTTTTACTGATCATATGTTAAATGTGGCACACACAATTCAGCCTGCTTCATGATTAGCAAGGGAAAGCTTTTATTTGTGAGTGTGATATGCCCTCCAACCCACAACTACATAGCGGAGGAAACACAAGGTCACACAAGATTTAAATCCTCCCATAATAATAAGCCAGCATAGTAGACACATAATCATCCTGGAGACTTGCATTGCAAAACAATTTCACAGTGCATAACTAGCTAATTTAATCTTCCATAACCTTGGGAAGCAAACGGAGTAGGTGCTACTATGCCCATTTTACAAATGAAGATGAGATGCAGAGACAGTGACTTGTCCAAGGTCACAGTGCAGTTGAGAAATAAGAGCTACAACTAGGTCCATGGAGACGGATTTTCAGTCCGGAGCTGTCTTCACCTCTTCTTGTTTCCTACCTTGAAGCTTTGACATTCCAAGGCACCCAGGGAAAGGCACTCCCTGACTCCTTCTCAGAGTTGCTGCTCCAAAAGAGGGTTCATTTCCTATTAAAGTAGAGAAGCAACTGAACGGATGAGATACCCCCACCATCAGAATCCTGATAGCCATTTGCTGTAACATTTTCTTGCTCAGTTTAAATTCAGATTTCTACTTTACGAGCACTATTTGAATCCAACAGCTCTAAAGTGGCAGAATTCCACCTGGTCTTCCTAAGACCAGGGTTCTTTCCACTGTATTTTGAAAGAGGAGTGTCATGTAGGAATGCCTTTAGCATCCTCTGGCCCCGGGAAAAAACCTGGAAGTGCACTTGTCCCTGAGTGGTCCTAAGCGCCTTCTGGATTTGTGAGTGAGATGCTCCTCCTTGCTCCGTCACCAGACCTTCTGCACCCCGGAGTGATAAACAGCCTTCACTTCTATGTCAACCCACGGCAGTGTGGAATCAGCTTCTCAGATGCGATAGTGTCCTAATCCAGGACTTCTAGCTCTCTTGAGGCCGGATTCAGTAAACATGTATATTTTATTTCAGTATTTTTCTATGTGTGTATGTATGTCCATTTGACTCTTGGACAATGAGGGAGTTAGGGGTGCCAACCTCCCACAGAGTAAAAAATATGCTATTGCTTTTTTTCTTTTTTTTTTTTTGGAGGCAGAGTCTCACTCTGTCACCCAGGCTGGACTGCAGTGGTGCGATCTGTCTCCCTACAACCTCCACCTCCCAGCTTCAAGCCTTCAAGCCATCCTCCTGCCTCAGCCTCCCTAGTAGCTGGGAATATAGGTGCATGCCACATGCCTGGCTAATTTTTGTATTTTTAGTAGAGATGGGGTTTCACCATGTTGCCCAGACTGGTCTTGAACTCCTGACCTCAGGTGATCCACCTGCCTCGGCCTTCCAAAGTGCTGGGATTATGGGTGTGAGCCACCACAGCTGGTCTGCTATAACTTTTGATTCTCTAAAAATGTAACTACTATAGCCTACTGTGTACCAGAACCCTTACCAAACACATAAACAGTGATTAATACACATTTTGTATGTTATACATATTATCTACTGTATTGTTATAATAAAGCAAGCTAGAGAAAAGAAAATGTTATTAGGAAAATCATAAGGAAAATACATTTACAATACTTATTTATCAATACCATTAAGTTTAAGTCATCTGTTTACAAGCTGAATTATCTCTCTGAAAGGATGGCAATCGCAGCTGCATACCTCAATCTACGGGTACATATCAAGCAATTCAACTTTTTCTTGTAATGTTATGACTTTTCTCTGCTTCTTGGGAGTACTTCCAGCATCACTAGCGACACTTCATATGGGTCCCATGGTGTTATTCAAGGTTTATAATATTGACTAAACATGATGAAAAATATGTAAGAACCAAACCACAAGAGATCACTTTTTACTGCCATATGCAATTTACCAGAAATACCAACTGCTCACGTGGAGATTTTTAGGGTCACACTGCATTTTTAGTGGATACTCACAACACTTGAGCTCACGGCAACAGCAACAGAAAGTGGCTATTAAATTACTATGGTAGTACAGTATTACTAAGTTAATTTTATACAGTTATGATTTAATACTGCGTCTTCATGTTTGCTTACATTTTTCTCAACTGGGAATGATGCCATGTACTATCTCTAAGTGTTTGTGCATACATTTTGATACATTTCAACTTCTGTAATAGACCTGTGTATACTTTATGGTGGCAAATTACAAAATAGACTAGTATCTATACATATTTGCTGCATTCATGACATAACTTTTCTTTTCTTTTGAGATTGAGTCTTGCTCTATTGCCCAGGCTGGAGTGCAGTGGTGTGATCTCAGCTCACTGCAACCTCCGCCTCCTAGGTTCAAGCAATTCTCGTGCCTCAGCCTCCCGAGTAGCTGGAACTACAGGCATGTGCCACCACACTCGGCTTATTTTTTATATTTTTAGTAGAGATGGGGTTTCACCGTGTTAGCCAGGAAGGGATTACAGGCATGAGCCACTGCACCTGGCTGATGCCTGTAATCCCAGCACTTTGGGAGGTCAAGGCAGGTGGATCACTTGAGGGCAGGAGTTTGAGACCAGCCTGGTCAACTCCATCTCTACTAAAAATACAAAAATTAGCTGGATGTGGTGGCAGGCACCTGTAATTCCAGCTACTTGGGAGACTGAGGCAGGAGAATTGAACCTGGGATGCCCAGGTTGTAGTGAGCCAAAATGGCGCCACTGTCCTCCAGCCTGGACGACAGAGCAAGACTTCATCTCAAAAAAAAAAAGAAAAAAGAAAAAAATCTGAATGTAAGTGGACTAGCTGCAGTTCAAACCAGCGTTGTTCAAGGATCAACTGTATTCTGTTTCATTACCTAGTGAAATAATAAAGTTTTGTATCCTTTTCAATTAATATATTTTGGGCATTTTGAGGTCTGTAAAGGTTTTCAAAACTGCCTTTTAAAAGCTGCAAAATATTTCATCATTTTGATATACAACACTTTATCCACACAGTTGCACATCGTTAGTTATTTAGGTCATTTGCCTTTTGGTTAAACATCTTTGTGCATAAAAATATGCTCATCCTTTTAATTGTTTAAGGATTCACACGTGTGGAATTCTTCATCAAAGAGTAAGAACACTTTGAAGATTTTTGATACAGGATTGCCTAACTGCTTTTCAGAAAGACGACACCAATTTACACTCCCTCCACAATGGGGAAAAATGCTACTCTTACCAGATTTTGAGTCTTGCCATTTTTCAAACACTTTGTTATTTCAATAGGTTTTTAAGTGGTATCTCGAGGTTATTTTATCTGGTTGAATACTTGTGAGGTTAGCTTTTTTTCTCAGGTCTGTTAGTCATTTATATAATCCTTTAGCCACTTTCTTAAAAATGTGATCTTAGCATTCTTCTTCACTTCTTTAGTTATTAGGGATATAAATCCTTTTTCTGAATTATTTGTAATAAATGCTTTCCATATGATTGTTGTAAGGTTTTTAAGTATTGTAATGACTTTTTTGAAGTACTTAAGTTTTGTATTTTCATTAAGGAAATGATTACTCTTTTCTGACTTCTTCTGTTGGTTATCTGTTCAAAAAACCCTTTCCTCCTCAAAGCTCTAACAAATATTCATCTCAGTATTTTCAAGCTTTGGTTTCACTTAAAATTTTCCCTTTTATACACTTGGGTTTATTTTGATATGTAGTGTGTGAGGCTATACATTTTTTCTTTGTTTGCAAATAGCCAGATTTTTCAACAGATTTGCATGTACTGTGTCTTGATGTTAAATTGGACAACATTTTTTAAAAAGGCAATGAGAGGATTTGGTGCTGGAGAAATTCATTCATAAGCCTGGCGTATTCAGAACACTGACGAATTGTTGGGTGAGTACCAAGAAAGTTGTCAGGATAGACAAGTATTCAACAGCCACTGGGAAGGTTCCAAACTGTGCCCCCTTTCCCCTTCTCCATAATTAAGGAGACTCCCTTTACCAAAATGAACTGTCCTAAATTTAAGTAGCCAAAAGTCACAGCAGACCCAGAATTGTTTCTTGGTGTCAAGGCCTCAATCAACCACCAGAAAATGAGATATTCACAGATCGAGTTGACAAGGGATGCCACAAGGGACAGGAGGTACAACTGTCAGATAGATTGGTCTTGTTGGCCATCCAGCTGTTTGTGCCACTTGCATATTCTCCCACAGCACTCCCTGCATGTCTCCAGCACATTACAACACCGTATTCTAATTTTGTGTTATGTGTCTTTTTCTTTTCCTCTATCCTGCTCCTTGCTTTAAAAAAATTATTAGTGGATAGTAACTAATTTTCTCATTTGAAAAAAAATACACTTAAGTAACTCTATGCAGTTTACCAAATGTTATTATACCTTCATTTGATAAATGTGAAAACTCATTTAACACACACCTCAAGCATGACATAAAATGTTGCCATTATTCCAGAAAATATCTTGTGCCCTTTGTAGTCATCACCCCGTGCCCAGACCTGAGGTAGCCACTATTCCAATTTCTGTACCCACAGAACCCACAGACATGTTTTGATTGTTCTTGAATTTCATAGTAATTGAATTTTAAAGTATATATTCCTTTGTCTCTTAATTCCTTCATTAACTCTATAATATTTCATACATTCATTCATGTCTATTCCTTTTTGTTGCTGAGCAGATTTCAGCACTATTTGTTGAATAGATTGTCCTTTTCTTATGAATTTGCCTTGGCACCTTTGTCAGAAAACATTTGATTGTATTTTTTTTTTTCTGTCCTATTGATATATTTGTGTATTTTAACACCAATAAGACACTGTCTTAGAAACTGATAAATTAATACTAACATTTATATGGAAATGTAAAAGACCAAAACAGTCTTTAAAAATATGATAAAACTGGCGGGGGGTGGGGGGGGCGGTGGCTCATGCCTCTAATCACAGCACTTCGGGAGGCCGAGGTGGGTGGATCACTTGCCATCAAGAGTTCGAGACCAGCCTGGCCAAAATGGTGAAACACCGTTTCTACTAAAAACACACAAAAATTAGCTGAGTGTTGTGGTGCACCTGTAATCCCAGCTACTCAGTAGGCTGAGGCAGGAGAATCGCTTGAACCCAGGAGGCAGAGGTTGCAGTAAGCCAAGATCATGCCACTGCACTCCAGCCTGGGCAACAGAGCAAGAGTCTGTCTCAAAAAAAAAAAAAAAAAAAAAAGATGAAACTTACAGTGAGACTTGAAATTGGGTCATGTAAATCCTCCAACTATTTTATTTTTAGCAAAAAATCAATTTCTACCAAAAAAAAAAAAAACTGCTGGGAATGTTGATTGGCAATTGCATTATTATGGACGATTTTCTGAGGAATCAGGGGCCATCTGTACATACCGCATTCTAACCATCACCATAGCATGGCATCTCTCTATTAGGTCTTAATCACTCTCAACAATGTTTTATGGTTTCAAGTGTAGAAGTCTTGTACATCTGTTTTAAAAAAATTTGAAAGTATTTGTGATACTGTCATAAATAACGATTTTTAATTTTTTTCCAATTGTATGTTGATAGTATATAAAAATAAAATAAAAATTTTCTGTATTAACTTTGTACCTTAAACCTTGCTGAGTTTACTTATTAGATTTAGTAGGATTTGGGAGTAGATTCCTTTGAAGTTTCTACCTGCAAAATCATGTCATTGTAGAGAAAGATAATTTTGCTTCTTTCTCAGTCTTTATGACTTCTATCTTTTTATGCCTAATTGCAAGACCTCAAGTACAATGTTGAATAGCAGCATGAGAGTGGACATCCTTACCTTGTTTTTGACCTTAGAGAGAAAGTGTTCCATACTTTATCATTAAATAGGATGTTAGGTATAAGTTTTTATAGATGCATTTTATCAAATTGAGGAAATTCTGTTCTATTGTTTGTCTAGAGGTTTTATCATGGAATAGTGTTGAAATTTTCAAAATCTTTTCCTGGATCTACTGAAAATGTTTGTATTTTTCTTTTTTATTCTGTTAATGGGATGAATTACACTGATTATTTTTCTCATATTTTAATTGATCTTGCATTTTTTGTGATAAAACCTACTTAGCCATGATGTGTTATCTTTTTAATATATAGATGGCTCAATTTGCTAACATTTTGTTAAAAATGTTTGCATCTCTATTCATGAGAAATATTGGTCTGTAATTTTCGTTTCTTATAGTGTATTTGTCAGGTTTTGGTATTATGAATATGTCAGCTTCCTAAAAAGTGTTGAGAGGTGGTCCTTCCTCCTCTGTTTCTATAAGAGATTGTTTAAGATTGGTATTATTCCTTTCCTAAGTGTTTGATAGACTTCACCATTAAAGCTATCTGGGCCAGATATGTTCTTTGTGAAAAAAATGTAATTGTGAATTTAACTTCTTTAACACATATTCAGGTTACTTATTTCTTCTTTTGTCCAGTTATGAAAAGTCCTGTTTTTCAAAGGATTTATCCATTTACGTGGTCAAACATGTTGGCATAAATTTGTTTACAATACCCTCTCATCACCCTTTTAATGTCTGTAGGATTTGTGGGAATATCCTTTCTTTTCTCTTTATATTGGTAATTCACATTTTCTCTCTTTTTTTGGCTTTTCCTTCTTCAGTTTAGGAGCTTATCAATTTTATTGATCTTTTCAAAAATCGGTTTTTGGCTGTGTTGATTTTCTCTATTGTTGTCTGTTTTCTATTGAATTGATTTCCACTCTTGTCTTTATTTCCTTCCTTCTACTTTGGGCTTACTACACTGTTCTAGCTTTTGTTTGTTTGTTTGTTTGTTTGTTTGTTTGTTTGTTTTTCTGAGACAGAGTCTCACTCTGTCACCCAGGCTGGAGTGCAGTGGCATGATCTCGGCTCACTGCAACCTCCGCCTCCTGGGTTCAAGTGATTCTCCTGCCTCAGCCTCCTGAGTCGCTGGGATCACAGGTATGCACCACCACGCCTGGGTAATTTTGTATTTTTAGTACAGACAGGGTTTCTCCATGTTGGTCAGGCTGGTCTCAAACTCCCGACCTCAGACCTCAGGTGATCCGCCAGCCTTGGCCTCCCAAAGTGCTGGGATTATAGGCATGAGCCACCACGCCCGGCCTTTTTCTAGCTTCTTAATGTGGAAGCTTAGCTCATTGATTTCAGCACTTTCTTATTTTCTAATACAAGCACTGAAACTCTAAATTGTATTCTTAGCATCACATAAGCTGCATCTCACAAATTTTCATATGCTATACTTATCATTCAGTAAAAGGTATCTAATTTTCCTAGAGTTTTTTCTTCAGAAGTATATTGCTTACATTCCAAATGTTTAAATATTTTCTAGATATCTTTTTGTTATTGTTTTATAATTCAATTCTAATGTGGCCAGAAAATATAATCTGTATGGTTTTTATGTTACCCAAAGTTTTCTTGGTGCTACCATGGGGATGAAGGTCTGCTAGAATCTTTTATTGCTAACCAGAAACAGCTTTTCTACTCCCTTTACTCCAACTAACTTCCCTTCTCCAAGGCAGGAATGATATCTTACTAGTTTCTCTATGGCAGTGCTTGCTACATAACAGAAATTCAATAAATGTAAGAATGTATTTATTTATGCTGAAAATTGAACAAAAGGAGGCTTATAACTAAAACATGGACTTGCCCATGAAGGCAATGTGTAAAACACACGTTTCTTTACCATTTTTAAAGAAACTGTAGAAAGGCAGAAGAAGGGTATGAAATCTAAAAATGGAATCTGAACAGTATGATTGAAATGTATCTCAATTTGTAGTGATACAGTAACTATCACTTTCATTGTGCTTTACAGTTTATAATTTACAAGACTGAAGGAACGGAAGGCATAATATAGAATGATCCATGTGATTTTTAGGAACCCCACTATTGAGTTCACAAATTGAATTAACTTAAACAAAAGAAGGAAAGATGGGTGCATAACGAAGAGCAAATATTAAAGAATCTATTAAGAAAATGAATGCTATCGGGAAAGGTGAAGTAGGGAAGGATGATGATAATGATGCTGATAATAATACCTACCATTTATTGAGTATTTAAGGTTTTGTAGGCATGGTGTTGAGCAGCTTATGCTCCCAACAACCCTACATTGTTATGCTTACCTCATGGAGGAGGAAACTGAGACTTAGAGAGGTTAGTTGACTTGCCCAAGATTATGAAGTTAAAAAGTAAAGAAGTCAGGATTGGATTTGTGAAAAAATTGAGGAGTGTTCCTTATTCACTGGGACTTGTCATAGATGGGGGTCTGTGCCCTGACAGGTAAGAAATGGGCTTTACACTCATATTTTGTCTGTTTTTCCAGAAGTAGAGTCAGTAAGGGATTTTTCCATGTACACAATATACTGTCAAATACCAGTATGTATATGTGTTGGGATGGGCCAGGGAGCAGTCAGTTTTCAAAGGGCAAACTGAAAATTGAAGTTTGAGATAGAGCTAACATGAACTGAAAGGGGATGGACAAGGGACTAGTGAGAAGAGCAGAACCAAACAGGGATACAACCAAGGCAGAAACCAGAAGGTGATAACAGACCACCAGTATTCTGCCCTAAGCATGTGCCAGGCACTGTGCATGGCACTTGTAGAGCTATTATATCATGTGATACTCACAACCACTCATGAGATAATTACTGTTGTCCCCCTCTGAGAGATGAGCCCAAGGTCACATATATAGGATGTAGTGGCATTAGGTCAACTTAGAATTCCAAGATCTTAAACACTGTTTCTCTCCAATGGTGGTTGGATGTTAGAGACCAGGACCCAAAACTGGGACATGGGGGTAGGGGACAGTTAGGAAAGGAACCTAGTGACTGGGACTGATTCCCCTTGTTCAGCCATTGCCATTGTAGGCTGGCTGATATTGATCCATCTATCTCTTTGTTGATACTGCTCCCAGGACTTCTAAAAGGCACCTGTACTTTTAAGGCAAAACATAAAGGGACTTTAAATTATCTTTGGCACAGGATGAAAAATATGTCCATTGCTTGAGATCAATATTGTAATTGGCACAATATTAACAGATGGCAGAAAACAGATTTTTTTCAGTATTTATATCCCTTCCATAGTTCCTATCAAGGAAAGCAACTTCATGTTGGAAAAGGTTCCCACAGATACTGTCAACAGATAATGGAAGCCCAAGAGAGAAGGTGCTAAATGAATGCTTGGGGCCCAGGGGCCTGGCCAGACAAGTTGTATTCCAGGAGACTTGCTCTCTCCCTTGAAGCACTGAGACTTTGAGGAAAGGTGCTGGAAGCCCAGCCATGGGAAAAGGTGGACGTTTTTGACCTTTTAAATAAAGGTCAGGCAGTGTGGATGATCTTTTTCTGGTGAGCTGGATGCTGTTCCCGGGTGAGAGGCAAGGAGTGAATTGTCACAGACTTGCCATGTTTCTTTCTTAAGAGACTTGCTAGACTGGTTTTCCAGGTATTGTGTGAATGAAGTGTATTTGGATTGCAGCATGCATTTGACAGATAAAGTCTCTATCTTTGAAAATGAGATACACCCATGGACAAGGGCTGATGGCAGGTAGATGAGTAACTGATTGGACTCAGAGTACTAATGAATGAGTTGATGTGGATCTAGAGAAAGGATCTTTCACACCACAGTTTTCTGGCCTCCGTCTTGCCTTGTTAGGCATTTTTATTAATGTCTTGGATGAAGACATTGATGGCCCAGTGATAACATTTGTGGGTGACACAAAGCTGGAAGGGATAGCTAATACATTGGACAGTAGAATTGCAATGCAAAAAAGATTTGACAGGCTGAAACAATGGACCAGATCTAACAAGATTATGTTTAATGGGGATAAATGTAAAGTCTTAACATTTGGTTAAAATAAACAAGCAAATAAGATGGAATAAGCAGCAGATGGGAAAGATGTGGTTTGATAGGAGCCGGTGTGAAAATAATAGAGATGTTTCAGCTGATTATAAGCCCAAAATGAATCACTAGTGCACTATAAGCTCAGGCTGTAATAGAAATGTGGAGTACATTATAAGGAAGGCAGCAATCCTTTTGTAGTCCAAAATAACGGCTCATATTTACAGAGTGAGTTCTGTATGGCAAATACCTTCATATGGATTCTCTCAGTTATTCTCACTTCTGGCCTTTGAGTAGGAAACTGGAGCTCAGAGAGATTACGTTACCTGTCCAAAGTCACATGACTAGAGCGAGGATATGGACACAGGTGTTCTGACTGCATGCGGATGCTCCGTCCTGGGGGGCAGAGCCATTGCCAATGAGGTGAGGAGACAAGGAGGTATATTTGGGTTCCAACAAGACTGAACTTTCTAATAATGAGAGCACTCTGACAATGGACTGGGGTCTCACAGGGAATGAGGCCCTGTCAAGAGATGGCCTTAAATACAGGCAGATTGATCACGTGTTAGCAACAAACACTGGACCAGGTAACTGTTGAGTTCTCTTCCTACTAAGGGCTGTTGAGCTTCTAGACAGATCCTAACATCTGGAGTGCAGAGTCTGGGCATTTTTAGGTACGAGGGAAATTCCCAGGAGGTTTTCCATTTATTGCATTTCAACAATGAGCTTTAATAACCTGCTTTCTTCATAGAGTTGTTTATTTGGTTTTTAATTTTTATTCCTTAGGGATTTTGAGTTATGTGCTATCCTTTACCCATATAACAAAAGCCCCTAGAAAGCTGCCTCAGACCCACTGTGCCAGGATTAAAGGAACAAAGAAGAAAAAGAAACAAGCACATATGTTTTCTACTTCATTGTAGTATCTGTGTCCTCTCACTGTCAACAGATATCACATTTTGATACTATCAGGACTTTATATGTATGTAACAGTCTTTCACTCCATCCTCTTTATCCCAAAGCTGGCCTTTCTAAATTATTTTTTCTATTCTGCAGTGGTCTAGTGAAAGGGAGACCTATAACATTAATAGTTGGAATTATAAGGAGAAGATAGTAGAGTAAATATGTTAAAAGCAGGGAGCTGAGAACATATTCAATCAGGAATTACTTTACGTGATCCATAATACATGGACTTCGGTTCATCCACTTTGATTGCTGAGAGACCTCCATCTTCTCTCTTTCAAAATTCTAGAATATTTTAATCTTTGTTTAGGATAATTAGGATTTGTGGACTTGTGGCCCCATATATAAGATGTTTATAAATTATAATTTCCCACGTTAAGGGAAGAAACAATGACCCGGCAGTAAGGCTGACATTCTGTTATGCACCTAGCCAGCTAATCCATCTGAACAGCTCCTATCACTCACCCAGTGGTGGAGAAAGCCGGCACTGCCCAGTATAATGAGACAATGTCAAGCATTGTAAGTAAATATGCTTGGGCCTGCATTCAACAGTCTCATGCTGCAGTCGCATTTTCAAGGAAGCCTACACCATCTTAATCATGCCTGCCAGGGAGGAAATTCTCTTTTCTCTGTGTTTTCTTTTTCCCTAGACATATTTCCCCTGTATCATTTAAACATATTAAATCACTCTTAGTACGCAGAGTGGGCATCATGTTAGCATAAGATCTAATCAGACCGAGTCTGCTGGTCTCCAAAGGCTTTATTCTTTTTGTCTCTTTCCTCTGTTTTCTTGTTAGACTGAAGAGCCTTTTCTGACATCCTCATTTGTTCTGCTGTGTAATAGCATGGAATCTTTCAGAGCTGTCGACATCTGCTCCACTCTAGAGAGCTGCAGAACCAAGCCAGCAGAGCAATAATAATTATGCCCGAATGGACTGAAAAGGATGCAAGAGATGAGAAGGAAGACAAGGAAAAATACACCCAGTGCGATGATGTTCTAACCTGTAAGTGGGTGTGTGTGTGAGTGTGCATGTGCTGAAGCCATACGCTTATGTGTGCACTGAGGACACAAATCATTTTCCTGAGAGCAGTGGACTAGAATTCAATCAGGCTCAGACTTCTCCAAAGTCCCCAGTCCTTGCTCCTTCCCCTAGACGGCCATGCTCAGTGTGGATGCAGCTTTCTGCATGTACAATGGTAGTTTGCAGGACGCTGGGGAAAGGAACTTTCTCCTCTTTCCCTTACTCTTATATCTAGTGGGGTAACAAAGGCGGCAGATGTGTCTTCCTCCCTAGATACTACTCTCTGGGAATAAATTAGGCTCCTTGGGAAGATGCTGTAAGTCTTCCTGATTGTCAAGATACTGGTTTTAAATAACTGGTATGTTGGTTTTACGCTAATATTAAATATAACAACTGGCATCTATCGGGTGCTCAGTATTTGCCAGGCATTGGGCATTGTGTAGGCCCTTCATATGCACTATCATTCATCCTTAAAGAACTGTATGAACGGGCGCGGCAGCTTGCCCCTGTAATCCCAACTTTGGAAGGTTGAGGTGGGAGGATGGAACCCAGGAGTTTGAGACCAGCCTGGGCACAATAGGGAGGCCCTATCTCTACAAAAAATTAAAAATTAGTCGGATGGGCTGGGCATGGAGGCTCACTACTGCAATCCCAGGACTTTGGGAGGCCGAGGTGGGTGGATCACCTGAGGTTAGGTGTTCAAGAACAGCCTGGCCAACATGGTGAAATCCCATCTCTACTACAAAAAATTAGCTGGGCATGGTGGTGGGTGCCTGTAATCCCAGCTCCCTGGGAGGCTGAAGCAGGAGAATTGCTTGAACCTGGAAGGCAGAGGTTTCAGTGAGCCAAGATCGTGCCATTGCACTCCAACCTGGGCTACAAGAGTGAAACGCTGTCTCAAAAAAAAAAAAAAAAAAAATTAGTCAGGTGTGGTGGCGCATGCCTATGGTCCCAGTTACTCAGGAGGCTGAGGTGGGAGGAGTGATTGAGCATGGGAGGTTGAAGCTGTATTTAGCCATGTTCATACCACTGTGCTCCAGCCGGGATGACAGAGTAAGACCCTGTCTCAACAACAAAAAAAGAACTTTACAAGGTAGCAGTTACTATGATCTTCATTTGCAGATGAAAAAATTAGGACTAGGCCATATTCCCAGAGGCCCTGCTGACACATTAAGAGAGCCTGGTTTTTCAAGGCTGTGGTTACATGCGAACAAAAGAACTGGTCATGTCATTCATTTGTGATTCTTCAGCAAAGCAGCCAGGCTGCTCAGTGACATACTTAGCCAGTTCCAAGAAACAATTGTCAGTTCAACAAAGAACTAAAATTTAAAAAATAAAATAAATCCCCAAAGCAAAGAGCCCAGTATTTTTTCATTGAGTTAACTAATTACTTTGCAGAATTCAAGAATCCTACTGAGGTCTTGAGGTCATCAGGACCCAGGGTGAGTCCTGCCCCTCCTGTGAGTCTCAGGGCCCTGCTTCGTCTTGGAAGCCAATGTATCAAGGGTGGACTCTCAGCAAAGGTGGGAGGCAGATGAGACTTATCAACAGAGAACACATCCTTCCCTCCTGTGCCATCCACTTCCCCCAGCCTCATCCCCACTCTTGCCCCACTCCAGAACTTATTCAAAATGTGCTCTCCTGACATCCTTTACCTCTTCAGAGCTTTCTTCTTGTGGGGGCCCAGATGACTCACTTACACTAAAGTGACCCATCTTTACAAAATTCATTTTAACCAGATAAACGTCTTACTTAGGCCAAAGGAATGCATCTCAAGTGGTGGCATTTTAAGACTTTCTCAAGGTAACAAGATGGCTTGGGGTTGAAGAGAAAGTCTCCATGGCATTTTTATAATCATACCCCATGGAAAGAGAAAGGAGCCTTTTTCCATCAATGTATATAGCTGGATCATGCTTGGAATGGAGTAGAAAGAGAAGGATACAGAACTTTATCCGGGGGTCAGACCGCTCCAGACTTGGGAGTCGTAAGGTTTTCTGTGGGAAAGCACTTTTTCTCCCTTTCCTCCCTAAAATTTCACTAAGTGTTACTCTACACATTACAATGTTAACTTTGCAAAGAGAGAAGAAGACTTACCTGAACAATTGAAAGCTTGGGCAGAAGAAAAAGCAAGCAAGGATGACTCTTGGGAGGGAGAATAAAACCTAGAGCTAAAGAGACAAAAAAAAAAAGCATGTGACACAATGTTTGTCAGCAGCTGTGCTGCTGAAAGTCACCCAACAGGAAGAGCAGGCAGCCAGCGAGATGGAAACTGCCAGTGCAATAAAGCATCAGTGAGAGTCAGGGCTGACTGGGGCTGTGGATAAAACTGGAGCACACCTGGGACCAAGGACTAGCATAGTCCCTCCCAGTGTGACTCGAGCATCAGCATACATACTGTCAGGCCCAACTTGGGCCAAAATTAGCATCAGTCACCCAATAACAGTTACAGCTACGCTTACAGATGGTAGCTCATATGACCATAAGATGTTGACCAGTGAAGTGCACTCCAGCCAAGACTTGGGCTGCAGCATGCCACATAATCTTTGTGGTTCTTGATTTTTCATTCCAATAAAACTTTTTTGACCTCTGTAGAAAGCTGTAACCCATACAAAAGCTCTTATGACCATTTAGGAAATCATAAGATCTTTGGAAAATTCTACATTGCCTTCCTAAGTCCCTCATGTTCCTCAAGTGCCATCTGCAGTTGATCTTCCCAGGTGAATTGGAACAATGTATCCAGAGCACCCCTCCCTTGGCCCCACCCTGAAGGATGGAGGTCTCTGAAATCTGTAATGGGTGAGTGGACCTGTAGTCCTTACCAGGAGGTGTACAGATGAGCACAGAGAGCTGGCCTCTGAGAGCATCCCTTGCAGCTAAAGGCCACTGCCTGGCTCAAGTCCATCCACATCAGCAAATCTGCATGTTGTAGTTCTACAGAGACTGCTGCTCTTGATCTAATTAATAGTTTGTTTGTTTGCATAATTTTCCACAGGAAGGACTATTAGCACATCAAAAGGATGTTAAAAGTATCCTCGGTAATGACAGAGTAAATACAAATCTAGTTTATGAAGCTGTCAGTTTTAACAAACACCACTCTGATGTGCTAACCTTTTCCCAGGAGATGCTCCTCTTAAGTCAATAGCCAGCAACAGGCCCAGTCTGTGAACTAGTTGATGGTGAAAAACCAAAACAATTTCTATAACAATATAAATTTTTTAAATTCCAAAATATCTGAAAAATGCTGGAGGCATGTGTTTTACTTTTCCTTCCTTCCTCCTCCGATTTAAAAGCTTTTGTAGAAAACCTGCGGGACTGATAGCACTTTTCTTCACATCTCAAGGGAGCAGTTTGAAAATGTTTTAGAACTCTTATTTTCATAACACTCCAGGGAAAGAAAGAAAGGTGGGTCATTTACATAAAGTTAAGGATTTCTGTATACCCTATTTCTGTCCTCCCTCTCAAAGAAAAGAGAGGGGGAACACCAAATCTCCTTGAAACTTTAAGAGCCCTCTGAGGTTTAACTCAAGAAAGAAAATGCCTCTGAAGGCAGAGAGCAGAGAATGAGAGTATGACCAAGTGCCTCAGCTGTCCAAAACACCTCAAGATGCATGTTAAACCCAATAACTGTGACCCTATCATGTACACCTTGAGACGGGATTGGCAAAGGCTCCTTCTGTATGGAAAGTATACTCAGTAAAATCACTCAGGCCTTTCAGTGGGAAGTTTGGCAGCTAAGTCCTGTGGAATGTTTTCAGTAACTAAAATTTAACTCCCTAAGCTTAAACAAATTATTTATTTAGTTACCTACATACTGCATTCAGGCTCATTTTCTTTTCTTTTTTTTTTTTTTTTTTTTTGAGACGGAGTCTCGCTCTGTCGCCCAGGCTGGAGTGCAGTGGCCGGATCTCAGCTCACTGCAAGCTCCGCCTCCCGGGTTCACGCCATTCTCCTGCCTCAGCCTCCCGAGTAGCTGGGACTACAGGCGCCCGCCACCTCGCCCGGCTAGTTTTTTTGTATTTTTTAGTAGAGACGGGGTTTCACCATGTTAGCCAGGATGGTCTCGATCTCCTGACCTCGTGATCCGCCCGTCTCGGCCTCCCAAAGTGCTGGGATTACAGGCTTGAGCCACTGCGCCCGGCCCAGGCTCATTTTCTTAGGCAGAAGATACTGAACATAATTTTAACTTATTTTTTATGGTTATCGATTGGCATGAGACTTGTCTTATCACCTGGAGGCTGGAGAAATAAGTTCAGAAATTAACAAAATATCACTGAGGCAACTAGAATGACTTCTAAAGTAAAAGGATGCCTAGGATCTGTTTCCATTACTCCTTCTTATGAGGAGTCTGATTGTGTCTCTCATTTTCCTCCCCCAGGAAGCCCATGGGCCTCAGGAGAATCTGTCTCGAGCCCTTCTTCCCACCTAGATCGTATTCCAGGAGGGCCTGATTTGGTCATCTCAATGCTTTGTCAGTGGTTGGTTCAGAAATGATCATGTAAAAAAAAAAAGAAAAAGAACAGAAATGATCATTTGATACGTGATACTTTGGGTCAATGAGGCAAAAGGAAAGGTTTTCTAGGAGCCTCTGGGGAAAATGTCCTTGTTCATCAGGGACTGCCATGGGAACAGTCTGAACATTGCTATCCATGGATGTGAGGCCATTTACTACAGCTGCCTGGCTGAGGATGAAGCTGTGAGTTGGGAAAGGAATGAGCTAAGAGAACTGCCGGGAAATGGAGACACAGCACATGACTCCATCAACCTTAAAGCCTGAAATACCTCTGGACTTCAGCTTTGTGAGCCATCTATTATCTTATTTTAGAAGCCAGTTTAAATTTTCTGCTGCATACACATCAAGAAATCATAACTAATACAAGTTGTCAATAATGAAGAACTTCCACATAGTGCTAATAATGAAAATTTTAAAAATTGCCTTTACAAAGAAAGAATGTAATATTGACAAATGGGTGAAAAGATGAGCAACTGCATAGTAATAGAAGTAAGAGGACTTCCTCTAAAGTGTGAATGACTGTATTATGAAATGTTTAGCACTAAGCCTAAGACACTGTCATCATGTGGGGTAGTTTGAATAAGACCAAGAAAAATGATCTATATTATTAGAAACAGAGATCTACCATGGTCATACTTAACCTTAGCATGGGACCTTTTAAAGAAAATAAGTAGATACAACATAGTGTACAGTTTAAAACAGTCCTCAAGATGCCCTGGTCAAGAGACCAGACACTGTTCTAGAGGTTCTAACAATAATAACGCAGTTTCAAATGCAGCAGCATGGGCTGGAGGATGGCCAGCCTAATTTGTGTACACCAAGACCAGTTTTGTACATAATAAAAATGGAAAGCTCCAAGGAATTGGGAACGTGTTCCTTCCCCATCTGAAATACTCCCCCAAATGCCTGATGACTGAAATTATGTTAACTCTGAAATAAAGACACTGCTTTAACAAGAGGTAAATGACCTCAAACGCAAATTTCCATGGGAACACTAATATGGTACTAAAAACTTGGCCATGCTAACATGAACATTGGTTTACTTTCTGTCGCAATATCTCCAGACTATAACCTTTGTGAGGCAGAGATGTTTTTGTCTTTTTCACTGCTTTATCCCTAGTAAATGACTAAGTGCCTAAAATGGTGCCTAATCTTTTGTATAGGCAAAATAAACATTTGTGAATGAATGAATGAATGAATGGCAAATATCTGAGCCTTTACCAAGAGCAAACTTTTATAGGAAGGAAGGAAAATCTCCAGAGGGCACTATATGACTGAAAGAGATAAAAGGAAACGTGAACCCTAAAGAAGTGAAAGGGGCAAGAAAATGAACAAAAGATGGGAAAGATTTTTTTTTTCTTACTTCATTTAGTCTAAGACAGGCCCTGATTGAGTTCCCACACTACATCCCGTGTCAAGGAGTTGGAAGACTCTGACGATCTAAGGGTAGAGAGTCACAGTATTTGAGCCACACAGCAGAACCAGATTGCATCTTCACTCTCCGCTGGCCCACCTGTCTCTTGTTCTCCAAGTAGTAATTCCCTCCCCAAACTCTAGAGGTGGATTTATCATGAAGCTCAAGCTTCACCGCCCCTCAATTTGCTAGGAGGAACCCTAGCAATGTATTTACTTGCCATATGTTTTGGCAAAACTTGTACAAGTGGGATACTGTAGTCACAGTAGGTGAGACTGTTGTCTCTTTGTACTCCAACTTCTCCTTATACCAAGTGGCATCCGAGGGGCTGCAGGCATTTTGGGGAGGGGGGCAGCTAAGGGAAGTAGAATTGGAGATACATTCTTTCAGGTTGAATGCTGTTATAGGAATGGCTTTCCGGAAGATACCAACAGCCCACTGTGGAAACTCACCTGGTGTCATAACATAAAGGGGCAGATCTACAGGTTAAATCACAATATGAATACATCCGAGACCCTAGCAGAGGAAATGCAAGGTTTGAAATGGATTGGAACCAGAAGCTGGTCTGTGGAAAATTCTTTCCAATCAATTGTAGCAGAGGATTTAGTTTCTACTGACACCTAATTGAAAGGAAGTTCTCTCCTACTGGGAATGCACATGCAGATGCAGTGTACACGGCTGTGTTTTTGTACTGTACAATAAAACTATTTTTCATAGATTTACATATAAAGTCAATAGAAATAATTTTGATATCTAGGGCTGGGCGCGGTGGCTCATGCCTGTAATCCCAGCACTTTGGGAGGCGAAGGTGGGCAGATCACCTGAGGTCAGAAGTTTGAGACAAGCCTCAACATGGAGAAACCCCATCTCTACTAAAAATACAAAATAAGCCAGGCGTGGTGGTGCATGCCTGTAATCCCAGCTACTCAGGAGGCTGAGGCAGGAGAATCACTTGAACTGGGGAGGCAGAGGTTGCGGTGAGCCAAGATCATACCATTGCACTCCAGCCTGGGCAATAAGAGCGAAACTCCATCTCAAAAATGAAAAAAAGAAAAAGAAATAATTCTGATATTTAGAAGTAAACTGTAACAAAAAACAGTTAGGTGTGGTGGCTCATGCCTGTAATTCTTACACTTTGGGAGGCTGAGGCAGGAGGATTGCTTGAGGCCAGGAGTTTGAGACCAGCCTGGGCAACATAGTGAGACTCTCTCTCTACCAAAAATTTCAAAATTAGTCTGGGGCTGTGGTGTGTGCCTGTAGTCTCAGCTACTCAGGAGGCTGAGACAGGAGGATCACTTGAGCCTGTGAATTTGAAACTAGAGTGAGCTATGATTTTGCCACTGCTCTCCAGCCTGGGCAACAGAGTGAGATCCCGTCTCTAAAAAATATTTTTTAAAAAAAGTATCATTTCCAGCTGGGCACAGTGGCTCAGGCCGCTAATCCCAGCACTTTGGGAGGCCGAGGGGGACAGATCACGAGGTCAGGAGTTCGAGATCAGCCTAACCAATATGGTGAAATCTCGTCTCTACTAAAAATACAAAAATTAGCTGGGTGTGGTGCCACGCACCTGTAATCCCAGCTACACAGGAGGCCGAGGCAGAAGAATCGCTTGAACCTGGAAGGCAGAGGTTGCAGTGAGCCGAGATCATGCCATTGCACTCCAGCCTGGGTGACAGAGTGAGACTCCGTCTCCAAAAAAAAAGGATCATTCAAAATTAGTAAATCATTAAAAGGAAGAGATAAATTGCTAATAGAAATAATAGACTTTTATATTATTTAATGATCTAATCAATAAAAATAATGTGTTATATGAATATATTTTTAAAATATTTAAATTTATAATTAGACAGGAATGTTTATATTGACAAAGATAATATAAAAACCATAATACACCATTAGAAAGAGGACGTTGACCACAAATTAGTTAATAGTGAGTGCCATCAATTCAAAGCATATTTAAGATTAGTCATTGAGAGACTGAAATGCCACCTCATCACAGGAGGCGCCCGGCAGGGATGGTGCTGGTGGGAGCCTGGAAGTAGATGTCCTGGTTCTACTACCAATACCTGCTGGTCACAATGCTCTACATGCTGGAGCCTGGGGAGCAGACGGTGTTCAATTCCACGCTGGTTTCCATTGGTACTCAGGATACATCTTCATGCCCCAACACATCATGGCGATATTGCACTACTTTGAAATTGTACAATAACCAAGATCAGAGGTTCCCTGGGGAAGATCCACCCTATGGAGTTAGAATGAGACCATCAGATCTGATAAGAAACCCTTCTAGATGTCAACCTAAGCAACCTTATAAAGACTAAAATTCATGAGTAGAACAAGAAAACCACCCTGACTCATGTGTTGTGTTCTTTATTTTTCATTTTAAAAGAAGCTCTTGCATAGTAGTTTTTGTCTATTTTAACATTGCAGCCATTTGTACTTTGATATCACTATTTTCTTTCTTCTTTTTGAGACGGAGTTTCATTCTTGTTACCCAGGGTGGAGTGCAATGATGTGATCTCGGCTCACCGCAACCTCCGCCTCCCAGGTTCAAGCGATTCTCCTGCCTCAGCCTCCCTAGTAGCTGGGATTACAGTCATGTGCCACCACACCTGGCTAATTTTGTATTTTTAGTAAAGGTGGGGTTTCTCCACCTTGGTCAGGCTGGTATCGAACTCCCAACCTCAGGTGATCCTCCCACCTCGGTCTCCCAAAGTGCTGCGATTACAGGCGTGAGCCACCGCTCCTGGGCAATATCACTATTTTCTTAACCTTTGTGACTGTTTCAATATTACCCCCGTGAAAGCTTTTCTTAATGTACCTTTGAGTGCATTTTAATTGTCTTCTATTTTTAAAACCCAAAGTCATTAGTTGGGTTTTACTGTTCTTGCTATTGTATGACATATACATCTGCCTGGATATAATTTTACTCTTGACGAAAGTTTTGTAAGAACAATATAAGATTTAGGATAGGGGCATGGGGAGGGAGGATATTAAGAACTACTTAAAAGAACTACTTGCCGGGCACGGTGCCTCACACCTGTAATCCCAGCACTTTGGAAGGCCAAGGCGGGTGGATCACGAGGTCAGGAGCTCCAGACCATCCTGGCTAACATGGTGAAACCCTGTCTCTACTAAAAACACAAAAAAAATTAACCGGGCGTGGTGATGGGCGCCTGTAGTCCCAGCTACTCGGGAGGCTGAGAGAGGAGAATGGGTGTGAACCTGGAGGTGGAGCCGAGATCACATCACTGCACTCCAGCCTGGGTGACAGAATGAGACTGTCTCAAAAAAAAAAAAAAAAAAAGGGCCAGGTGCAGTGGCTCATGCCTGTAATCCCGCACTTTGGGAGGCTGAGGTGGGAGGATCACGAGGTCAGGAGATCGAGACCATCCTGGCTAACACGGTGAAACCCATCTCTACTAAAAAATACAAAGAATTAGCCGGGCATGGTGGCAGGTGCCTGTAGTCCAGCTACTGGCTGAGGCAGTAGAATGGTGTGAACCCGGGAAGTGGAGCTTGCAGTGAGCCGAGATAGTGCCACTGCACTCCAGCCTGGGCAACAGAGCCAGACTCCCTCTCAAAAAAAAAACAAAAAAACAAAAAAACAAAAAAAAAACTACCTATATCAAAAGATATTTTATTAAGAGGTACTTTTCTGTAAACTTGAACTCACGAGTATAGTTTTAGTTATCTAGACTCTAACAGCTTTTGCTTTAAAACCATTAAAGCATTTGTGTTTTTTTGTTTTGTTCTTTTTTGAGACTGGTGTCTTGCTCTGTTGCCCAGGCTGGATCTCGGCTCACTGTAACCTCCACCTCCCAGGTTCAAGTGATTCTCCTGCCTCAGCCTCCCGAGTAGCTGGGATTACAGGCATCCACAACCACATCTGGCTAACTTTTGTATTTTTAGTAGAGACAGGGTTTCACCATGTTGGTCAGGCTGGTCTCGAACTGCTGACCTCGTGATCCATCCGCCTCAGCCTCCCAAAGTGCTGGGATTACAGGCGTGAGCCACTGCACCTGGCCGGGTAGTGATTCTTGAGGCAAGAGGTGGTTGAGTATCATTATTATGTAATGTTTATATACCATAGAGTTTTTAAAAGAAGATAAATCTGTTTCCTCTGAGGGCCACTATTAACAACATACTTCCTTAAATTTAGTTAAATGATTGTAATGCGTGCTGCACTTGCACATTGCATTAAGTTATGATGAGATGAATTGTTGTTAAAAATTACAGCAAAAAAGTGTAAACTTGGCTAAAATCCTTTCATTCTTTGTATTTTTTTAAAAGATTTTTATACCTTAAATGCAAAATGACTACCTAATTTTTTGATGTAAATTCATTAAATTCAAAGAGAAAAAAAGATTAGTCATTGAACAGCAACAACAAAGAAAATAAGTTAGAAATACTCTGAAATCTTAGAGTTCACATATGACAAAAATTTGATGGAAATCCCCTAAAACTGACTATAATCCCAAGCATTTATGTGATAGTACAAATAATGAGTTATGAAGCTTACAGAAACTTTTCCAAATTCTTAAAGAAAAATAAATTTGATCAACCATGCTACTGGAAAGATTAATCTATCTTCATATGTACCCTCTTGATAGAAAATACTACAAAAATCTTTGTTATATGAAGTCGTGATCCAAGAATATAGAGGCAAAAAAAATTAAGGCATAATTATATAGGGGTGTCAGGGCAATTAAGTACCAAAAATATATATATATTTTTTATTTTGTGATTCTTGTGGCAGTTAAATATTTTTAAAATGTGTAATTGATAGCAATGTATTTTCTCACTTTAAATCAACACTCACTCAAACCTAATTTTGTATAAATATTCTTGTCTTCTTTTTCTTTTAAAAGGCTTCTAAAATTATATAAGCTTCAGACCCCAAAAGGAGTAACTTATTAAGAGGAAAAGATCCTAGATTTGCTTCTGCTTCTACTCATTCCAATTCTGGATTTATTAAACCATTACTCAGATTTTAAAACACACCACACACAAAGAAAAGTTTCTAAAATAAATGAGCTAACATGGATTTTGTCATATTCTCAATCTTCTTGATAGCCCAGAGATCCTGATACTCTGGATTTTGGTAGTGGAATGGTAGATGTGTGTTGAGAATGGAAGGGAAGGGAGTTAAGGATAGGGTTCTAGAATTCAGACGCCCTCTTAGGGTTTGAAATGTGGAAAAAAAAAAGAAAAAAGAGAATCACTGCTTATTTTAATCTGTTCAGGCAGCTGTAACAAAATACCATAACTGGGTGACTTACAAGTAATAGCAATGTTATTTCTCACATTTCTGGAGTCTGGGAAGTCCAAGATCAAAGTGCTAGCCGATTGGTGTCTGGTAAAGGCTAACTTCCTTGTTCATAAATGGTGCCTTCTTCCTGTGTCCTCACATAGCGGAAGAGGTGAGGGAGCTTTTGGGGGCAGCTCTCATAAGGACGCTGATCATTCACGAGGGCCTGCCTTCACAACCCAATCACCTCCCAAGGGCCCCCAGTTCCTAACAGCATCACATATGGGGGTGAGGATTTCAACATATAAATTTTAGGAGGATACAAACATTCAGATGATAGGCCAGAGCACTGACCTAGGCAATGGCATCTAGAGAAAAGAGAAAAATAATTTACTTTTGACTTGGGGTGTCTTGTGTTTAAATCCCAGTCCCACCACTTAAATCATTTGTGACCCTGAGCCCTGTGGAGACTTGATTTCTGCACTTGTAAAAATAGGCAGAATATTAAATAACTTCAGAATTTTCATGAAAATTAAATGCTACCTCTGAAGTGAAATGAAGATATAAGAATTAAATAAATAGGGCTGTTTTAAAAAGTAAATGTGGTCAGTAATTGGAGTTCTGTAAATGTTAGCTTTGTTCTGAAATATATAGAGCAGGATGTCAACTTATGGAAAGAATGTAAATATTTTTTGGTTATAAATACCAATAAATTTTTCTTATAATGCCAATGGATCTGTGCATACTATATGGATTATATTTCAGCTTTTTGCCTTATCCTAAAGCTAATAGCAAACAGGGTAATGATGTATATGGGCAATTTACAAAAGAAGAAACAAGAATATCTGGTAACATAGCAAGAATTTTTTAACATCTTCTTCGTCATCAAACACAATATAAACAATCAGATACCATTTCATTTCTCACACTGGCAAAGATTAAGAAGAACGAAAATGCCCACTAGCTGGTGGTAACGAGGGAAGGGGAAGAGTACACTCTTGACACTGGATAGTTGGAGTTCAAATTGGTACAGATGTTTTGGAGAGCAATTTGAAAGTAGGCCCCCTTTCTAAAACAAAATAAGACTTTAAAATGTTTACCCTGCATTTAAAGCTAAAAGTATGCCTGACTCTATGATTTAGTTATGCTTCTTCTGGTTTATATTTTTTGAAGTATAAAAATGTCTTCCAAACATGTATAAGAATATACATAACAACTTTATTCAGAATAGCCTAAATGTCTATCAGAAAAAAAAAATCCATACATTGTAGTATTTTTTTAAAAGGATACTATGCAGCAATAAAAAGATGAATTGCTGCTATACTCTACAGCATGGATGAATCTCGCAGACATTATGTTGAGTGAAGGAAGCCAAAGAATACACACCCTATGATTCCATTTATATGAAGTTCAAGAACAGGGGATAACTACTGACTGGGAAGAGGCATGAAGAGCATTCTGGACCACTGCAAATGGTTAATCCATTGATCCGGGTGGTGGTTATAACCGTTGTCTATACACATGTAGAATTCAACTCGCAGTACACTTAAGATTTATTCACTTTGTTGTATATACGCTATACCTCAATTTAGAAGTTTTGAGAAAACATACACTTTGACTTAGCCAATATGTTTTCATTCTAAAGAAAAAAGTCAGAGTAGCACAAAAAAAGGTTTATATGCAAGAATGATCACCATAGCATTATTTATAGTAGAAAATATCTGGAAATAAAATCCAATAATAAAGAAGTAGTCAAATAAAATTATGATACATCAGATAGTAGAATGCTGTAATCATTAAATCAGACAAAATAGAAGAGTCAAAACTACGGAAAGTTTTTCATAATATAATGTTCCAAAAAATATGTTAACCAAACAGTATTTAAGATTTAATACTATATTTGCTTAAAATATACATGCCTGTCTTCCTCTCTCTCTCTCTCTCTATATATATATGTATATTACATAATCCACATGCTTATCACATGTATCTCTGACTAATGGGATTGTAGATAATTTTCCCTTTCTTTCTCTTGTTTTAAGCAGTTTTCTATTTTGGACATGTCCTATTTTATAATCTGCAAAAATCTGAAATAAAATGTAAAAGGGAAAAATGCTAGGTGTGGTAGTGCATGCCTATAGTCCCAGCTACTAGGGAGGCTGAGGCAGGAGGATCACTTGAGCCCAGGAGTTTGAGACCAGCCTGACTGATATAGCAAGACCCCATCTCAAAAAATAAAAAATGAAAATAAATAAATAAAAAGGAGAAGGCCAGGCGCAGTGGCTCACACCTGTAATCTCAGCACTTTGGGAGGCCAAGGTGGGTGGATCACCTGAGGTTGGGAGCTGGAGACCAGCCTGGGCAACATAGTGAAACCCTGTCTCTACTAAAAATACAAAAATTAGCCAGATGTGGTGATGCATACCTGTAATCTCAGCTACTCCAGACGCTAAAGCAGGAGAATCGCCTGAACCCAGGAGGCGAAGGTTGCAGTGAGCTGAATTTGCACCACTGCACTCCATCCTGGGTGACAGTGGGAGGGGATTGAAAAAGAAAGCACAAGCGTGAGCAAGTCAACTCTCTATATAAGTAAGCTGTTCCGTACATTTACATATTACATTCTAGGTATGCCCTTGATGAAGGTAGTTAACCTCTCTAAGCCTCAGGTCCTCTCTGTAAAATGGGAATCATTATTGCACCTATCTTATGGTATTGCTATCTGGATTAAATTAAATATTCTGTATGTAGTGCTTAGCAGTGTCTGACATATCATAAACACTTCATAAATATTAGCCATTACATTACTCTGGGACACTGGCTAAAACTCCTAGGTTACCAGAATTGACTTAACTCCTCTTGTCTTCTTTTCACCTTAGGTATCTACTGACCTGGTTATCGCTTCTTCCTTTAAGGAATATTAGAACACTGCTGGGGATGGGCTGACAAACATACCAGTATTGACGCATCCAGTCCCCTGAAAGGTCTCATCTGATTAGGGACATTGATTCTGAGAACCAGGTCTCAGAATTCTCTTTTGGATGCATCAAAGTCCAACTGATTCTGACAGCCAACTTTGTGTGTATCCCTCAGAGAAGCCTTGGGGCCCAGGTTCCATACCATTCTGTATAAAGTGGAAAGTTAGGAGATAGCTGATTCGCTTTCTCCATAGAATTATCTTCCTCACAGAATTATCAACTCACTATGGGGGTCTATCGCACAGTGGGTTTTAGTTTCTTTTTTTCCATTACTTTCCTTGTTTTCTATTTTCATTCTTTTCTAAAATTTTCATTTCCAGAGATGCTTCTGGGCTCTCTTCTCCCTGCGCCAACCCACCCCCACCTCCTCCCCTTTCTCCCTCCTTCCTTCCCTTTCTCGCTCTTCCTCTTCGTCTCTCTTGAGACAGGTCTAGTGGCCTGGTTGCCATCTGCTGCCTTTTTTTTTATGAGGTTGAGATCAGATGGCATCTAATCGATCGTCATGGTCTCCATGGTTACCAGGGTGACAGAGTACTTGGGAGAGACACATTCTCGAGCCTGGGGCTGTCAGACCATTCCTGAGAGGGGAAAGGAAACAAAACCTCTTCCATCATATTTACACCTTTACATCTTTCTCAAATGCAGCAAAACACAGACCCTGTTTATGTTTTACATAGTGACCTAGTGGCTTGAGGCCAGGGAATGCAGAGTGGCTTTTTTCTATTTAAAAAAATGCAAAATGCACAAGGACAGAAGTAAAGGGTTTTTGTTTTTTGTTTTTTTAGCCTCAGAACATCCCTTCCCCTCCTTGCTCCATATAGACCATCCATTTTATCACTTTTTTTCTTTCCCCTTTAAATGTTTGGGAATTAATTCAGTAATTCTACTGAGCTGTTATTCTTCCAATAAATCACAGTAGTTTTAAAACTGACAATTGACAGCTATTTGCTTTAGGGAAAGAAACAACCCTCATAAAATTACCAACACTTTAACTTTTGATTAGAATCAGTGTTAATGTTAATGTTAGTAGTTCTTTGGCCAAGCATTATTTGTAATATAGGAAGCCATTTTTCCCACAAAGAGCAGTTTCATATGATAAAATATAAACAAAATGACCCTTATTGTTAATGCAAAAAGTGCTCAGGCATGACTGTGGTCTGTAATGCTTTAATGCCTAGGGGCTGGCCAATCTGGCAGAAATACATCCAGGCCTTATTCTAATAGAATATGATGGCATTGACAGCCCAGATCTGGTTGAAAGAGACATGAGAAAGATCTTGGTAATAAGGATATATAGCTAATGGGAAAAGGGCTAGATTTCTGGAGTAACTCAGAAACAAGAAAATAACCAATTATCATACCATTAAATCATGTTAAAACTGCATAAAGAATACCACCCTTTGCTTATTAAAACACCTTTAACATTAGGCACAGATGACTTGGGCTATAAGCTGCTTTACTTCCTTTTCTGGAAATATGGTATGCTTCTTAACACTTATTAGAAATTCTCCTCCTTTTTTGTCTTTGTCAGAGAAGACTAAACTTAAAATTATAGCACAGGTACAAGGCCTATCTATAGGTGATTTTTTTTTTTCATTTAAAGAAAAAATGTAATGCCAAACCATGAGCAGTGCTTGCTTCCTTCCTTCCTTCTTTTGTCTCTGACTTCCCTTCGGACCTCCTGCATCTTCTTCTGTACAGTTTCTAGTAAGATTCAGATATATTCATTTGCAGTACCTTTGGCTGTTAAGCAAATAGCACGCTGATATTTGAAATAGAAATGATCCCATCAATTGGAGGAGAGACTTTAATATAAAGGGAAAATAATGTATCAAGAACAAAAACCTTCTTATTCATTTTGCACCTTTGCATCTTAGCTAATGCCTGCCTCTCCTTCCCTCTCTGCAGTTCCTCCTATTCTCTCCCTCTTTCCTGGTGAGTTCAATCATTGAATGGCCAGGGGAACTGCTTTTATTTAAGCCTCACCTCCCCAGAAAAGCTTTCCCCAGATTCCCCATCACAGACTTCTGAACTCCTAGTGTTCTTTTGGTCTGTGCCTCTCATTCAGGACTTAGCTGTGCTGCCTTTCACCCCGGCTTACGTATTTGTCATGTTTATCTCTTGCCTCTTACTTACTTTGTAAGCTCCAGAAGGGAGACACCATTTCCTCTGCTTCTGGGCTTCTCCCTTACTTTGTACCTAGTTAGATGTTTGATAAAGATAACAGCAGCCTGTTGTGCCTACAGGGCCAGCGATAGCTGTTTTTTCTTTGAAGACCAGGAACCAAATTTGATTCTTAGCATTTCTTCAACTGCAGGGATTTTACTTTGTGTCAGCCAAGAGGCTTTCCTTACCTCCTTGTCTTCAGTACTCTTGTGTATAAGCTTGCTTCTCAGAGAAGGTGGGTTCTACCTTGGAAGGAAATGAGTCGTTTCCTCCCATCAGGACAACTGCCACAGCATGGTGTCAACTCACTCTTGCCTTTCGTAAATTGAGTTTGTCAGTGCTCAGCGACACAGCTGAGTGAAATGTTGTGTGATGCGGGCTGTCTCCTGGGAGAGAGAAACTGGCATAAACCACATCCTAATGGGATCCAGAAACAAAGAAGCGTGAATGAAGTGTTAATTGCATTCATAAAGACATTAACAAAGGAATTAAAATGGCAGAAGCTTCCGTCCCCCACTCAAGATTCACAGAAAAATATATTATCCAAAGAATGTTCCAACAATAATAATGAAAGTTTATTGCTTGCCCATTGGGGAAATAACTCTTGATACATATGAACTTTTCAAAGAACATTTTGTGTCCATTATTTTGAGTATATTAACTAACAGACAGTTTAATCCACCCTACCTCCAGTTCTTTGCTTGCTTTTGTATGATTTAAGTTTCCAAAAAATCCAGAGGCATTTTCAATGCTGCTTCATTAACCATAAGGATGTCTGTTAACAGTTTGAACCTAATCAATCCTACAGTTCTTATTAGAGCAAAATGCTCATTATCTGGGAGATTTTTTGCTTTTTGAAATAAAATTACAAGACTGGGGGTTTATTTTACAGTCCCTCTTGAATATTTCTGAGATGATCTGCAATGTGGGCAACCCGGGGCTCCCTCCCCAGCCCTGTGGCAGGGCCCCCAGCTGCTGACAGCAGGGCTAAGCTGGCAAAAGGTCAGGAGGCTGCATTTCACTGAAGATGGATCGCACAGATGAATATTGCGCCTGCTTAATGAAGTCAAGGCCATGGATTTGGGGCCTTTTATGGTTTTTCTTGTTTCACTCAATTTCACCTTCACAGACCACGCCACTAATCCCAACCAATCATTTTGTAGATATGTGCAACTGGTGACTAAGGGACTAGATGAAAGTAAATGAATCTAAAAAACAGTGACCAGAAATCAGAAATCTCTGTGCGTATAACAAACTCAGAATTTAAAAAAAAAAAAAAAAAAAAGCGTGCAGAGTGTCTCATGTGATCCCTGCAGAAACTCTGTGAGATACATGGAGCTGACATTCCTACCCTCATCCTGCAGATAAGAAAGCTAAAACTAAGACATTAAGTAAAGTCTCAGGATTAAAATTCAGATTTTTTTTATCATCTGACTGCTCTTTCTACTGTAGTCATCTAACCCTCCCAGGATCTCATTTAATTCTCACAAGAATCCTATGAAGTAAGACAGGCTGTATAAACAAGTGGGTCGATTTTTCCGGAGTCATTTTTTTTTTTTTTTTGAGATGGAGTCTCACTCTGTTGCCTAGGCTGGAGTGCAGTGGTGCAATCTCGGCTCACTGCAACCTCTGCCTCCCAGGTTCAAGCGATTCTCCTGCCTCAGCCTTCTGAGTAGCTGGGACTACAGGCGCACACCACTATGCCCAGCTAATTTTTGTATTTTTAGTAGAGACGGAGTTTCACCATGTTGGCCAGGATAGTCTTGGTCTCTTGACCTTGTGATCCGCCCCCTTTGGCCTCCCAAAGTGCTAGGATTACAGGTGTGAGCCACCATGCCTGGCCTCCAGGAGCCATATTAATGCAACTAGAGGAGCAGGTGCTCTCAAGCCCCTCCTTAGAATTCGGCTGAACCCCCTGGTTATCCAAAACGCTATATTTTTCAGTCTTGTCTAAATCAATCATATTCATGGATGTGGCATCAACTCAATGGTGCATGTTTAAAAGTGATGAAATTCTAGTCAGTTGTATGTATCTGGGCTCATCAACACAGACTGGTGAGTGGAAGGGGGCTCAGAAGTGCACATTCAGCATCTTAGGAAAGCTCCTGCATAGTTATTAGAGTCAGACCAATTGAGTCTCTGGTTGCTTCTAATTCTGGTGCAAACATTGGGAACATTTCCTCCCAGAAATGAGCTATACATAAAATTCAGGGTATATGCTGTTTTGTATTAGTTATGCTTAGTCTCACACACGTTACCATACTCTCAAGAGGTGATTATTTCTTATTAGAACACATCATTTATAGTACTTGATTTCAGAATTTTCAAATAATAGCAAATTTAGCCCCAGTGTAGCCATGCCACCAAGTTGTTCAGAAGTCTCATTCAAACAGCGTTTTGAATTATCTACAGAATTTATTAATATTATTTGCATTTATTTTACTTATGTTTTTATAATTTTGTGTCCTAATTAGAAGGTCCTATTACGTGTTCCTAAGATAGAAGACTAATTTAATCTTACCTATCTATGGCCAGGTGTGGGATGCAAGATGTATAATAAATGGAAAAAAATCAAAGTGAGCAGTTGGCCAGTTATATATTCAATCTAGACAACTGAAGTTAAAGCCTTACTTTTTCATCAATAGCAGAAGGGTTGAAATTTCATTCATTATATTTATGTCAAAATTAAGAGAATTAATTCATGTGCCTAAGTCAGAACTGTCATTATCATAGGGTGGTTATTTTCCATTTCCATTTATAAAATCAAAATGGATGAGGTTATTTTCTAGGACTGCACTGTCCATTATGGTAAGCTACTAGACATATGCGGCTATTTAAATTAAAATTATGTAATCAAAATTAAATAAAATTAAAAATCCATTTCCATATTTTAAATCCTCAATAGCCATGTGGTTAGTGGCTATTGTATTGGACCATGGAGATTTATAGAATATTTTTGTCACTGTAGAATGTTCTATTGAACAGTGCTGTTCTAGAGCAAACAATTGGAATTCACACATACCACAGAAATACATTCTACATCCAATCATATAGTTGTTTGTAAAACACCATATACAAGTTAGTGACAGTGACTTGAAGCACCATCCTGCTGGGGCTTGGGCATCAAGGAAGGATGGTCTGCAGACTTCTGAGTGTGGACTGGCCCTGTATGTCATGGGAGAGGATGATGAGACAAATCTCTGGAGAAAGGGCAGGTGCAGATAAGCCATTTCCATTTTCCACTCCTGCAGCTCCTACAACCTCGAGTCCAGACCTGCCGCCAAGACGTGCTTGTACAGAAGCCCAAACCAAAGCACATTTTGGATTAATTCTCTGGCCGTAATTTCTTTGCAAAATCTATCTTGTGCCTTTGATTAAGGACTTTCTTTCATTTTTGCCATGAATTTTAATGAATCTGAACTTAACAGTATTTTCCACCAACCAGAACATTTAGCACAGGTATTGACCAAAAGAAATAAGGCTACAGACAAGCAAGAATCATAACAAAACTGAAAAATATAGTCCAGAGCTTCCCGCTGAACACTTCAAGTGAATGTCATTGGCTCATTCTCATTGACAATCAGCAAGTAAACATCCACAGACTAAAGTAAGGTCTCTTCCTACTCTGGGAAAGGTGGGACCGTTCTTCGGTATTTGTCATATTAGCCACTTTAAACTTGTAAAAACTGAAAAGTAATAAATCACCAATCATCTTCTGTTCTCCGATGTACTAGGACTCTGCTATATTAAGAAAGAGATTGAGGCAGAATGTTTTCACAAGATTGCTCAAAGTCATTTGCAGCAAGCACATGAGATATACAACTCTCATTGCTTTTACCACATAATTCTTCAAAGCGGCCTTATTGGGCACGTTTTATTTTCTTGGTAGACTGTAAACCCCTTGAAACTTCTAATTATACATATTTGCATCCCAAAGTATCTTATACAGCAGGAGGTGCTCCGTACCTTGGTTCAACCTTATCAATATTCATTGAACAAATGAATGAATGAATGCATAAAGGAGATCCCTGGTAACAAATTTGTCTAGCCTAATTATGGTAAGTTTTGGCTGATAGGTATAGAAGAGTGGGGGGTGGGGGGAGAGGTGCAAAATTTGAGAAGAAACATAGATTGTGAGCTCATTGAAAAGGTATCATTTCAAAGTTTCCTTTGAATCTCCATAGGGATATGATGAAAGAGAAAATATTTTTAAGGGCAACTGTGAATTTCAATTACTGGAGCAAAGGATCAGAGAAGAGTTGCATCCAATCTATTGTCTTTCAAAAGAATTTCTTTGCTGACATTCTGCCTGGAAGTAGGAAACATAAAAATATTGTATTAATTTGTAGTGTATAATTTTGTATTAATAGCCAAGTGTGAAAATAGGATGAAAATAGGATAAACATAATTGAACTGAAGCCCATATACTTTTTCACAAACTTGAATGAAAATGAATCCCAAAATGAAAGTGACCACTTTGTAATCTATCCTCATACTCAGATCACCCCGATAAGTCAGCATTCAACCCAATCTTCAATATTTCCAAGTAAAGAGAACCACAGGGGTATGTTAAAGGCCGTAAAAGGGAGTTTAAGCAAATATTTCTAACCTCTTTTGTGTTTTAACAATGCCAGTCACCAACTTAAGCAAGTTTTTTGATGCAACTTTCTAGGTCATGTATCTTTAAATCACCATGGCTCATATTTGTCTCTGTTCCAACTGTTTTCTGGTGTCTCTCTTGCTGAAATGGTTTCAATTAGAGCCTGGAAAGGGTTGATACAGAACTCTTGCACAGTGCTTGCCAACATGGGAATTGGTTTTAAACACTGCTGTTTTTCATCCAGAAAAAAATTCTCCCTTCCCGCCCTTGAGTTAGAAGAGATTATTCTCAGACAGGCGTTTAGCTGATTTTTAATGTCAAAGAAACTTAATTTGCAAACTCGTTAGAAACTCTTTAGTAAAAGCCGCCTAGTAAAACAGATGATTAATATTGGTAAGCTCCTCATTTGCATATTAATTAGTCTCCATACTCAACTAATTAAAACTGCACTGCCTATTTGTGGACTTTCTTCTAGACTGCAGCCTTGTTTCTGTGAATAAGCTTGTATTTTAACTAAAATAAGGGTTAGTGATTATGACTGTACTTTTCTTAACATACCGATTTTTCCATCTGTGACACTTAGGACTCCTCAAGGTCCTAGAACCATCTTGAAACTACCTTTGCACAAATTATAACAGTGAGAAAACTGTGACATAGGAAAATTATGACAGCAAAAGAAATCTGTCTCAACCTACTCCATCTTGTTTTTAACATCCATGCTGTCCTTGTTCATTCCAGGGCATAGGCCAGGCTAACCATAAAAGGAATTTCGTTTATAGTTTAACTTTGAAACAAAGATGGTAATAGTCCCTTCCCAAAACAAACCCCCTTTTTTCCTGGGAACCAGACCACCTTTGTAAAACTAACAAATTAGCCACGAGATTAGAAATTATGGCTCAGGAGTCATGCAGCCAGAGGCCACAAGATTCTAAACTTCCTGATATGCTTTGTATCTGTGTTTCCACCCAAATCTCCTGTCAAATTGTAATCCCCAGTGTTAGAGGTGAAGCTTGGTGGAAGGTGATTGGATCATGGGGGTGGATTTCTCATGAATGATTTAGCACGATCTCCTTTGGTGCTGTTCTTATGACGGTGAGTCTTGTGAGATGTGGTTGTTTAAAAGTGTGTGTTACCTCCCCCTACCCATACCCGCACTCTCTTGCTCCTGCTTCTGCCATATTAGATGCCTGGTCCCCTTTTGCCCTTCAGCCATGATTGTGAGCTTTCTGAGGCCTCCCCAAAAGCAGAAACCATAATGCTTCCTGTACAGCCTGCAGAACCATGAGCCAATTAAATCTCTTTTCTTTATAAATTACCCAGTCTCAGGTATTTCTTTAAAGCAATGCAAGAACAGACTAACATACTCCACAACTGCTCCAACAAATAACATCACTATTGTAAAACCTAAGACTGGTGTTTGAGATATTTTTCAGACCCTGCATTTTGATGAACAAACTGGCACCACCCAGACTGGTAAACTGGCCCAACTAGTTCTGCGATCCCACCCAGAAACTGAAGACAGCAAGAAGAACCTGCTTCGACCCCTCTATGAAGAATCTGCTTCAGCCCCCACCCAACCAAAGCATTCGTCTGCTCCCTAGCCCCCTGCTCACCACATTACCCTTAAAAAACCCTAGTCTTCAAATTTTTTGGGAGGCCGATTTAAGTAATAAAACTCTGGTTTTCTGTTTAGCCAGCTTTGCATTTATTAAACTATTTCTCTATTGTAGTAATGCTGTCTTAGTAAATTGGCTCTGTCTGTGCAACAGGCAGGAACAACTGTGAGGGCAGTTACAATCGCTAAGCAGCCATTTTATTGGGCCAAATCACTTTTGTCCCAGTATAGCCATATGTTGCTTAATGACGTGAATATGTTTTGTGAAATGCATCATTAGGTGACTTTGTCATTGTGTGACATCATACAGTGTGCTTATACAAACCTAGATGGCACAGCCTACTATACACCTAGGCTATACAGTTTAGCTCATTCCTCCTGGGTTACAAACCTGTACAGTATGTTACAGCACTGACTACTGTAGGCGATTGTAACACAATGGTAAGTATTTGTTTATCTAAAAGTATCTAAATATAGAAAAAGTGCAGTAAAAATACAGCATTATAATCTTATGGGACCACCACGAGAGCTGTGGTCTGTTGGTGACTGAAACCATATTGTGCAGCACATGACCGTATTTGTGAGCTTCTTCAGATTTTGATGGGAAGAAAACAGTTGGATGACACAGTGACTGGCAATAATTAAAGTGAAAAGGTACCAAATTGTATCTTAATATTTGATGTTTTTAAGTCTTGTTCTAGGCCGAGTGCAGTGGTTCACACCTGTAATCCCAGCACTTTTGGAGGCCGAGGTGGGCGGATTACCTGAGGTCGGGAGCTCGAGACCAGCTTGACCAACATGGAGAAACCCCGTCTCTACTAATAATAAAAAAATTAGCCAGGCATGGTGGCACATGCCTGTAATCCCAGCTACTCGGGAGGCTGAGGCGTGAGAATCGCTTGAACCCAGGACGCGGAGGTTGCGGTGAGCCAAGATCATGCCACTGCACTCCAGCCTGGGCAACAAGAGTGAAACTCCATCTCAATAAATAAATAAATAAATAAATAAATAAATAAGGTAAATCTTGCTATATAAATGAATATACCTTTCCAGTATAATTTTTTATATTTAAACTTAGCTACTTTAAAATTATTTAATCATTATTTTACTATTTAATTTTTAGTAAAGAATTATTGGGTGGGAAAGCAGGCTAATTTATTGTTAAGAATTATGCTTGCAGAAAACCTAGTGGTTTGGATCACAAGACCCTAGCTTTTATTGATGAGAATGAATTTCCACTGTAGACAAAACAAAACCAACTAAATAAACAAAAATAAAAATACCTATGAAAGGCCAGGCATGGTGGTTCATGCCTGTAATCCCAGTACTTTGGGAGGCCGAGGCAGGCAGATCACGAGGTCAGGAGTTCGAGACCAGCCTGGCCAACATGACAAAATCCCATCTCTACTAAAAATACAAAAATTAGCCGGGCATGGTGGCGGGCATCTGTAGTCCCAGCTACTTGGGAGGCTGAGGCAGGAGAATTGCTTGAACCCGGGAGGCGAAGGTTGCAGTGAGCCAAGATCCCACCACTGCACTCTAGCCTGGGTGACAGAGTGAGACTCTGTCTCAAAAAAACAAAACAAAACAAAACAAAACAAAACAAAACACCAGCTATGGAAAGAAACAACCTTTACGTACAGAGTTGTCAAGTGAGATTCAGGAGAAATTATATCAGTCCAATAATTGAGTGACATTGACCAAATTGCTGAATTTCTCTTTCCTGTGTTACAACAGAAAATAAATATGCACAGAATATCAACATCAGGCATTTTCCTGTGACACTCTCTCCCCAAATTGAGTAAGGTGTCACTGTTAGATTCTTCTATAGCCCCCCATATTCACTCTTCTCATAGCCTGTACTTCATGGTACTATAGTCATATCTTTATTTGTTCCTACTCTTTATTGGATGCTTCTTCACAGCACAGTCTCTGTCTTGTCTATCATTTTATCTCCCAATGCTTAGCATTATCACAGGCATTATATATTCCAGTGCCTGTGATATTTAAATAATTGCCAAATAAATAAATGAATAAACAAATATATTAGTACATTGATAAAAAATAAATAAGGCATGCGTTTTAATTATTTATGACTGTATGACAAAAAGCTCCAAAACTTAGAGACTAATAACAATAATTTACTATTTCTCATGATTCTGTGAGTTGCCTGGAAAGCTCTTCTGCTGTTTCACCTGAGCTCACTTATGGTACTGTATTCAGTTGGGGGATTTCCCAGGGGTTGAGCTCAGTTGAGACAGCTGAGGATCTGGACCTTTCTCTCCGTATGTCTTTCATCTTCAGGTTGGCTCCTTGGACTTCTTAACGTGGTGAGAGCAATGTGCCAATGTGCAGACACTGAACTTACATCATGTTTGCTGACGTCCCTTAGGCCAAAGCAAATCATTCCGCCAAGCCTAGAATAAATGTGGGAAGAAATTACACATGGGCATGAATACTGTATTTGGGAGACCCTGAGTGTAATAATGAACCACAAATGTCTCTACCTTAAGGGATTTCTTAATCCAGGGGTGTTCAGTCGTTTGGCTTCCTTGGGCCACATTAGCATTGTCTTGGGTCACACATAAAATACACTAATACAATAGCTGATGAGCTTTAAAAAAATCACAAAAAAGGCCGGGCGCTGTGGCTCATGCCTGTAATCCCAGCTCTTTGAGAGATGGAGGTGGGCAGATCACGAGGTCAAGAGATTGAGACCATCCTGGCCAACATGGCGGAAACCCACCTCAACTAAACATAAAAAATTAGCTGGACGTGGTGGCGCACCTGTAGTCCTAGCTACTCAGGAGGCTGAGGCTGGAGAATCACTTGAACCTGGGAGGCAGAGGTTGCAGTGAGCCGAGATTGCACCACTGCACTCCAGCCTGGGTGATAGAGTGAGACTCCGTCTCAAAAAAAAAAAAAAAAAAATCATAAAAAAACCTCATAATGTTTGAAGAAAGTTTACTGATTTGTGTTGGGCCACATTCAAAGCCATCCTAGGCCACATGTGGCTCACAGACTGCGGGTTGGATAAGCTTGTCCTAATCAAAGCAGATGAGTAAGTATACAGCTAACGTTCTGTAATAAATGTTATGCCAGAGATAACGACAAACTGCTTAGGATATAGGTATAGACAGCATTAGAGCCAGGAGGTCTTATTTTGAACCTCTCTCCTTTTATTAATTGCTGTGTGACCTTAGCTAAGTTACTTAATCTGTCAAAATAGTGGCTTTATAATTCTAAAAATAGGTATAAGGCCTACTTGGTATTTGTCACAACTTCCTTCCAATATGACATACTGTTCTACAGAGGCTTGAAAAGCTAAAACCTGTATTTATCAGACTCCTTTGCAGCTAAAGCTCTTGACGTGACTTAGATCAAGCGATTAAATATGTACTATGAGAACTGACTTTGAAACTGAATCAAATGGGAAAATATGAAGCGGCTTGAAGGGCAGTGAAGGGCATCAGCTTTTGCTGGAAGGATCTAGCAGCTGTAGCATAACTCAGGGGCCAACAGTGCTGGTGATGGAGTCATGTTCCAGTTACATGGCTTTGACATCACAATCTATGAGTCTGCAGTAGGCATGGCACCTTCTGGATGCCTAGTGTTCCACCTATAGTAGAGAGAGCAGTCCCCTGGGCAGGCTAATTCTTTTTTTTTTTTTTTTTTTTTTTGAGATGGAGTTTTGCTCTTGTGGCCCAGGCTGGAGTGCAATGGCACCATCTCGATTCACCACAGCCTCCGCCTCCCAGGTTCAAGTGATTCTTCTGCCTCAGCCTCCCGAGTAGCTGGGATTACAGGTGCCCAACACCACACACAGCTAATTTTGTATTTTTAGTAGAGACTGAGTTTTGCCATGTCGGTCAGGCTGGTCTCAAACCTCAGGTGATCCGCCTGCCTCCGCCTACCAAAGTGCTGGGATTACAGGCGTGAGCCACCACGCCTGGTCCCTGGGCAGGCTAGTTCTATGGTAGTGAACCGGGAGCCATTCCTGGAGGTCTTGTCTAAAGCCGCTTCATTTAGACCTTTCAGCGCTTTTGTAGGCATCAAATTCCTTTTCTGCTTAAGGTGCCGAGAGTAGTTTCTGCTTTCTGGACTCAGCCCTTATGGACAGGTTGCTTTCCAATATTGTTGTGAAGTTTACTAGAGACACTTTATGTAAAATTGATTCATGCTTGGGAAGTGCTTATTTAGTAAATACTAATGTTCCTTCTCTTTTAATTTTTATATACAAAATAACAGATGAAACCTCCAGATGTTTTTAAAGATTCTGACTATCTCTTAGTGTTTAGTTGGCATGCAAACACAATCTTTAAACAAAAACTTCCAGTCACACTAATATACAAACATGGAAATAGATTCAGAGATGCAAAATACATCCTATTCTTAATCACCTTTTAACAAAGACTATGATCATGTTTTAAGATTAAGTGCCTGATCTTAACCTTGGGCAAAGCATTTTACTGCCTCAATTTCTTCATTAAGGGCCTCAGTGTCCTCATTTATCAAGTAAAGGAGTTGGATTTACATAATTTCTAAGACTTCTTCCTTCCTTCCCTGCTTCAAAACTGTGTGTTCTTTAAAGCACTAAGCAATTACCTCCCACTGCTGGCCTACATATATGCAGTCAAAGTTTATCACTGGTTTCTAGGCTTTGCTAGAGGTCTGAAATTGCATAAAAAGAGTTGACCCAGTGTCTTTATGAACTTGTTAGTTCTCAAGTAAGCTAGGATAACCACTCCCTCTCATAAATCATGTTTTAGCTCTTTTATCGATAATAATATATTTTCCTGACCAAACGAATATGGATCCAACACTCCTAAACATAATTCCTCTCCCCCTTCTAACACTTAAGCAAGCACTGTCATCATTATCATTGATAACCTTTATTACACAATTGCTATCTGTTGAGCCCTTATATTTTCTTGTTTGCATGACTTATTGCCAATTTAACTTCCACAACACCCCATACACTTTTTTGATATGATGAGACTAAGGCTGAAAGCAGTTAAGCAAGTTATCCAAGGTCACAGAATTACCAAGTGGCAGAGTTAGATCTTGACTAGGTTTATTTGAACTGAAAGTTTCTTAACAACTACATTAGATGACTTCTTAATAACAATACTAAGTAGTAGTAGTATTGAAAATAGTATTATTTTAGCTAACCTTTATTGAGTGCTTACTATATGCCAAGTACTCTGCTGACTTATTCATATCTGAATTCTCATAATCTATAGCTTAAACCCTATTATAACCTCCATTTTATAAATGAAAAAAATTGAAGCTTGTTAATTTTAAGTGTGTCTTTTTTTTTTCTTTTTTTTTGAGACAGGGTCTCACCCTGTTACCCAGGCTGGAGTACAGTGGCAGGGTCCCGGCTCACTGCAATCTCTGCCCTCTGCCTCCCAGACTCAAGCATCCTCCCACCTCGGCCTCCCAACTAGCTAGGACTACAGGGGTGCACCACCATGCCTGGATAATTTTTGTATATTTTTTGGTATAAGCAAGGTTTCAACATGTTGCCCAGGCTTCAAACTAACAGGCTCAAGTCATACACCCGTCTCAGTCTCCCAAAGTGCTGGGATTACAGGCATGAACCACTGAGCCTGGCCTAAGTGTGTCTTGACCAAAATTATTCAGCTCCACTAGTGGAGGTGGACTGTGAACCTCAGCAGTATGTAAACCACAGTGTGTTCACCTGCCATGCCTTGTTGCCTCCTGTCTCCTTATAGTGATGATATTGAAGGAAAAATCTTGACTCTGCTTTAATTTATGGACAAAGTAATTTGTTTGCATATTTAAAAGCTGTATAAGTAACAAAGTACTTATGGCACTCCCCCACAATTGATTCTGCCCATGAGTGTGCCACCACACCACGCCTGAGAATCACTCACACGGAGACTAATGAGTACACATAGAGGGAAAGAATGTGTAGGTAAGAAAAGCCATGCTATGAAGCCGGTTGCAGTGGCTCATGCCTGTAATCCCACCACTTTGGAAGGTTGAGGTGGGCGGATCACTTGAGGCCAGGAGTTTGAGACCAGGCTGGCCAACATGGTAAAACCCCTTCTCTACTAAAAATAAAACCAGATGTGGTGGTGTGCCCCTATAGTCCCAGCTATTCTGAATTCTGAAGGTCGAGGTATAAGAATCACTTGAGCCCAGGAGGTGGAGGTTGTAGTGAGCCAACCTGTGTAGATTGTGCCACTGCACTCCAGCCTGGGTGACAGAGTGGAACTGTCTCAAAAAGAAAAAGAAAAAAAGAAAATCTTTGGTATGAACACACACTTCCCTTCTTCTTTCTTTTTTTTGTGTGTGTGTGTGTGTGTGAAGACCATAACAACCTTTTTAATTAATTAATTTGTTTACTTTTAAGCTACTTCTGAATAACATAACAACCTTTATTATTTTCCTGCTAGAGCTACAGAATTTCTGATCCTATTTCTATTAGGGTGGCAGTGATTATGGGAAACCACTTTATATATCCCTTTTAAACATAACTTACTATCTTTTTCTTTTTTTTTTTGCGATGGAGTCTTGCTCTGTGGCCCAGGCTGGCGTGCAGTGGCACAATTTCGGCTCACTGCAACCTTCGCCTCCTGGGTTCAAGCAAGTCTCTGCCTCAGCCTCCCAAGTAGCTGGGATTACAGGCGTCTGCCAGTAGGCCTGGCTAATTTTTGTATTTTTAGTAGAGATGGGGTTTCACCATTTTGGCCAGGCTGGTCCTGAACTCCTGACCTCGTGATCCACCCGCCTCGGCCTCCCAAAATACTGGGATTACAGGCCTGAGCTACCGCATCTGGCCCTTAAACATAACTTTCCATGTTGTATAGACGTTAGTTTATAATTTATGGGTTTTTTTGGAAAAAAATATAGCCCTTTTAAAATCTGAATCAGTCTTATAAATGAACTAGATGCCTATTAGATTTAATAAGAAAAAAAGTATAAATCTAAGCAATTAATTATTAAGCACCTAACAGCCAAATACAGCACCTGTGGGCAGAGAGGCCCTCTCCTTTGAGGAGGTGAAAACTAATTGCAATAGCAGACATGCTGAGAAGTCACACTGGGAGGCATGGAGTGCACATAGCAGTTGTCATTTTCCATTTGCTGAGCCACATTAAAAGGAAAGGTAGAGATCTAAGGAAAAGGTATTTAAAACACCTTGGGAAATTTATTTAATAACCAAGCATGATAAAAAGATGGGTGATAATGAAAGCCAGTAAGAAAAGTGGTAAGGGGATATTTAATCTGGGTTTCAGGAACTCTGAGCCTTGAGGCTTTTAATCTCTGAAAGGTCACAGGTGTAGCACACAGTAGGTGCTCAAACATCATTAAAATAACCAGCTAATGGATGAATGGATGGATGGCTTTTTCCCCTAAGTTTAAGAAAAGAGGAAGTTTGATATTTGTAAATATTATTGAAGATAGTACCTATTATAGACTAAATGTTTATGTTACCCCCAAACTCAGATGTTGAATCCCTAGCCCTCAGTGTGATGGTATTTGAAGATGGGGCCTGTGGAAGATATTTAGGATTAGATGAGGTTATCAGGGTGGGGCCCTGCTCCGATGGAAGTCGGGCCATTATAAGAAGAGACACAAGAGAGTTTGTTCTGTCTCTTACTCTATGCATACAAACTGAGGAAGAGCCATGTGAGGACACAGCAAGTCAGATGGAGAGCCCATGCCAGGAACTGAATAGGCTAGCGCCTTGATCTTGTACTTCCCAGTCTCCAGAACTGTTAGAAATTAATTTCTCAGCCTGGCCAACATGGCGAAACCCCATCTCCACTAAAAGTACAAAAATTAGCCGGGCACAGTGGTGGGTGCCTATAATCCCAGCTACTCAGGAGGCTGAGGCAGGAGAATTGCTTGAACCTGGGAGGCGGAGATTGCAGTGAGCCGAGATAGCACCACTGCACTCCAGCCTGGGCAGCAAGAGTAAGACTCTGTCTCAACAACAACAACAAAAAATTTAATTTCTGTTGTTTAAACCACTCGGTCTGTGGTATTTTGTTATGGCAGCCCACACAGGCTAAGATTATACCTATACCTAAGTCTTCACATATCTTTAAAGCTTGTGCTACTTGGGTACACATATAATTATAGAATAGTACATAGATTATACATTGTAAATATACACACATATAAATATTGGTCATTTTAATTTCTAAAAAATAGTTACTTTTGAATGTAAAATAACTTACCAATTGAATGAAAATTGTACTACTTCCTATGACTTAGAGGACTACATCCAAGAAGCAGTTGGAATTCAAACCATGGGGCCATACCTAGGGCCCCTCAGTTAATGTGGTGCTATAATATCCAACCTGTAAGCAGTATATCAAGGGAGGAATCCAGGTCTCTTGAGTATAGGCGAGGCGCAAACCCATACTTCATAGTGCACTTTCATTTGTCTCTCTCTTTATTTTTTCCTTGGGACACATAATGATAGAAAACTAATCAGAGGCTAGTGGCCATGACCTGGGTGGGGTGTGCTAGATGCAATATCGGGGAGCCGTAAGGGCTTTCAGTGGAGATTCAAAGTCCTTGGGGACTGTTTCTGGGGACAGGGCCTTGCTGGCAACTTCAGAGCTGGATTTCTCTCTCATAGTAAATACAAATCAACCCTAAGCATCGGATAGACAGAGTGCTAATTAAGTCCCTAGTTATGAGAGCTCTTGCTTTATGCGTGGGAACAGGAGCAGTTCCTTCCTTGGGTTTACATAGCCAAGAGCTGGTAGCTTTTTAAAAATTTGTCATAAAGGTGAATATCTCCCTGAGAGCATGGTATGATAAGAGTACCAAAATCATAGAGACAAGGTTAGAGCTCATCTCTGTTTCTTATTAACTATGATCCTTAGAATGTTGTTATAGTTTACTGAGACTTTTTGCTTCTCTGCAAAATGGGGCTAATAATGGAGCTAATAATTTCTGCTCTACCTGCCTCAGCAGGTTAATCTCAGAAACAAGTGAGGAACATTTGGGCATGAGAAAACCTTTTAGGAATATAATTATAATTCTTTACACCAGCAGTTGGCAAACTCTGGCCCACAGGTCAAATCTGTCTCACTGCATGTTTTTGTATGGTCTACAAGCTAAGAATAGTTTTCACATTTTTAAATGGTTGAGAAGAAGGATATATTATGATGTGAAAATTATATAAAATTCAAATTTCAGTGTCCAAATGAATGAGTATAAATGTTCACTTGTTTACATATTATCTATAGCTTATCTTATATCTTAACACTACCATGTTAAAGTTGAGTATGGCCCATAAAATATTTTCAGTCTGGCCCTTTACAGAAAATATTTGTCAAGCCCTGCTTTACATAAGTGTGTAAATCAAGGTTTTTCAGAGAAATAGAACCAGCAGGAGATATACATTAGGCTGTTCTTGCATTACTATAAAAAATACGTGAGGCTGGGCAATTTATAAAGAAAAGAGGTTTAATTGGGTCACAGTTCTGCAGGTTTTACAGGAAGCATGGTGCTGATGTCTGCTCAGCTTCTCATGAAGCCTCAGGGAGCTTTCAATCTGGAAGAAGGCGAAGGGGGAACAGGCACACCGCATGGCAAAGGCAGGAGCAAGTGAGAGGGTGTGAGGAGGTGCCACACACTTTTAAATGACCAGGTCTTGTGAGAACTTGCTATCTCGAAGGCAGCACCAAACCATGAGGGATCCATCACCATGACCTAAACACCTCCCACCAGGCCCCACCTCCAGCACTGGGGAATCACAATTCAACATGAGATTTGAGTGGGACGAATACCCAAACTATATCAAGGTATATCTCTATATATCCCAGTATAGGATACACACACACACACACACACACACACACACACACACACACACACGAGGAGAGAGAGAGATTATGGGAATCTGTTCATGCTATTATGGAGGCCAAGAAGTCCCATGATCTACCATTTCTAGGATGGTGGTATAATTTAGTCCAGGACTGAAGGCCCAAGAACCAAGAGCGCAGATGTCCAAGGGCTGAAGATAGATGTACCAATTCAGAAAGAGAGAGAATCAATCCTTTCTCCACCTTTTTGTGCTATTTGGGCCCTCAGTGAATTGGGTGATGCCTACTCATATTGGTGAGGACAGATCTTCTTTACTCAGTCATCTGAGTAAATGTTTCTGTCTCCCAAGGCTAGTTCAATAGGTTCATGAATAACCATCACGGGCCCCAGTGATAGAGCAAGTATATTCATAGGCTTACCATCATGGACTTTGCTTCTGTCCTTGGGGAAGAGGTGCTATTGTCACTGGCTATCAGCACTTCTGAGCGACCAACTTGTTCTCAGTGTTAACTAATCCTGGGGTTTGAATATGTAACCATATTCCCTAGGCACCCAGCCAGTCCTCAGTAACACTGGACTCCTACTGCAAGTGCGAAGGCAGCAGTCCATTCTCTCTAGAACAAATCTATGCCCTGGGCTCAGAGTTGCCGTCCCTGTTCACCATGCTTCATGATTCTGCCCTCATGATCTGTAGAAGCAACGGATGCCGAGGACACCAACAGGCGTCCCACCAGCCTGGTTCTGGCCAAAGAGCTGACTGCTCTCTGAAAGAAGTAAGGCAATAAATGGAATTTACAGGACTTGTTCCTCATCATTCGAAGCTGCTGGCCTTACAGAACAGTAATGACAATTCACATTTACACGCTGGGCACTCCTCTAAGAACTTCCCATGTGACAACTTATTTAACCCTTAAAACAGCCTTTTGAGATAATTACCATAATTATATTAATTTCTAAGAAGAGGACACTAAAGCAAGTATGGTTAATAGACTGACTCTTGTCACTCAGTAAGTGGAGTCTGAGACTTGAACCCAGACAGTTCAGCTCCAGAGCCTGTGCTCGTAACTGCTACTACTCATAACTACTACTACCCATAACCACACTGCCTACAATAGAGGAATGGAACTGCCCTTCAAAGGAACCATTATGGTGTCTTATTAGCGAGAAAGGCAGGTGAGGTTACAGTGTGGTTCTAGGGGGTGAAGTTTAGTTTTTGAACAAGTTGTCAATTCCTGGTGTCATTTCTGCCATAGCAAGAACATACTCATCTGTGGATCAAGAGGGTGGAAGCTGGAGTTATGCCCCACTTCCACGTGGGAGGTTTTGCTTATGTTCTCCATAACTCAGGGCTCCACTGACAGAGAGCATTTAGAATCAAAGGAGGAATCATCACAGGGAATAAAGTAATGGCTCCACTGAATTAGCAGCTGAATTATTGGCCCATTTTAGACTTCTCATGACAGTGGTGAAAAAGGGGAGCTCTGGAATAGATCAGGCTGCTTGAGCTCAACTATTTCAAGGGAATATATTAGTTAGGGTGCAACTGGCTTTAAGTAACGATGACAGCAATACATTTAAAAATGACCCAATCATAACAACCTAAATCATTGCGGTCTGGAGGAAGACAGTCCACAGGTGGATTCAGTGGTTCAAAGATATCATCCAGGCCAGGCGCGATGGCTCACGCCTGTAATCCCAGCACGTTCGGAGGCCGAGGCAGGTGGATCACAAGGTCAGGAGTTCAAGACCAGCCTGACCAATATGGTGAAACCCCACCTCCACTAAAAAATACAAAAATTAGCTGGGCATGGTGGCGTGTACCTGTAGTCCCAGTTACTCAGGAGGCTGAGGCAGGACAATCACTTGAACCCAGGAGGCGGAGGTTGTGGTGAGCTGAGATTGTGCTACTGCACTCCAGCCTGGGTGACAGAGTGAAACTCCATTTCAAAAAAAAAAAAAAAATCATCCAAGAACCAGGTTCTTCCCAGCACCCTCCTCCCTTGGCTGCTTGGTGATGCCTCTGCTAACAGTGCCAAGATGGCTGCCACAGAACCTGAAATGAGTGAACGCGTGAGTGAAGCAAAGGACTGGGGACAGTGCGGAATCTATTTCAGCGACTGGCTCCTGTAGTTTCCAGGCCAACAGTTCCCTGTGGCAGCATCAACCATCCAGTGCTGGTGGTGGTGCCGCCAGGATGTCCACGACTCAGCTGTGCAGCAGTCTTCTCACCAGGTAGTCCCATTGGTGTGATTTTGGTTGTGGCTCTCACTTCCTCATCTCCATTTGTTCCTAGTCATTTTCTGACCCCGATTCTCTAAGCCCTCCCAGTGAGTCAGTGAGCTACCTGATATCTCTTTGGTTCTCTTTTCCCTGCTTATATAAGCAAGAATCAATTTCTGATGCTGTAGCTAAGAAATCTGACTGATAACATGGCTGTTTAATTGATGTGTTGAAAGTAAGGTTTGCTTTCTTTTCGGTGTTTAAAAATTTTTTTAAAATTATTTATTGATTTTTTTTTTATAGATGGGGGTCTTGCTATGTTGGCCAGGTTGGTCTTGAACTCCTGGCCTCAAGTGATCCTCCCACTTTGGCCTCCCAAAGTTCTGGGATTACAGGCGTGAACCACTATACCCTGCCTCTTTTTGGTGTTTTCAGTGGGTTTCAAAAGATTGCCAGAGGGCAAATACACTTTTACTAGAATGTAGGCTTTACCAAGTCTCTAGTTCATTTTAATGGCTTCCTGCCAGTGACATTCAGGCCACACAAGTCCTGAAAAATATTCTGGGAAAGAGGCATAGCTGCTCACAAATACCATTTATTGAGGACTTACTATGAGCCGGGTACTATGAAAAGTAATTTAATATGGATTTAATTCTCTAATTCTCTAACACATGCTCTACATGTGTTATCTACATTTTACAGATAAGGAAGCTGGTATGTGGATCAGTAACATAGGGTACAATAGCAAATGATCCTGTGCTACTCGACTGCAAAGGCCTGGGATCTTTCCAGTGTACTAGATCATTATTTTCATTTACTTACGTTGTCAGAAATTAAAGCAATAGATTGTGCCCTTCCAAAGTCTCCATAATACTGCTCAACCAACTGAAGTTGAAGTTGATATCAAAGACATCTATCTTGGAATCTATCCACAGGATTTTATCTATCCAAAGGACCATAAAGACATTGATCACTTTTTAATGTATGGTAAGGTCAGTGGCACAAACCCTGAGGTTACCTTTAAAGTGTGGCTCGGAGTTACCTAAGCTGGACCTGCCTTGCACTGGACTTGTTTATCATGCTGGATCACTCATATATCCTCTAAGAGAAACTTCACACCTCCATCCAGTCCCTATAGCTGAAGCAGGTACGTTTTATACTAATTTCCATAATTAATGAGCAAGGAACTACTTGCCTGAAGGTCATCAATTTATCGACTGGCCTGTGGCTTATGCAGCCTGTCTTAGAAAGATGGGTCATTCAGATAGGTCTTATCTAAGTTAGGAATTCGGAAACTGAGAAAGAGAGGGTGTTAGCAGTAGAGGTGAATGTAAAAGGATGCTTTGATGTAAAATTGATTCAAAAGTCACATGAAAGATAATGCTAGGAGGAGGTAAAGTTTATGCTCTCTGAAACAGAGGATGAGGAAGCTGTTTGGTGGAGAGAAGAGGATGCAAAAAATGGGCAGAGAGACATAGTGATATTCTGAGAGAGGGAGGAAAAACAGGAAGGGGAGGGAGAGAACGACCTGGGGCTTCCTGGATTTTCTGAATTTTCCAGGAAACTTTAGTGGATCCCTGTTCCTTAAACCCACTACACTTTTTGAAACTCTCTTTCTCATCAACCTTTAAAAGGAAACTTGTGAACTAATTTGTGTTTCATCTTTTTAGTTTTCCTTCATTCTTCCTCCTGTGACCTAACTAATCCAACAACTAGAACCAAGAGAAAAGTGAAATAGAAAGCAAGCCTGGATAATCCACAAACATAAAACCAGACACTGAAGGGTAAAACTTGATTATTTTGTGCTAAACCCGAGGTTTTATAACCCCTCTGCTCCCCTCTGTGGATAAAGGCAGAATTGAGAGGATTTTCATTCTATAAAATCCAAAAGCAGAAGCAAAATGAAATTCTTTTCTATGACTTTTTTTCATGACTATGAAATGAAAACATCAGTGTACTTCCTGATAAAAAATGTGGTTTTTTTTTTTCCTGATTCAACAGCCTCCCCCTCTTAAGTCTAAGGTGTTCTAAACACACACCTGGATCTCACCTCTAAAATGGCAGGCAGATGGTTTGAGAGGGAAAAGCCAGAGGGGGCAGTCTTTTTTGCATAGGTTAGCTAAAAGACTAACACCCCTCCTCCACATGAATCTACTTCACACCAAAGTAAAGAAAGGGAGGGCCTCTCTCCCTTTGTGACCCAATGATAATAATCCCCTATAGCAGCTGAAGAGTTGATGGAGGCTCTGAGAGTAGTTTCATCTCAGGCTGTTTGGCTTTCAAAGCTCCGTCCACCAACCTGCAGAGAAGGGTCTCCTGGATTCCTCTGTTTTTGTCTCCTATTTGCTATTTTCCCTTGCTCAGCATTGCACAGAATATAGGTTAGTAATGAAGAAACTGTGGTGCAAAGCTTAAGCCTCTGGACTCTAGAGACAAACCTCTAGGGTTCAAACCTTGCCTGCGCCACTTACAAATAGATTGATCTCTCTGAGCTTCAGTTTCCTCATCTGTAAAAACGCGGATATTATTACTTTCTACCTGTAGGACTAAGCGGGGTACTATTTGTAAGAGGTCCAGGATAATATCTAGTACATAGTGCACCATAGTAAGTGCTTGCAAAATCAACAAACCTGCTCCAAGGAAAGGAGACTCCTCTACAAAAGAAGACCCAGGCTGGTGGAAATAGAGCTTTCTTTGAAAAGAAATGAATTGTGCTTCTTGCTGCAGTGATTTGTTTTCTTTGCAGTAAATTTCCATTTCATAATTAATCTCTCTACGCCACTGAATATTCTAAAGTAAGAGGGTATTTCAAACAATAGGTAATGTGGTTTTGGAAAAAAGAAAAATTAAAACCAGAAAATGTACTGTTTAAATATAGTTTAATTAACTGGCAATTTTGGGCATGGAAATCAGCAAAAATAAAAGAGAATGAAAGAGTTCAAGGTAGTTGTGCCAAAAGACCTGGGCTGAATTCCAGCTCTGCAGCCTTTTAACTATTTTACCTCTGGCAAGGCCCTTACTGCCCACCCTGAGCTTCAGTATCTGCAAAACGGGGACACTTGTACCTATCTCCCAAGGAGGTCCTGAGAATGAAGTAAGATAACCTGGTACAGTAGGGGCTACAGGCTATGCATTCAATGACTCAACAAGTGTTAGAATTTACATTTGAAAACAGTTCCACCAAGCTCCTACACAGAGTCCTTCAGAGTTTGGCTGAGGACCCAACAACCTCTTTAGGCACACTTCTACCAAGCTGGGTCATCTGGTTTCCCACAACTGGCTGAGATGATGGGCAGTTCAAGAACACTTCAAGGAAAAACACACCGACTAGCAAGTGATAAAGGGGACAGGACTAAAAGAGACAAAATTACGTAAAGAAAGAGAAGGTAGAACACTTTGTAAAATAAGACAAAACAAATCCAAAATTTAATAGTTTGGGGTCTTTCAATGTAGACCATGTTCTCCTCTGAAGGACTACTACATCACAGCCCAGTGCAATGATTGGCATTCACATGATCCCAAGCCTGTTGTGCACTAAGATATCATTCAGACTCAAGTCTGAAAGATCCTGGTAGGGTGGAATGTGCTTGCACCTCAGGAGAAAGGGACTTGGAGGAAAGCACCAGACTATCTCAGGTTATTTGGAAATGAACTTCAAGAAGACTAGGAGCGAAAGAGAGGCTGCTTGAGGTCCCAGCTTCTTACAAGATCTTCAGAGATTTGAAGGGCCTGGAAGGATACAGTTGTACTGACTATACAGAGGAAGAAACATTTGCAACCTAGCTGAGGTGTGCTCCTAGCTACTGGAGGACAAGTTGAAACTGTTTCCCTTTGAAGAAGAAAAGAAGGTAAGTAATAGAAAGGGCTAGGTAGAAACATTTTTATTAACAATGTTTAGATTTTATTTGTTGAACAGATGCACTGTGGTGCACTGAAGGTACTAAACTCAGCTCAACTCCTGAACAGATCAGACCACCTTCTTGCAGGGACATGCAGTACAGAAGGTAGGCAGCCCCTCAGAATGGGGGATTCAGAGCTTGGCTGTGGAAGCCAGGTGCCTGGGTTCAAACTCAACTCTGACTCTTACTGTTTGCATGACCCCCAGCTTATTCTAACTTAATCTCTTCTATCTAAAAGAAACACCTTATAGCATTGTTGTGAGGATAATTGTGTTAATACACATGAGCCACTTAGAAGACTGCCTGGCACACTGCAGTATTTCCACCAGTGTTAGCTATTGTCAAATACATTCCTCACATCTGTTTTATCTTCTTGCGCTTCTAGGATTAGACGATTGGGTTGCCTCAAGTCCACTCACTACAAACAATGCTGTGATGAATACTTTCATGCATTCGTTTAATATGCATTTTATACAGGCTGTGCGCAGTAGCTCACACCTGTAATCTCAGCACTTTGGGAGGCTGAGGAGGGTGGATTACTTGAGTTTGAGACCAGCCTGGCCAACATGGTGAAACCCTGTCTCTACTAAAAAGACAAAAATTAGCTGGGCATGGTGGTGGGTGTCTGTAATCCCAGCTACTTGGGAGGCTGAGGCAAGAGAATTGCTTGAACCTGGGAGGGAGAGGTTGCAGTGAGCTGAGATGGCACCATTGCACTCCAGCCTGAGCAACAGAGTGAGACTCTGTATCAAAATAAATAAATAAATAAATAAAAAAGGACATTTTATTCAGTGCTTAATATTTGCTGGACAATGTTTCTTTCAGTCCTGTGCAAGAGTTTACCCAAGGCTTATGCCCAGGAATGGGTTGTTTACTCACCATAGACTGGCTATCTGCTCACAAATTTACACGTGTGCTAGCAGCTCTTGTTTCCTCAAATGTTTATCAACACTCAGTGTTATTAGACTTTAAAATTTTTGTCAATCTAGGCTGGGCATGGTAGCTCATGCCTATAACCCTAGCACTTTGGGAGGCTGAGGAAGACTTGATTTTAGGAGTTTGAGACCAGCCTAGCCAACATGGAGAAACACCATCTCTACTAAAAATATAAAAATTAGCTGGGCATGGTGGTGCACACATATAATTACGGCTACTCAGGAGGCTGAGGCACAAGAATCGCTTGAGCCTGGGAGGTGGAGATTGCAGGGAGCCAAGATTGCATCACCGTACTCCAGCCTCGGTGACAGACCAAGACTCTGTCTCAAAAAAATTGGGAATCTGATTGGTGAAAAGTGGTATCTCAATTCTCAAGTCTGTTGAAAGATTGAGCATGTCTTCATATCATTAGTTATTCCAATATCCTCATCTAAGAAGTGCCAATATGTCTATTTTATTGCTTATATGTTATTTTTCTATGGAATTTCCTGACTTCTTCTTGTTTTTTATTTAAAGTTGTTTTGTATATATCTTAGATATATAGCACTTGCTAGTGTTAGATATTGGGATATTGGGAATATCTTCTCCCAATTTACCACCTTTTTACTTTAATTAATTAATTTATTTTCTGTTTGTGACTTTGGAGATGCCACAAGAGGCTTTTTGTTTTGTTTTGCTTTTTGGTAGACATAGAGTCTTGCCATATTGCCCAGGCTCATCTCAAACACCTGACCTCAAGCAGTCCTCCCATCTTGGCCTCCCAAAGCACTGAGATTACAGGCATGAGACACCATGTCCAGCCCACTTTATCACTTTTTATTACCAACGTTTAGATTTTTTTTATTTAACAGAAATCCTGTGATGCACTGAAGGTACCAAACTCAGTTAAACACCTGACCAGATTGATTTGAATCTCCTTATTGATAAAAGAAGCATACCTATTTTGGACATAAAGGTTATTTATCTCAGTCTCCACTGCTCTTCTACATACAATGTCTAGCATTCTTTCAAAAATTATAAGACAGAAAAATCAAGGGGAAGACATAAAACAATCAAAGATCTGATTCAGATATGACTCAGATGTTTAAACTATCAGGCAGGAACTTTAAATAACTATGAGTAGCATGCTAAAAGTTCTGCTTGGCTGAAGAGCAAGAAGTGTTCAGAGATTTCAGCAGAGAGATGGAAACCATAATTAAGAGTCAAAAATTGGCCGGGCACAGTGGCTCATGCCTATAATCCCAGCACTGATGTGGGTGGATCACCTGAGGTCAGGAGTTCGAGACCAGCCTGGCCAACATGGTGAAACCCCATCTCTACTAAAAATACAAAAAATTAGCCAGGTGTGGTGGCACATGCCTGTAATCCCAGCTACTCAGGAGGCTGAGGCAGGAGAGTCGCTTGAACCTGGGAGGTAGAGGTTGTAGTGAGCTGAGATCGCGTTGTTGCACTCCAGCCTGGGCAATAAGAGTGAGGCTTCATCTCAAATAAATAAATAAAGTTACACACTCTATTTTCATTCTTCTGGTTATTTTCCTAAATCCTTAAGACCTTTGCTTATGTTTGTTTTTTTCTGTCTTGATTTTTGTTGTTGTTGTCCATTTGCTTTGATAGTTTGGGCAATTCATCACTCTTTTTCCCTTTTTGGCATCTCCAGGGCTGAGATTGAGGGTAAGAAATAAAGTTTACCACCTCATCAGATATAGAAAAACTTGCCTCCCATGTCTCACCTGTAATCTTCAGGTAGGGAATGCTTTGAAGAAAGCAGTCTTCAGTGAAAACCTCAGGAAAATACCACAAGGCTTAATTAAATGGAGAATCTACATGGTTTTTTAGTAAAAGGATTATTTGGGTTTTTGTTCAAGTAGAATACTTCATTCTCTGGTAGTGCTACAAAGTGAAATATTGCCTAAATTTATAATATTATCAGGGCCGGGCATGGTGGCTCACACCTGTAATCCCAGCACTTTGAGAGGCTGAGGCAGGTGGATCACAAGGTCAGGAGACCAAGACCATCCTGGCTAACACAGTGAGACCCCGTCTCTTCTAAAAATACAAAAAATTAGCCAGGCGTGGTGGTGGGCGCCTGTGGTCCCAGCTACTTGGGAGGCTGAGGCAGGAGAATGGTGTGAAGCTGGGAGGTGGAGCTTGGCTTGCAGTGAGCCGAGATCACACCACTGCACTCCAGCCTGGACAGCAGAGCAAGACTCCGTCTCAAAAAAAAAAAAAAATAAAAAATATATAACTATATATACCACACAACACACACACATATATAAAAAAACAGGCAGCAGATTAGGAAAAAAAAACAAGAAAAGTTTATCTCCTAATGATTGCTATTTGTCCAATAATTAGACATATTTTTTCTTAGTAGTATCAAAGTCAAATTATTATTTATTATGTCAACAGCCACAGATCCTAAAATATCCAGGTTCAGATCAGATATTTTTGTATTTACTGAACTTTGGTTCTACTGCAATTTTTATACAACACATATATCCCTTTGCTCATTCATTCATGGTTTTGATATCCTAGATTAGTTATCTTTATATTCTAGCTGTAACATAGGAATTAAAGAAGAGTTGCAAAAAGTAGCTGGGAACAGTGGCTCATACTTGTAATCCCAGCACTTTGGGAGGCTGAGGCAGGAGGATTGCTTAAGCCAGGAGTTGGAGACCAGTCTGGGCAACATAGGGATACCTCATCTCTATAAAAAATTTAAAAATTAGCTGGGGATGGTGGCAAGTGCCAGTATTTCCAGCTTCTAGGGAGGCTGAGGCAGGAGGATTGCTTGAGCCCAGGAGTTGAGGCTGCAATGAACCATGATGGAGCCACTGCACTGTATTCTGGGTGACAGAGTGAGACCTTGTCTCAAATAAAAAAAAGTGGCAAAAACGAAAGTGAGGATTTTGCACATTAGCCCATGGGTTTTTTAAGGACTTTTACAAATACTTGAGACCTGAAAAAAAAAAAAGTCTCTAAAACAACAAAGCAAATTAGGTATTTGATATGCTGTAGGGTAGGATAGTGGGGCTCCAAAGAAAATGTGCTTAGAACCTGTGCAAGTCTCCTGGGGAAATGATCTCCTATCTACTTTGTGCTTAGTCTACAGCTTGAGCTAATTGGGAGTATTGGCTGATATAGCACAATGCAGAATGGCAGAGAATTAGAATGCTTAATGCTGAAAGCTATAGTGGAGACTCTCTATCCACGTTTTCAAACTGTGCCTCAGATGCAAAAGGAAGACAGAGGCAGTAGATTGCTGGTCCCATCCTTATAACTTCCTGTCATTACTGGTATCAGAGAAGCTCTACTTGGATCTGTTTGAAGTACTGGGATTCTCTGTAGTTTTGTTTGAAAAACGAGTTCACAGCTTAATGTTAGAAAACCACTGACCTATTCTAACTTCATCATTTTAGTAAAGAGTGCTCTGAGGTTCAAATAATTCAAATAAAAAAATTACCCAAGGTCTCCCAACTAGCTAGTAAAGCCAGATTTCCAGAATCCCATCCCAGTTCAAGAGTATTTCTTCATGCAGAGACTGAGCTGTCCCGATCTCATGTTGACAGGTGTTGCTGCTATCTTGGGAGGCATTTGGGTTTTGCTAGAGCAGTTGAAGTATAGTTTCATCACCTGTTCCCATGTGCTGTTTTTCGGGCCAAGGCCACATTCTGGAACTTTGAGGATATCTTTTTGAAGGGCTCAGAGGGCATCTGTGACATTAACTAGGGGAATAAAATCATTTTATCTCATTTTTAGTACATGAGTTACCCTCCAACTTCCACCCCTTAACAGAAAGGGGTGTTCTCTTCTCTTAAAGGGTGGAACTTCCTGTTTCAACTTCCTGTTTCCTAATGAGGAAAATAAAAACAGCTAAAAAGAAACCTAATAAGCAAAAAATACAACAAAACCAGAAAGTATATAAAGGAGTAAAAGAGTTTATTTATGATGGCAGAAGAATAACTAATGATCAAATATAATTTTATTAATCGACCATAAAGGCTGTAACTGTACTGTCTGATACGATAGCCACTACCCACTTGGGGCTGCTGCACACATGAAAGATGGCTGGTCCAAATCAATATGTCATAGAAGCATAAAATACACACCAGAATTATGACTTAATATGAAAAAAAATAATATAAACTCTCTCAATAATTATTCTTTTTTGTTTGTTTGAGATGGAATCTTGCTCTTGTTGCCCAGGCTTGAGTACAATGGCATCATCTCAGCTCTCTGCAACCTCTGCCTCCTGGGTTCAAGCGATTCTTCTGCCTCAGTCTCCTGAGTAGCTGGGATTACAGGAACCTGCCACCACGCCTGGCTAATTTTTTGTATTTTTAGTAGAGATGGAGTTTCACCATGTTGGCTAGGCTGGTCTTGAACTCCTGACCTCAGGTGATCCACCCACCTCAGCCTCCCAAATTGCTGGGATTATAGGTGTGAGCCACTGTGCCCACCCTCAATAATTATTCATTTTATTGATTCATGTTGAAATGACAGTATTTTGAACATACAGAATTAAACAAGCCATATTACTAAAATTACTTTCACTTGCTTTTTTGCTTTTACTAGAAAAATTTCAATTACATGCTTAAATATAATGCTCACATTATATTTCTATTGGACAGCACTGGTCTGAGAGTAACTAATATATGTCCATAACAACTGAGCTGACAAGGCTGGGGCTTATTACAGAAATAGCTTCCTACCTGCCTGGCCACAGACTAAAGTCTCCGTCAAAGAGCAGCTCCAGGCTCTGCACTCAGGCTTTCAATGAAGGCCAGACACTTATGTACCTTCAGGGAGTGGTCATTACAGTTATTTCCTTAAGCGTAACTTGACTTTTACCTGGGGTTATGCAGTTTGGCTGGTTTTCAGGGTTATTAAATAACAGCTTAATGAGCAAACACCATTCAAATTGATTTTCAAGTTCCAGTTCTGTGGAGTGGAAGTAGAAAAACACAACACTCCCTGCAGTGAATTTCTACTGCCTCTAGACAAACAGAACTAGATCTTATAAGACCCAAAACAAATTAAAGGGTGTTGCTCAGAACTTTGCCAAATAGAAATCTCTAGAAGTTTTATTTTCTGACATCCCTAAAACAGATTTTTAATCAGGTAAAGACTTAATTTATGTTTAGTTTCACTGGAGACCCCTTTCGAAAGAGATGCTGATATGGTTTGTTCTGTGTCCCCACCCAAATCTCATGTCGAATTGTGATCTCTACATGTTGAAGGTAGGGCATGGGAGGTGACTGGATCATGGGGGGGGTTTTTAACATTTCAGTACCATCCCCCTAGTGCTGTCTCATGACAGAATTCTCATGAGATCTGGTGGCATTTAACAGTGTGTGGCCCCTCCCCATTTGCTCCTTCTCTCTCTCCTACTCCACCATGGCAAAATGTGCCTCAGTCCCCTCTGCCTTCCTGATTGTTTGTTTCCTGAGGCCTCCCAGTTATATTTCCTGTTAAGCCTGCAGAACTGTGAGTCAATTAAACCTGTTTTCTTTATAAATTACCCAGTCTCAGGTATTTCTTTACAGGTGCCTGAGAGGAAACAAAGTTGAAGTTGGCTTACAATATACTTTCTCTCCCTTCTAAAAATCAAGTTTTGGATCTAGGAGAAATATGAGGCATTATACCGACAGTTGAAGTTTGATTAGCATTGAAAATTGCTAGAGCTCTGAAGGCAAAAAAAAATAATAATAAAGAAGTTATTAGAATTCTAAAAAACAAACAAAGCCAATACCCCAAACAAACAAACACATGTTGGTTTGAGGAGGCAGTGAGATAGAAATTCACATCTGAAATAGACCTGCAGTAGGCTCAGTAATGGGCCTCGAAGCTATTCATATCTTAATCCCTGGAACCTGTGAGTACACAGCCACACAAGGGGCCTTGCAGATGTGTTAAATTAAGGATCCTGATAGCAGGAGATGAGCATGGCTTATTCAGGTGGGCCCTAAATGTAATTGTGTAATCAAAAGGAAGCAGAAAGAGATTTGACCACACAAGTGGAGAAAACGCACACAGAGAAGGTAATGAGACCGCAGAAGCAGAGTGGAGTGAAGTAACATAAGCCAAGAAATGCTGGCATCCCCAGAAGCTGAAAGAGGCAGGGAAGAATTCTCCCCTGGAGCTTCCAGGAGGAACCATTCCTGCAGACTCCTTGATTTTTGTCCTGTAAGACTCATTTCGAACTTCTGACTTCTAGAACTGTAAGAAGAGTAAACGTCTGTTGTTTTTAGCCACAACATTTGTGGCGACTTGTTACATATAGCAGCAATAGGAAATGAATACAGGAGCCCAATGACTTACTTGGCAAAATTAATCTACAGGCTGAATATTTTTTTCCTTCACGTTAATTTGTATAGGCTTAAAGCATAGAAAAAAGAAATTTCTAAGACAAAGTTCTTGGGAGAACACATCAGAGTAAATATTCCAATCTGCATTTGCTCCCTTACTTTTACTTATTTTTTATCCCATTCTCTAGACTTCCCATTCCTTTCTTTTCTCTTTCCTTCCCTTTCCCTCCACCTTCAGCTAAGTAATCTTTCAGATGCAACTTTAGATTTACTTTTATATCTGGCTTGCCAAACCTCCATGTTAACAAAAACATTCCAGTTTCCCTTTAAGATACATATGGCGTGACAGTCAATAAATTTATCAGCTCTGCTTTATTGTAAATATTCATTTATTCAATAAATAGGATTTACCAACTATGTCCTAGGCCCTGTGCTAGATTCTTGGCAAACAACAGTGAACAAAGTAGTTGTTGTCCCTGCCTTTATTTACAAATTAGTAAAGGAGATAGACTAAAGTAAGTAAATAAATAAAGGCATGAAATTACCAACTGTGGTTAAATGCTCTGACAGGCACAAAGAGAGTGCAACAACAGGGAATAACAGAGCTGGCCTCTCTTGGGCGGTGGCATTTGTGTTGTCAAGGTGCTCTCCTTGTAAAGAGCAAGATGGGGGTGGAGAGAGCATCCCACATGGAGGTACCCGAGACCGGTAGGGAAAGAACTTACCAGTCAAGGAATTGAAACAAATCCCATCTGGGCAGAGCACAGGAGAGGGGAGGAGCTGTGGGACAAGATGAAGTGAGAGAGGCAGGCAGGGGACAGATGACACAGGGATTTAAAGGACATCTCTGTTCCCTTATCTCTTAGTGAACAGAATGAAATGTCAGGAACTAGGAAGCCTCTGGCAAGAAATATGCTAATAATTGAATCTTTGCCGGTAGAGATGCACACCTTAAAGTTTGCAAAGTTTACCTGGATATCCTCTACCCTTTAAGAAGTACTCTAAACCACTATCAATTAACACTTTGGTGAGAATTAGTTTTCTGGACTCCTTTTATTTATTCAACATTTATTGCATGCCCTCTTTGTGCCAGACAACCGTTTGGGGTGCTGTATGTCTTCTGGGTGTTGAGGATTGGCACGCCCCATCTCTCCTCTCATGGAGCCCAGGTATGGTAAAGTGCTATGAGGTAAAATGACAGGGAGCCAATAAAAGTGTGTCACAGGTTCTGGCCTGACCTGAGCAAAGGAAGAAGGCTTCAAGGCAGAAGTAGCACTTAAGCAGGGAAGTGAATGATGCCAGGCTGGTTAACAGGTTGGTGTGGGTATAGAGGGAGAAGGAAGAGGGGTATTCCAGGAAGAAAGGGTCCTATAGGTTCGGCATACTAGAGAAGCTTCAAGAAGTCCAATGCACTACCCCTGGAGTGGGGAGAGTGAAGGAGAGAATGGAGGAAAGGGAACCCGAGGGGTAACTGCAGTGGAGTGCAGGGTTTTGGAGGTGCTGGTAAATGCATTTGGACTCTAGGAACAGCGAAAGTGTTAACAGGTTATAAGCAGATGAGTGATAGGATCAAGTCTGCATTAAAAAAAAAAAAAAAAACACAGGCCGGGCGCGGGGGCTCACACCTGTAATCCCAGCACTTTGGGAGGTCGAGGTGGGTGGATCATGCGGTCAGGTGATCAAGACCATCCTGGCTAACACGGTGAAACGCGATCCCTACTAAAAATACAAAAAATTAGCCAGATGTGGCACGTGCCTGTAGTCCCAGCAACTTGGGAGGCTGAAACAGGAGAATTGCTTGAACCTGGGAGGTGGAGGTTATAGTGAGCTGAGACCATGCCACTGCACTCCAGAGTGAGTCTCCGTCTCAAAAAAAAACATCATTACATATTGGTGTGGAGAAGGGGACTGGAGGTAAAGAATGAACTCGAGAGAACATTCAGGAGATGATTACTGACATCTAGGCAAGAGACGATGGTGGCTTAGAAGAGAATGATGGCAGTGGAGATTCCTAATTGCAGAACCTACTTGATCTTTGCATCTATGCTTATTCACAATTCAGGTTAAATATAAAGTATTTAGCAATGGTATTTGGTATTATTCACATATTGGGTATGATTTTTATTCCTTTTCAAGAAGCAGAATTTTATTTTTTATATAAGTGAAGCTAATTTCAACTTCAAGCCCCCATTCTTCTGGAAGCTGAACATTTGCTTTTAGTCAATTTGAGGTCTCTCCATTCCTTCCTCAGTATTACAGCTTAATTAGAAGAGGGAGGTCTGTTTGGATCTTGTACAAGGTGGGTGTGGGTGGATACTCTGGTCTCCTTGCTCATGCATCTACTCTGGAATCCACTGACACACCCTTGGTCCCATGGAGCCTATGGTTTACTCAGACTTCTGCTGTACTCTTTTTGTCCCATCTTGATACTTTCTCAGGTCCACTGATCCCTACATGTCTCAACTATTCTCTAAATGCTTAGAAAATGTCCTACTTCTTCTAAAACAATCTGGCTGTGGGTAACATCTGAGGCTGTCTCAGCCCTGCTACATCAACATGCCAAGTATACCTCTTCTTCTCTAGAACCCGGCTGGTGTGCAGGACCAATAGTTTCTTACTGGATCTTGGGAACAGATTCAAGAGATATTTAGAAGGAAAAAAAGGATTATCTTTGATGATTCATATATATCAGAGGTGAAGTTTCAGGAATGAGTCCCCCCCGCCTTTTTTTTGTATGGGGAACAGGATGCTATCTTTTAATAAAACAGAAACCTTGGAAGAGGAGCAGATGTAGTGCATGGGCTGGAGTCATGAGGTCACTTTTGAACACAATATGTGTGAGATATCCAAAAAGAGAGACTGAGGAAGTAGTTGGCATTGAGGGCAGGGATCTGAAGCTTGGACAAGAGGTCTGGGGTTGAGAATACATAGGTTTTTTGTTTGTTTGTTTGTTTGTTTTTAGTGTAAAATAGGGGGTAATGGAAGCCATGGGACAGACATCATGGGATTCCCTGGAGAAAGAGAATATAGAACAAAATGAGAAAAGGGATTGAGGAAATATCTCTGAGTAATATTTAAGGATTGGCTAGGAGATGGAAAACCTGCAAAATAATCATGGAGGTAAGAGGAAAACAAGGAGAATGTCACGAAACAAAAGCTACAGAAGTGAGTGCTTCCAGAACGTAGGAGTGGTTAACAATGTTAAATGCCACCGCCAAGAAGTCAAGTAAGATGAAAACTGAAAAGTATCCTTTGGATTTAGAAGTTACTGGTTATCTCAGAAAAAGCAGTTCCAAGGTATGAAAGAGGCAAAAGCCAAATTGAAGAGTCTACTTTGAACATGTGGGGCATTCATAGAAACTTCAGAAATCATGCCTTTCTAGGAGAAGTAAACTGGCCCTGTAGTAAAGGTTACTCTAAATTCACTCCAACAAAGCTTAAGAACAAGTTTCAAAAGACTCAAGCTAATGCACAAGTAAATTAGTTGCCTGCTAGAAAAAAGTCTACCACCCCTTAAGACAACAAATTCCAATGCTCAATAAAAAAATTTCAGTATCCAATAAGAAACTTACAGTATCCAATAAGAAATTACTATATATGAGAAGAAGTAGGAAATTGAGACCTATAACCAGGAGAAAAATTAGTCAATAGAAACAAACCCAGAAATGAAGAGATGATAGAACAGCAGCAGATGAGGGGACAAGGACTTAAAGTTAGTTATTGTAAATATGTTCATGTATTTAAAGGAAAATGAATATAATGAGCAGTGGAAGCTATTAAAAAAATACTACAAGCAATCATATCAAAGTTCTTTTGTCATAAGACTCCCCCCCAACCAATGCTATAACCAGCCCTCTAGCCTCTTTTCTGTAAAGTATTTTGTTTCATGTAACTTTGTATTTTGGTTCTCTGTATGTATTTTAAAATCTTCTTGGGGAATATATCATATATATTCCTAATGAAAGAATATATATTCTCTTGAAAGGTGCCAGAGAAGTAAGGAGGCGGGTATGATTGTGATTGAACTCCAGATGCCCCTCTGCCCTAAACAGCCACTGTTTGTAGGAAGTTGGAGACTTCCTGGTCTCCCACAGAGCAGCTGGCTGGGGCTCAAGGGTTACACCTTGGTGTTTCAGGTCCATCTGTCTGATTGGCCCATCTGACCCTGAGGTGTAATAATCCTGAGCCTCACTGAAGCAGGTTGTCATAACTCCTTTTTTCCTCTTTTAAACCCTTCCTTGGGAGCTTTAAGGGTACCTTAAAAGGTACCCTTAAAATTAAAAGAGCAATATTAATGAAAAGGAAAACATTAAACTTCAAGAACTCATATGAAATATTTATGAAAATCTTTATCACAGATAAGTTGGGCTTAAGTCAAATCAAACAATTTAGGATTAAAGGAGAAGGGCTGAGTCTTCTCTCCTTGCTGTGTATCCGCATCAAGGAGGTATAAGTTTTTCCTAAAGATATTCATCCCATTAACATTGATCTCAAAGATGAATTTGCAAATTTGAAATCTCTCATATTGTCAGCTTTTCTAAATATGTTAATATGGTGGAGAACTCATGAGGCTTACATTACTTTAGTCCATGGATCACTTTATAAACACTACTAAGCTTAAACTTTAAAATTGTAAATTATTGGACACATTTTTACTTAGAATTGTTAACTGGAAATTCATTTATTTCTGCCCTGTTCCATGACAGTAAGGGAATTAGAGATCATGTTTTTAGCTACTCCCTGGATGAAGGAAAATAGAAACGTGGGTCTCAGTTGAGTGCACTAAGCTGTCATGCTCATATTTGGTGCCAGCTGGTCACCTGTTGGCAGTGCCAGTAGAGAGCCCTGGGACTAAATTCATCCTGACTTCTACATCCAACATCAATAGACCATCTCTGTCAGAACGTCTATTCCCCGTGCAAACCACTTCATTAAATAGAAAACCTCTCTTTTTAAGTGATGTCTAGTTATCAGCTTGCATTTTAATATCTAACAAATTAAAAACTACATTAACTTTAAGGCAATATTTTCCATTCTATGCTGTTTTAAGAGACATCCATCTTCTTGCAACAGAGCACAATTTTGTCTCAAAACACACAGCTGAAAAGGGCAGTGACAAAATAAGAATACAAAATGAAACAAGTCACTTCAAATATCTTTATTAGTTATTACTTCTATTAGTGCATTTTATGTCATAGATATTTTGTTCCTAAAATCTCATCTTCTTTATTTTTCCTTCACCTACCTTAGTTCTTATTTTATCCTCAATGGGCATGTCTCCACCATGGAAGGAAGATGAAGAAATAGAAAATTGGTCACCAGGACACTGTATAAAGCAAATGACACATCATTAGAAACACAGTCATTTAACAGATCAGGCTGAGAATATATCATTAACAACCCAGACAGAAGATCATCATCTTCCATCATCATTTGAAATGAAAAAGTACCTCCAAAGGAATTGTTTACTGCTTCGCCTGCAAAAAGTGCTACAAACAGTAAACCAAAGAGACAAAACAGCCTTTAGTGGATTGTTAGAGCACTTAAGGAGGTGTAAATTGTAATTAGCCATATGCTAGACTTTCACAGTCCAATAAGAAATATGCCTGATGGTACAGCATCTCCCTGGCCCAGTTTTTCAGGTCAAAAGCAGAATGGCTGTTGAGTAAGGAATAAGCCACAAAGGAGAGCTACAAAACTATTCCATTCTCTGGCTTCCAACACAACAGGACAGAACTCTTTCTGCACATGTTTGTGATGGCAGTCATGTTGCTGAGTTGCTCTGGACGCCCACCCAGAGTTTCTGCGTTGGAAGATGGGAGGGAAGGCCTTATTCAGCTCAAGTGGCAACCCTAAAATCATTGTGGGTCACAGGATACATTAACCCTGTTTACAAAGGAATCAGAGTGCAAATGTGTTATAAAGATAATGCTGTTCTATGTTAATATTGGCAAAGTGGTTCAGAGCTGGGGACGTATATATCTGAGAGCAGTCTCAGGTACTGGCAGAACAAAACACAAACTTTTGAGAACCTGGTTTCATGTACTTCTCTGTTGACTGTGTGACTTTCAGTATGTCTCTTAACCATCTTTAGCATATTTTTTAACTTCCCATAGCCTTAATTTATCATTTTTATCATATGGGGTTGGACTTGGTGATTTTTTTAAAAGCGGCATTCAAAATATGTTTGTGTATGAGTTTACATTTTCCTGTACCCTCATATTTCTGAGAAATCTCATAACTTTCATTGGCTTTGCAAAAGGTTCAGGGACTAAGAAAAGGTGAAGGAATAATCTTGGCTCTGGCAGATTAACTGTAGGAGTAGAAAATGAAACAGAATATTCAAAGTCTTGTGCTGGAACAAATAACTTTCAGGATTGGATTTGCATTGTTTGGCTGAGAATAAGATGCTTCTTATGCAAATGAAGACTGATAAAGGATGAGTTTATATTGTTTAAAATGCAATATGATCTTTTGGCTCAAAGAGCTGTATGCCAGTAAATTAGGGATTAATTTGGTTCTGAAAATCATGCAAATTCTCTTTGTGAATTTGTGCATTAATGTAACTTTCTACTAAGTGATTTTCACCAGAGGGAGGTAAGATTTGGCTACATTCTTAAGGCAAATAAACACAGGGACAAAAGCCATGAGAATGAAGAAGACTTAATGGATATCATCCTTATAAAAATCTATTTGGTTCACATTACTATGGGTTTTTTTGGTTTATTATTTTATTATTATTTTTGAGACAGAGTCTTGCTTTGTGACTCAGGCTGGAGTGCAGTGGTGTGGTCAGGGCTCACTGCAATGTTGACCTCCCTGGCTCAAGAGATCCTCCCACCTCAGCTTTCCAAGTAGCTGGGATTACAGGTGCATGCCACCATGCCTGGCTAATTTTTAAAAATATTTTTTACAGATGAGGTCTCATTATGTTGCCCAGGCTAGTCTTGAACGCCTGGACTCAAATGATCCTTCCACCTCGGCCTCCCAAAGTGTTGAGATTACAGGCGTGAGTCATAAGGCCTGGACATCATATTGCTTATGTTTTTATTTCATGATCAGATAATAGAGCAAGTGTGCAATTTCCACAATCTACAACTTAATTCTCTTTCTCCTTGCCATCACCCCACCCATTCCACCTGGAACTGCTGCCAAGAAGGAAAAGTCTTCACTGGAATGGAAGCTCCACAAGCAAGAATTTTTGTCAGGTTTAACATTGTATTATCTCTAGAACAGTGCTCAGTACAGAGTAGGTCCTCAGCAACCATGTGCTGAATGCATTCTAAGACTGATGATTTTCAGAATGGTTTAGGATTTGTGACCTCTCTTTTCTGAGCCTGAGTAGATTAAGTGTATCAAACTTGATTCTCTGTAATCTACTTAGGTTTCCTATTTTCTAAAAGCAATGGAGAGGGAGACAGATCATTATGGCAGACAGGAGGCAGAACTAGACGATTCAGATGGACAGAGCAGCGTGCGGAGGCTTGCATTGTGAATTTCAGCTCCAGACCGACTGCAAGAACAAGCCAGCAATCCCGAGAGGACCCACAGACCCTCTGAAGGAAGCTGACTGCTCCTGCGGGACCCAGGAGATATCCCAAATACTCAGCCACAGCAAGATCCCCACAAGAAGAGTCTGAACTCAGACACGCCTAGCCCTGACCCCACCTGATGGTCCTTCCCTACCCACCCTGGTAGCTGAAGACAAAGGTCATACAATCTTGGGAGTTCTAGGGTCCCACCCACCATCGATTCCTCTCCATACTACCATAGCTGATGCTCTCTGGAAAGCACCACCTCCTGACAGGAGGCCAACCAGCACAAAAATAGAGCATTAAACCACCAAAGCTAAGAACCCTCACGGAGTTCATTGCACCCCCACCGGAACAGGCTCTGGTATCCACGGCTAGGAGACCCAGAGACAGTTTACATCACTGGACTCTGTGCAGACAACCCCCAGTACCAGCCCAGAGCCAGGTCTCCCTGGGTGGCTAGACACAGAAGAGAGACAACTATCACTGCAGTTTGGCTCACAGGAAGTTACATCCATAGGAAAAGGGGGAGAGTACTACATCAAGGGAACACATCGTGGGACAAAAGAATCTGAACAACAGCCTTCAGCCCTAGACCTTCCCTCTGACAGAGCCTACCCAAACGAGAAGGAACCAGAAAACCAACTCTGGTTACAAGGTTCTTTAACACCCCCCAGAAATCACACTAGTTCACCAGCAATGAATCCAAACCAAGAAGAAATCCTTGATTTACCTGAAAAAGAATTCAAGAGGTTAGTTATTAAGCTAATTAGGAAGGCAACAGGGAAAGACAAAGCCCAATGCAAGGAAATCCAAAAAATGATACAAGAATTGAAGGGAAAAATATTCAAGGAAAATAGCTTAAAGAAAAAATAAAAAATTCAGGAAACATTTGAGACACTTATAGAAATGCAAAATGCTCTGGAAAGTCTCAGCAACAGAATTGAACAAGTAGAAGAAGGAAATTCAGAGCTCGAAGACAGGGTCTTCGAATTAACCCAATGCAACAAAGACTAAAAAGAATAAGAAAATATGAACAAAGCCTCCAAGAAGTCTGGGATTATGTTAAGTAACCAAACCTAAGAATAATTGGTGTTCTGAGGAAGAAGAGAATTCTAGAAGCTTGGAAAACATTTTGGGGGAATAATCGAGGAAAACTTCCCCTACCTTGCCAGAGACCTAGACAACCAAACACAAGAAGCACAAAGAACACCAGGGAAATTCGTCAGAAAAAGCTCATTGCCTAGGCACACTGTCATCAGGTTATCTAAAGTTAAGATGAAGAAAATAATCTTAAGAGCGGTGAGAGAAGCACCAGGTACTTATAAAGGAAAATCTATCAGATTAACAGCAGATTTCTCAGCAGAAACCCTATAAGCTAGAAGGGATTGGGGCCCTATCTTCAGCCTCCTCAAACAAAACAATTATCAGCCAAGAATTTTGTATTCAGTGAAACTAAGCATCATATATGAAGGAAAGATATGGTCTTTTTCAGATAAACAATGGGTGAGAGAATTTGATACTACCAAGCCACCACTACAAGAACTGCTAAAAGAAGCTCAAAATCTTTAAACAAATCCTGGAAACACATCAAAACAGAAACTCTTTAAAGCATAAATCACACAGGACCTATAAAACAACAAAAAAAAAACCAAGTTAAAAGGCAAAAACATAAAACAAAAATCCAAGGTACACAGGCAAAAAATAGCACAATGAATGCAATAGTAACTCACATCTCAATACTAACATTGAATGTGAACGGCCTAAATGCTCCACGTAAAAGATACAGAACCTTAGAATGGATAAGAACTCACCAGCCAACTACCTGCTGCCTTCAGGAGACTAAACTGACACATAAGGACTCATATTAACTTAAAGTAAAGAGCAGGGGGAAAGGCATTTCATGCAAATAGACACCAAATGCGAGTGGGGTAGCTATTCTTATATCTAACAAAACAAACTTTAAAGCAACAGCAGTTAAAAGAGACAAAGAGGGACATTATATAACAGTAAAAGGCCTTGTCCAAGAGGAAAATATCACAATCCTAAATATATATGTGCCTAACACTGGAGCTACCAAATTTATAAAACAATTACTAATAGACTTAAGAAATGAGATAGACAGCAACACAATAATAGTGTGGGACTTCAGTACTCCACTGACAGCACTTGACAGGTCATCAAGAAAGATAATCAACAAAGAAACAATGGATTTAAATGATACCTTGGAACAAATGGACTTAATAGATATATACAGAACATTTCATCCAACAACCACAGAATACACATTCTATTCAACAACTCATGGAACGTTCTCCATGATAGACCATACGATAGGCCATAAGAGTCTCAAAACTTTTAAGAAAATTGATATTATATCAAGCACTCTCTCAGACCACAGTGGAATAAAAAGGGAAAAGGGAAATCAACTCCAAAAGGAACCTTCAAAACCATGCAAATACATAGAAATTAGATAACCTGCTTCTGAATGAGCATTGGGTCAAAAACAAAATCAACATGGAAATTAAAAAATTCTTCAAACTGAATGAGAGTAATGACACAACCTATCAAAACCTCTGGGATACAGCAAAGGCAGTGCTAAGAGGAAAGTTCATAATACCAAATGCCTATATCAAAAAGACTGAAAGAGCACTAACTGACATTCTAAGCTCACACCTCATGGAACTAAAGAAACAAGAACAAACCAAACCCAAACCCAGCAGCAGAAAAAAAAAAAAAACAAAAAAAACAAACCATGATCAGACCAGAACTAAATGAAACTGAAACACACACACAAAAATACAAAAGGTAAATGAAACAAAAAGCTGGTTCTTTGAGGAGATAAATAAAATTGATAGACCGTTAGCAAGATTAGCCAAGAAAAGAAGAAAATCCAAATAACCTCATTAAGAAATGATACAGAAGATATTATAACGGACACCACTGAAATACAAAAGATCATTCAAGGATACTATGAACACTTTCACACATATAAACTACAAAACCTAGAAGAGATGGATAAATTCCTGGAAAAATATAACCCTCCTAACTTAAATCAGGAAAAATTAGATACTCTGAACAGACCAATAACAAGCAGTGAGATTGATATGGTAATTAAAAAATTACTGTTTGTGACCAGCCTGACCAACATGGTGAAACCTCATCTCTACTAAAATTGCAAATTCAGCTGGGTGTGGTGGTGTATGCCTGTAATCCCAGCTACTTGGGACGCTGAGGCAGGAGAATCGCTTGAACCTGGGAGATGGAGGTTGCAGTGAGCTGAGTTCGCACCATTGCATGCCAGCCTGGGCAACAAGAGGGAAATTGTCTCAAAAAAAAAAAAAAAAAAAAAGTTACCAACAAAAAGTGTCTGGGACCACATGGATTCACAGCAGAATTCTAGCAGATATTCAAGGAAGAATCAGTACCAATCCTTTTGACACTATTCCACAAGACAGAGAAAGAACGAACCCTCCCTAATTCATTGTATGAAGCTTGCATTACCCTAATACCAAAACCAGAAAGGACAAAACCAAAAAAGAAAACTACAGACCAATATCCTTGATGAATATAGATGCTAAAATCCTTAACAAAATATCCATCCTGGCTAACACAGTGAAACCCCGTCTCTACTAAAAATACAAAAAATTAGCTGGGCGTGGTGGCGGGCGCCTGTAGTCCCAGCTGCTCTGGAGCCTGAGGCTGGGGAATGGCATGAACCCAGGAGGCGGAGCTTGCAATGAGGTGAGAGGGTGCCACTGGCCTGGGCGACAGAGCGAGACTCCAAAAAAAAAAAAAAAAAAAAAAAAAAAAGACTAGCTAACCAAATCCAACAACATATCACAAAGATAATACCCCACAATCAAGTGGGTCTCATACCAGGGATGTGGCGATGGTTTAACATATGCAAGTCAATAAATGTGATACACAATATAAACAGAATTAAAAACAAAAATCACACTATCATCTCAATAGATGCAGAAAAAGCATTTAACAAAATCCAGCATCCCTTTATGATTAAAGCTCTCGGCAAAATTGGCATATGAGGGACATAATCTCAATGTAATAAAAGCCATCTACAACAAACCCACAGCCAACATAATACCGAATGGGGAAAAGTTGAAAGCATTCCCTCTGAGAACCGGAACAAGGTAAGAATGCCCATTTTCACCACTCCTCTTCAACATAGTACTGGAAGTCCTAGCCAGAGCAGTCAGACAAGAGAAGGAAATAAAGGACATCCAAATCAGTAAAGAGGAAGTCAAACTGTTAGTGTTTTTTGACCATGTGATCATTTACCTCGAAAACCCTAAAGACTCCTCCAGAAAGCTCCTAGAAATGATAAAAGAATTCAGCAAAGTTTCTGGATACAAGATTAATGTACACAAATCAGTAGCTTTTCTATACAACAACAGCGACCAAGCAGAGAATCAAATCAAGAACTCAGCAGCCCCTTTTCCAATAGCTGCCAAAATAATAAAATATTTAGGAATATACCTAACGAAGGAGTCAAAAAATCTCTACAAGGAAAACTACAAAACACTGCTGAAAGACATCACAGACGATACAACAAATGGAAACACATCCCATGCTCATGGATAAGTAGAATCAATATGGTGAACATGACTACACTGCCAAAAGCAATCTACAAATTCAGTGCAATCCCCATCAAAATACCACCATCATTCTTCACAAAATTAGAAAAAACAATTCTAAAATTCATATGGAACCAAAAAAGGGCCTGCATACCCAAAGCAAGTCTAAGCAAAAAGAATAATAAATCTGGAGGCATCACACCACCTAATTACAAACTATACTATAGGGCCATAGTCAACAAGACAGCATGGTACTGGTATAAAAATAGGTACATAGACCAATGGAACAGAATAGAGAACCCAGAAATAAACCCAAATACTTACAGCAAACTGGTCTCCAAGAAAGCAAACAAAAACATAAAGTGGGGAAAGGACACCCTTTTCAACAAATGGTGCTGGGATAATTGGCTAGCCACATATATGGGAATGAAACTGGATCCTCATCTCTCACCTTATACAAAAATCAACTCAAGATGGATTAAGGACTTAAATCTAATACCTGAAACTATAAAAATTCTAGAAGGCAATACTGGAAAAACCCTTCTAGACAGTAGCTTAGGCAAGGATTTCATGACCAAGAATCCAAAAGAAAATGCAATAAAAACAAAGATAAATAGTTGAGACTTAATTAAACTAAGGAGCTTTTGCACAGCAAAAGGAACAGTCAGCAGAGTAAACAGACAATCCACGGAGTGGGAGAAAATCTTCACAATCTGTACATCTGACAAAGGACTAATATCCAGAATCTACAATGAACTCAAACGAATCAGTAGGAAAAAGCAAACAATCCCATCAAAAAGTGGGCTAAGGACATGAATAGACAATTCTCAAAAGAAGATATACAAATGGCCAACAAACATGAAAAAATGCTCCCCAGCACTTTGGGAGGCTGAGGCGGGTGGATCATGAGGTCAGGAGATCAAGACTATCCTGGCTAACATGGTGAAACCCTATCTCTACTAAAAACACAAAAAAATTAGCTGGGTGTGTTGGTGGGCACCTGTAGTCCCAGCTGCTAGGGAGGCTGAAGCAGGAGAATGGGGTGAACCCGGGAGGCAGAGCTTGCAGTGAGCTGAGATCACGCCACCACACTCCAGCCTTGGCAACAGAGCAACAGAGCAAGACTCCGTCTCAAAAAAAAAAAAAGAAAAGAAAAAAAAAATGCTCAGCATCACTAATGATCAGTGAAATGCAAATCAAGACCACAATGTGATACCACCTTACTCCTGCAAGAATGGCCATAATCAAAAAATCAAAAAACAGTAGACATTGGCGTGGGTGCAGCGATCAGGGAACACTTCTACATTGCTGGTGGGGATGTAAACTAGTACATCCCCACCTACATATGGAAAACAGTGTGCAGACTCCTTAAAGAACTAAAAGTAGAACTACCATTTGATCCAGCAATACCACTACTGGGTATCTACCCAGTGGAAAAGGAGTCATTACATGAAAAAGATATTTGCACCCTCAAGTTTATAGCAGCACAATTGCAAAATCATGGAACCAACGCAAATGCCCATCAATCAATGAGTGAATAAAGAAACTGTGGCGTATATATCTATGATGTAATACTACTGAGCCATAAAAAGAAATGAATTAACTGCATTTGCAGCAACCTGGATGAGATTGGAGACTATTATTCTAAGTGAAGTAACTCAGGAATGGAAAACCAAACATCGTATGTTCTCACTGATAGGTGGGAGCTAAGCTATGAGGACGCAAAGGCATAAAAATGATACAATGGACTTTGGGGACTTGGGGTAAAAGAGTGGGAGGGGGTCAAGGGATAGAAGACTACAAATGGAGTGCAATGCGTACTGCTTGGGTGATGGGTGCACCAAAATCTCACAAATTATGACTAAAGAACTTACGTAACCAAATATCACCTGTACCCCAATAACTTATGGGAAAAAAAAACAGAAATAAAAATAAATAAAAATGGAAAAAAATAAAAGCAATGCAAATTGCTGGTTTTAACTTAAAAAGCCCAGTTGGCTTTGAGATATTTGATATAGGTCATTGTCATCCTTGTGCAATACTCAACCAATAGAAGTGGTTCTGGAAGTTCCAATAAGCATCTATATTTTAATCCTGGGAAACTGTGAGGCATTTGTGCCTGCATAGGCCAAGTTTTTCATCCATTCTACTGAATCACTCTATTTATTGACTCCATGAATACAGCAAATTCATCATGTCACTCAGAATTCCCTAGTTATATAACTCTCCCGTGTAAGAAATAGCATCCGTAACAGCAACAAAAACAGTAACAACACTGACGTTTTCATTACATATGGGCACTCAGAAATGAATCTCCTGAATTAAATGAATGCACTATTATCTAAGCTTAGTGCCTCTTGGAAAATATGTAAAATTGGACTCTCAGCAAGCAGTATCTAAATTCAAATATAATTAATGGTTAATTTTCCTTATATTTCATATCTCTCTACCTTAACCTCCTGAATTTTATACCTAACTCTATTTATACTCTTTTGTTTTATTGCTAAGGTTTGAGACATGGAAATGGCCAATTTCTCCATATTAAATGTAGCTCTATTTTAATATGTTTTTCACCCACTTAACAATCTTTTTGAATGACCATCGTTGGTTTGGAAGACCAGATGACGTTCACCTCACTGCTAACTCCATTTTCGTTTTGCTTCTCTTCCCGTTGTCTTTTGCTCCTTCTTCCCAGGCATCTACCCACAAAATCTCCTGACTCCCTAGTGATTTGTTTCTTCTCATCATATTTGCTATGTTTATATCAACTTAATGTTGACAGAGGTATATGTACTTTAGCTATCTTTATTAAGGTATGGTGCTGTGACATTCTAACTCTAAAGTGTTATCTCAGCATGAATGAAGGCTTATGAAAAGAGGGAGAAATGTTCTTCAGGTTTTTTTTTAAAAAAAGGCAGTGCATTTAGGCTGGGATAGAACACTGATTTCCAAGGATTTCTAACAATATGGGACATCCAGAAAGTCTATTATCTTACACACGAAATTTCAGTAGCCATCTGGGACACCAAATTACCAATGAAACAACAGACATGACACAGTAGTAAGGTGCACAGGTTTTGTAATTAAAAAAAAAAGAACATGATCATGATTGATTATATTTGCTCCCAAGATTTATGTAACTGATCAAATTAAGTTAATCTTTTTTTCACTCATGGATCAAACAGTATCTTTGATAGATGCTATATAGCAAACATTATTTTAATTTATTATTATTTAAAAAAAACCCAGATGTTAATTATTCTTCAGTGATTAAAAAAAAAAGATATAGATACCATAAAGTTATGGAAGAAAAAGATTTTTAAAAAAATGAGAAAAAATGGTTAGCTGGAGAAAATATGCTCTCAAAAATGGAACTCTTTGCTAAGAGGCACAGATGCAATACCTTGAACCTCAGGAGAGCTTTAATTAGTCCAGCTCTTCCTTGAGCGCATGCTCAGAAGCTTTGGTGCTGTCTGTAAATTAGGGCAAGGAAATCCAGCAGGGGCTTGGGTGGGTTAAGGGGGAAGGGCAGAATCTTAAAGGGGCAATGACCATTTAAAGGAGCAATGCCTGTCAGTCCCACCGTTCTTATTGTAGGCTCCTCAACCTGTCACCACAAACTAATCCACCTTCTGTGTTCCCTGTCTCAGTTAATAGCACCTACACTCCCCAAGTATGGCTACAATGACTAAACATGGGAGTTGTTCATGATTTCTCCCTTTTTTTGCACCTGCAAAATGTCAATTTTGCTGATTTTTACCTTAAATTTGGCTTCACTTTTCCATTCCTGTTATCATTGTTCTGTTTTAAGCCCTCATTGGGTCCTATTTGGACCATTACAATAATGTCTTAAGTGGTGTTATACGCATTTTCCACTGCTGCCAAATCATGTTTTAAAACTCACATCACTCCAACTTAAAACACTTCAGTGGTTCCCATCACCCGTAGGAAAAAGTTCCAGCCCCTTCCTGGTCTCTGTCAATTCATCAGACGTCATTTCAGACACTCCCCAGATTGCACTTTCTGTTCTCACAATAATCAATTACTTCTGGCATCTAGATCCCAATACAAGGTAAATAAACACTGAATATATAGAAGAGTTTTTGACGCACTTAAAATATATACTTTTAGGGAGTAAGACGAACTAATCTAACATCTAATTAACACTTAATTATTAATTGTATGTCATAAAAAATATTAATTTATATATATTTTTCACTCAAACACATCATGGTGTCAAAAAAAAAATTCTCAAAAGTTAAAAACATGACTCTCTTACCAGTATAGAATGAATCTATGTCAAAGCTTTTATTCCATTCAATAATTGATGAGGGAACCAGCAGGATAAGCTGGTTCTAAGAGCATTTGAAGAAATTATTATTCACACACAAAAAAGAATGCTAGAGTAGGACTGCTAGATTAGATACAAAACCTGTTAATGTCCTACAGGGTAATGAAATCATAGATTATCCTTCTTACTGAACATAATCACTTACATCTCTACCACATACTAAAAAAATCTATAAGTTGACAACTCACTGCACAGTGCCTGAGCTCTTATTAATATAGTAAATAGTAAAGTCAAATGCAGGAACATTCTCCTATAGAATTAAATAATCCTGGGGGCCGACTGGTTAAACAATGCTCCATTACTACATTAAAAAACACACCCACGGCTGGGCGCAGTGGCTCATGCCTGTAATCCCAGCACTTTGGGAGGCCGAGGCAGGTAGATCACCTGAGGTCAGGAGTTCGAGACCAGCCTGGTCAACATGGTCTCTACTAAAAATAAAAAATTAGCCAGGCATGGTGGTGGGTGCCTGTAATCCCAGCTACTTGGGAGGTTGAGGCATGAGAATCGCTTGAACCTGGGAGGCGGAGGTTGCAGTGAGCTGAGATCACACCACTGCACTCCAGCCTGGGTGACAGAGTGAGGCTCCATCTCAAGAAAACAAACAAACAAAAAACCCACACCCACCTCTTCTTGCTTTCTTATTATTTCCAAGTTTAGGATAATTTTTCTTAACAATGAAAGTAAAACTTCACATGAATCTTCTATGTCAGTGTTTTTGGCTTCATGATCATCTCTTCTTGGGTCAACTAACAAAGTTTTCCAGAATACAACATCTTTAGGTCCTTCTAAGTTTTCTCAGATACAGTAGTATCCTTGGAATCTTGTGTAGGTTTTGATCCAGTTTGAAAAGGAGAGAGATATATTAGATAATTGCAAACACTGGAAAAGTGCATAGTTCTGTGGATGTTAAAAATGTAGGAATAACTATCAAAATAATAATAATCTGTAGCTCTCCAAAAGAGCAAAAGAGAGAGAGGCGGTATAAAAATAGCTTTAACAATCTAACAGATGGCCAGAAAGGAAAAAGAAGATGATAAACAGAAAACAAAATAAGTTGGTAGAAATAATTTCTGATATAACGCTCCCAATAAATATAAATGGATTTAACTCATCTAATAAAAGACAGAGATGGCCGGGTGCAGTGGCTCATGCTTGTAATCCCAGTGCTTTGGGAGGCCAAGGCAGGTGGATCAAGAGGTCAGGAGATCAAGACCATCCTGGCCAACATGGTGAAACCCCGTCTTTATTAAAAATATAAAAATTAGCTGAGCGTGGTGGCATGTGCCTGTAATCCCAGCTACTCAGGAGGCTGAGGCAGGAGAATCGCTTGAACCGGGGAGTCGGAGGTTGCAGTAAGCCGAGATCGTGTCACTGCACTTCAGCCTGGTGACAGAGTGAGACTCCGTCTCAAAACAATAAATAAATAAAAAGTAAAATAAAATAAAATAAAATAAAAGACAGACACTATCAAATTGGATGGAAAAAAGAAGTCCTCCTTTCATAAAAATGCTGCTATGGTCTGAATGTTAGTGTCTGTCTTAGTCTGTTTGTGCTACTCTGACCGAGTATCACTGACTTGGTAGTTTATAAAGAAAATAAATTTATTTATCACAGTTCTAGAGGCTGGGAAGCCTAAGACTAAGGTGCTAGCAGGTTTTTTGTCTGATGGGGGCTGCACTGTCCAAAGAGGAGGAATATTATATCCTCACATGGCAGAAGGTGGAAGGGCAAACAGGACAAATTCCCTTGTCATGCCATTTTATACAGGCACCTAATCCCATTTATTAGGGCAGAACCCTCACGAGTAATTTACTTCCCAAAGGCCACACTTCCCAATACTGTTGCATTGGAAACATCTGAATTCTGGAGGGGAACATATTCAAACCATAGCATTCTGCCCCTGCCCCCTCACCCAAATGTATGTCACATAAAAATATTTCATGTCAATAGCCCCGAAAATCTGAACTCATTCCAGCACCAACTTTATAAAGTATAAAGTTAAGAGATATGGGAACCAATGCATGGTTCATCCTGAGACAAATTCCTCCCCAGCTGTAAACCTGTGAAATCAAACAAGTGATGTGCTTCCAAAACACAATAGTGTACAGGCATAGGATAGACACTGCTATTCCAAAAGGGAGAAATAGGAAAGAAGAAAGGGGTAACAGTTCCTAAGTGAGTCTAAAACCCAACAGGACAACCCTGCCTGGTTGCTTTGCTAGGAGCAGTTCCCACTTCAATTCTCACTGGCGAGGGTCACTACACACCTCCCAATACTCTTGCATTGAGAGCATCTGAATTTTGGCGGGGAAACATTCAAATGACAGCAGTGTCCCCCTAAATTACTGTTGGAACCTAATACCAAATGTGATAGTATTAAGATGTAGGGCCCTTGAGAAGTGACTAAATCATGAGGGCTCCATCCTCATGAATGGGATTAGTGCCCTCATAAAAGACTCCGGAGAGCTCTCTTGTCCTCCTGCTGTAAGGATGCGACAAGAAGGTGACATCTTTGAAGCAGAGAGCAGTCCTTCATTAGATACCAAATCTACTGGTGCCTTGATTTTCAGACTGCCCAGCCTCCAGAAATGTGAGCAATAAATTTCTATTGTTTATGAATTACCCAATCTAAGGTATTTCGTTATAGGAGCCAAAATAGGCTAAGACACATGCCTTAAGCAGAGAGAAACTTAAAGGATGAACGTAAAAAGATGATATAAGAATAAAAGATTACAAGGAAAATACAAACAACAGAAAAGTGATGCAACAATATTGACATGAGACAAAATAAAAAAGGCCAAAAGCACTAAAAGAGCTATTTCATCATGATAAAAAAGATTCAATTAGTACCTTTATGAGCACACAGAGACAGAGAACTTGATACACTCAAAAATGATATTAATTTTGGAAAATTTTGATATATTTATTAAAAACTGATATATTCAGCAGAGAAAAATTAAGTAATAATATAACTACTTAAATAAAATTAGATCAACAAGTTTGATTAATAGAGAACCTTGCACACAACAAGTGGAGAATATATGTTATTTTCAATACGTGTGGAACATTAAAAAAAAAAAAAAGGCCAGGGCTGGGCATGGTGACTTACACCTGTAATCCCAGCACCCTGAGAGGCTGAGGCGGGTGGATCACTTGAGGTCAGGAGTTTGAGATCAACTTGGGCAATATGGCAAAAACCCATCCCTACAAAAAGTAAAAATTAGCCTTGGTAGTGTGTGCCTATAGTTCTATCTACCTGGGAGGCTGAGGTGGAAGGATCACCTGAGTAGGGGAGGTTAAGGCTGCAGTGAGATGTGATCAAGTCACTGCACTCCAGCCTGGGTGACAGAGAAAGACACTGTCAAAAAAAAAAAAAAAAAAAAAAAAAAAAAAAAAAAAAAAAAAAGAAAATCACATACTAGGTCACACGAAAATTACAACAATTTCCAAGATTTAATATAATCTCTGTCTACAAAGCATATAAATTACAAACAACACTAAAAAGATGGTAAAAAAAAAATAGCAACCTTTAATTGGAAACAAAAAATGCACTAAAAATAGCTCATTGGTTAAAGAGGAAATTACAATGTCATGAAATATTTAAAAGTAAAGACAACAAAAGTACCACATGACAAAACTTGTCGGATGGAGCAAAATCCTATAGAAAGGTAAGTACAGCCTTAAATGTAATTACTTTATTTATTTATTTATTTATTTATTTATTTATTTATTTTTGAGATAGAGTCTTGCTCTGTTGCCCAGGCTGGAGTGCAATGGCACAATCTCGGCTCACTGCAACCTCTGCCTCCCAGGTTCAAGCGATTCTCCTGCCTCAGTCTCCTGAGTAGCTGGGACTATAGGCCTGTGCCACCATGTCCCGCTAATTTTTGTATTTTTAATAGAGACGGAGTTTCACCATGTTTGCCAGGCTGGACCTGAACTCCCAACCTCAGGTGATCCGCCTGCCTTGCCCTCTCAAAGTGGTAGGATTACAGGTGTGAGCCACTGCGCCCAGCCCCATATAATTATTCTTAAAAAAAGAAACATTAGAAGCAAAGAAGCTAAACTTTCAAGTCATGTGGCTAGTGAAAGAATTACAGAGTAACAAAAGTGAAAAAAAAGGAAAGAATTCATATAATCTATGAAACAAAAAAATAAAAAAATTCACAAAACGAATTCTTTAAAAAAATAATAAAGTAGATAAACCTCTGGCAAGACTGTTAAGATTGGAACAACAAAGATGAACACTATTCAGAATGAAAAATGGGACCTAAACACAGTTAGACCCTTATTTTTAAAAACCCCAAGAGAACAATGTGAACAAGTTTATTCCAAAAACAATTTCTCAACTAGATAAAAAAGAATAATTTCTAGAAAAAAAAGCGGTTCAAGAAGCAATGCAAAGCCATACAAATATATCTAGTTATACACATCTATCTTGACCCGTATCTATACATCTGTAATAAACAGGCTCCCCCTGCAAAACAAACTAAGTGTAGATGGTTGCTGGAGAGTTTTACCAAACACTCACACTCATGTTATGAAAGCGCTATAAAATCTTACTGCCAAATCCAGACATGAGCATCAGGAAGAAAAGAAAATTATAGGCCTAGTTCGCTAGTCACAGATGTAAAGTCCCTAGACAAAACACTAGCAAATTAAATTTGGCAATAAATAGCAATATCATGAGCAAGTATTAACAGGATTTGTTCCAAAGTTCAATATCAAAAAAACTATTACCATAATGTACCCGATTATCAGATTCAAGAAGAAAAACAATAGGATCATGTCAATAAATGCAAAAAGCACTTGTCACACTTCAGCATTTATTAACAATGAGGATTCGTAGAAAACAGCCAAAGAAGGAAACTTTTTAACTATTAGTAGTACCTACACAGAAAACGTTTCCTTAAGAGAGAAAAAAATCTTAGAGTTTATAGTTTACAGTTTCCAACCCACTGATAAATTCAGTTACAGTGAGCATTCATTTAATTGCTAAAATAAGAAAGCAGTTGACCATAAAGCCTAGCTACCAATACGCTGCAACAGACATCACAATTAACGGAAAATTTGGAAGCATAAGAAGGATGCTGGCAGGTCAAGGACACTAGTTGGTCGCCATTTCTATTCAATGTTAAACTAGGAGTCATGGTCTAGACAATGGAATACTACGCAGCTGTTAAAAAAGACAACACATAATAAACAAAAAAGAAAATGAGGTTAGGGAGTGTGGGCATGAGGGGACTCCAGTGTCCCTTGGCCCTGCCACGATTTTTTTTTTTTTTTTTTTTTTTTTTTT